>NC_081393.1:8084349-8389171 GCF_030684315.1 Stegostoma tigrinum
GACATCCCACAAATTCCTTTTCTTCCTATCTGCTACTAACCCTAGTTTTCCCAGTCCACCTGTGTATTTAAGTATCCCATGATTATATTAACAGTGCCTTTTGTACATACCTTTTCTATCTCTGAATTATTTTCTTCCCCGCATCCTGACTCCTGCTCGGAGGCCTACACAACACCATCAGGGTCCTGTTTCCTTTGCGGTTCCTCAACTCTACCCACACAAGTTCTTGCCTTCGGACACTTCTTACTATTGATTTAGTTTCATTTCTTTACAACAAGGCAACCCCACTCCGTCTTGCCCATTTGCCTAACCTCTAGATAGGACGCATGTCCTTGGATATTTAGTTCCCAGCCTTGATCCCGTCACTGCCACATCTCTATGATACCCATAGCAGCGTACTTGCCAATTTCAATCTGCGCTACACACTCATTTACTTTTCATATACAGCATGCCTTTAAGTGCAATGTGTTGACTGCCTTCCTCCTCACTGTCGGATAGCTCAAAGGCCAAGGCCCCTTCAGCACTTCTTCCTGGACCCCTGTACCTGCCTTGCTGGTAGTCATGCCCTCCTGTCCCTGACCACTGACCAACTTCAAGGTAGTTCATCTAAGGGGTGTGACTGCCTCAAACACAATGTCCAGTCTTTCCCCTCCCTGATATGGCACAGTGTTTGAAGCTCTGACTCCAGCTCATTAAATCTTAGATGGAGTTCTTCCAGCTATCAACACTTGCTACAAATGTGGTCACAATGAACCACAGTGAGGTCCAAAAGCTCCCACGTCATACAGTTAGAATATGTTGCCTGGCCGTGCATTTTTATTTTACTTATTTATTTATTAATTTGCTTTTTAGAAATTTCTAGCTGGTCTTTTAGTATGTAACCTGTAAATATTTCTCCTACTTACCTTCAATCTGAAAGAAACCTAAGATAGATAGTCCAATTTAGTAGCTATCACCACTTAATGAACTTGCAGTTTACCTATGATGTCACTCTTTTGTCTTGGGACTCTGATCCTGGGCTTTGATTTATCTTGTTTAAAAAAAACTTGGAAGCAATGAGCCAAAAATGCAAGGCAAAAAGCACCTATTCCCCTCTGCACTGAGCTCCCACGCTGCCTCCAAATTTCCCCAAACTATATACTGACGCAGGCTATGTCTCACTCTGGATATGATCTCTCTTTCCTGAACGTACAAAGCTTACTGACCCACTCAGTCACAATAGGTTTGCATGCAGGTACAGCAAACAAATAAGATAATTCAACGGCTGGTACCCTTTGTTGCACGAATCGAATGTAAGAGATCGGATGTTATGCTTCAGTTATACAGGACATTGGTCAGCTCACATCATGAATACTGTGTGTGCAGATTTTGTCTCTTGATTCAAGGAAGGATGTAAATTAATTGCCAGCAGAAAAAAGTAGGAGCTTTACTGGATTGCTAGCTTGGGGAATGAACAAGTTGCCATATGAGGATAGGTTGGACAGGATGTGGTTGCTTTCACTGCAGTTTAGAAGAGTGAATTGTGACTTGATTGAAATGTGTAAGACCTTGAATGGGCTAGACAAGGTGGGTGTGGAAAGGATGTTTCCTCTTGTGAGTCAGCCCAGAACTTGAAGACACTGTTCAAAAATTAATGATTGGCCTTTCAGAATAGAAACAAGGAGTTTTTTTTTACTTTTTGAAACGGTTGTGTGACTTTAGAACTCTCCCTTAGAAGGCAGTGGATGTGGTATTATGTCATTGAATATTTTTAAGGCAGAATTAGAATCTTGTTAAGCAGGGGAATGAAAGGTTATGCAGAGTAGTTGTGAATGTGGAAACTTTAAAACTCAAACAGATCAGCCATGATCTTATTGACAGGTGAAGTAAATTTGAGGGGGCGAATCATCTACTTATACTTCTGCTCAAATTTCTAGGTTCACATTACAGGCTTTGAGGAGTCCGGAGTTGAGTTGCTTGCCGCGGTATCTGATTTACTCTCGTAGCCAAAGTATTTATGTGGTTTAGTGATAATGGGAACTGCACATGCTGGAGAATCCAAGATGACAAAGTGTGGAGCTGGATGAACACAGGCTAAGCAGCATCTTGGGAGCACAAAAGCTGACGCTTCGGGCCTAGACCCTTCATCAGAGAGGGGGATGGGGAGAGGGAACTGGAATAAACCCCCCCCTCTCTCCCTATTTATTCCAGTTCCCTCTCCCCATCCCCCTCTCTAATGAAGGGTCTAGGCCCGAAACGTCAGCTTTTGTGCTCCTGAGATGCTGCTTGACCTGCTGTGTTCATCCAGCTCCACACTTTGTTATTTATGTGGTTTAGTTTGGTTTCTGGTGTTACAACCAGTCCTTGGGCGAGGTTGCCCAATTTGTTGAATTTGTAGGCAGAATACCACCAAAGTGTGAAGCTCCCAAGGTAGGAGAGATGGACTAGTTCCACTCCTTTCTTCATCTCTCCTCTCACTTGTTTGCAACAAGGCTAATTTTCGGAGGCTCCCTTCTTTAATGTTTAATTTTCTCCTGGACCAAACTAATTTAAGTGTAGTTTTAAAAGGTACCAATTTAACCAGGTTTTCTTTAGTTAACGAGAGTCACTTTATTAGTTAGTAAACACGAGAAGAACAGTAAATCGAAATTATAAGCAATAACAACAGATGTACTGAGATTAGAAACAAGAAGTGATTACAAAAAAAAGTTATCAAGCATACAGATAATTTTTTTTGGAATGTTTGTCGTGAGTAGATAGTGAAATGTTGGTAATTGGGCACTCGTTTTCAGTTTGAAAGTGGAACATTAATAGTTGAGTACTTGATACAAAATTCTTAGCTTTGCAGTTTTACCGAAATCCATCTGTCCTTTTTTAGTTTTGCACTGGTTTCCTAACTAGTTTCTAACACTCGGACCAAGGGATACATTCAATGGCAAATAGATTGTTCTTCACCTTTTGACTTTCACCAGTGTTTGATTAAAGGCTAGTACCCATGAAGACCTCAATCCACCAGCACATGGGAGCCACTCAGCCCACTGTCTAACGCAGACGGGGTTGAAACTCACTTTGAACTCCTGTTCCTGTGCATTGGTGAAAGAAGAGAATGCAATCATGTATTTCATGCAGACTCCTGTCTTTTCTCCTATAATGTTCACAGGCAGAGATACTGACAGGACGTTCTGGTCCCATTTGTGATGCGTTTCTCTCTTCGAAGCTTCCTTGATATCTTCAGGTATGCCATTGCAGAATTCCTATCCAGACAGCCACTGGAGTTAGATCCAATGTAATCTTTTGGCTGTGTTTCAATTAAAAGTTAAGTAAGCCCACAGCTGATTTAGGGTTCTGATCTGTGATCGTCACATTGGACAATGATAATCCTGCACCTTTGCCCCTCCCCTACTGCGGGGTGTTAGTATTAGTGGATTCGGTACTGGTTATGCCATTGAATGACAAGGGAAGACATCGTGATAGACACAGTCTGTGTCTGGCTCTTATTTAGTGCACATCAGCCCAAACTTAGATGGTGTGTAAGTACTGAAGCATACAGATGTGGGCTGCTTCAATTTTCAAAAACTCATGAATGGCGCCATCATCAGCAAACTTTGTCACTTCTGACCTGATGCCCTGGGACTGAGATGATTTCTCCCTAATAAGGTCAACCAACTTCCTTTGTGCTGAGTATGACTGATCAGTGAAGTGTTCCCCATTGATTCCCATTGCCAGTAGCTCCTTGATGTTACTCTTGGTCAAATGCTAGATTGATATAATGTCATATTATACTTAAAATATGGTGGTATTGGTGGTAAATAAGCATTGAAATGATGTTTTTAAGAGAACAAGTATCACAAGTATTAACAAGGTGGATGTGCCTGATTCTTGCTGCAGAATGCAAATTGTGATTTTCCGCTCCTTGGTGTAACAGCTGACCGACACTAGTACTCATAGCGGTTGCATGTACTACTGCCTCCTGTTGGGCTTTATGTTATTTTGTGGCCCTGTGGAAAGTCCCAATGGAGTCCAGTTTGTGAATGAATGTCCCACACTGAGCCTTTCACCCTTTCTGCACTTCCATCATAGTTGAGATGCAACACAGTGGCTTTCTTCAAGTATGTTGCCCATGTGGTCAGTCTTGATCTGCGCTTCTACACATTGAATGTTAGCAGGTATTCTCAGCTATCAGAGTAGCTCACTTCTCACGTTCACTGGATCAGGAGCCTCTGTTTAATTAATTCCATGCCAAATCCAGAGTCAGTGAAGCTGTTTCCAATTCCCTCACTGACAGCCAGTTGAAGCCAACAAATCTAGTACGATCAGATAATTGGGTCTAATGCCTTCAGCTCTGTGTGCCTTTGCCAGTGTGCACATGTAAATAAACTATCAAAAGAACAGTTAAAAGTTTGAGTTTGTTTTGCTGTTAAAGTAAACTTAGTCTCTTTGAAATTCAGAAGCCCAAAAATACCTTGCTGGAAACTTTTGACTGAAACCACCAAGAGCGTTATGGCTGATCGTGTGGTGGTTTCATTGCCAGTGTTCTGAATATAAAAGGAAAGCTTTGTTCTAAATTGGATTTTTTTTAATGTGCGGTTAATGCTGTTCCTGTACAGAAACATAAAGGAATCTTTCACAGTCAACTGGAGCTGAATATCAGCTCATGCACTGCTGACTGTGCTGGCTCAGTCACACTTCTATTCCTCAGATCTATCCCTTGCTGTTTGGTATCTGCCAGTCAGGCAGACTTTCAAGGACCACTGCAATCTTCACATTAGCATCCTGGCTGTAGTAAATAAAGCTATGGAAGCATCAGAGAACACTGGAAGAGGTAACAAACTAACTTGCGTCTGTGTTTATGGAGCTTCTTTCGTGACATCACTTCACCCCAAAATATTTTACTCCCAATTAAGTTATTTTTGAAGTGAATTCAGTTACTTTTGGAGGAAACACACAGCAGACAATTTGTGCTCAATGGGCTCCTGCAAGTGGCAATGAGCTTGTGAGCAGTTCAGTTTTTTTTAAACCATTTGGTTTGACCATTAAGTATTGGTGGGGACAGAAGTGAACTGCCAATAACCTTTTCATAATGCCTTGCAATCGTTTTATTCTGTCCTGAGTGGACAAATGTGACATTGGTGTGGCAGTACACAGATTAATTGAGTTGGACAGCACGAAAACAGACCCTTGGCCCAACTTGTCCATTTCGACCAGATCTCCTAAATTACTCCAGTCCCATTTGCCAGCATCTGAAAGTCACTGTCTGTGACAATGCAACTTTGCTTTAGCGCTGCACTTGTGTTTATAACCTAGTTTTTACGTGCAAGCCTTTGGATTTGGGCTTGAGCCTACAACCTTAAGAATGATGGAAGAGCTGCAATGAGTCAGTTTTGATACTTAACTGGAAGCAAATTTGTAATCTGGCACCCCAAAATTAAATTCTGCTCTTTTCCTCCTTCCAGTTTGGAAACTGCTGACAAGCTTGACCAGTTCTGTGTGGATCATCTGACCACTGATATCTTGCTTGATTGTCCATTCTTCCTGTTTGAGCCTCAGTGTTGTGTGTGGGAAAGAGGCTCTTGAAGGCTGTATCTCCTTGAGCTTGGCCCTACTCGAAGTTGACTGGCACTCATCAAGAGACTTCCTGTTCCATCGCAGGAGCTGAATCCCAGAAAGATCAAAAATAGGAGCAGGAGGAGGCAATTCAGCCTTTCGAGCCTGCTGCACCATTGATTACGATAGTGTTTGATCATCCAACTTGGAGAGCTTGTTCCTACTTTCTCCCAATACTCTTTGATTCCTTTTGGCCTAAAAACTATATCTGTCACCTTGAAAACATTCAATGTTCTAGGTCAACTGCTTTCTGTCGTAGAGAAATCCACAGGCTCATCACTCCCAGGTTGAAGATGTCTCTCCTCATCTCAGTCCTAAGTCATCTGTGCTGGATCCTTAACCTATGACCCCTGATTTGGACTCCTCAGTCATTAGGAAAATCCTTCCTGCGTTCAGTCTGTCTAGCCCTCTTTGAGTTTTTTTTTAGTTTTCAATGAGATCACCTCCTGATTCTTCTCCAGTGAATGTCATCCTAATCAATCCAGTTCCAGTTTCTCTTCATACATAGGCCCTGCAATCCCAGGAATCAGTCAAGTGAACCTCTTGTTGTTCTGTCTCCATAGCCGGAACATCCATCCTCAGATAAGGAGACCACATTTGCACACACAATACTCCAGTTGTGGTCTACCAATGCCCTTTACAATTGTAACAAGACATCCCTGCTCCTGTACACATTGTTTCTCAGCATGAAGGTCAACACACTATTTGCCTTCTTCACTGTCTGCTGCACCTGCATGTTTATTTTGAACAATCGGTGTGCAAGTACATAGGTCTCATTCTACCTCCCCTTTTACCCATCTATTGCCATTTAGATAATCGTTTTCCTTCTTGTTTCTGCTACCAAAGAGGATAGCCCTGCATTGATCCAAGTAATATTTCATGCGTCATGATTCTCACTGAATTTGTCCAAATTACATTGAAGCATCTCCACATGCTCCTGATAGCTCAGTTCTCCCCCCAGCTTTGGAGATATTGCATTTGGTTTCCTCGCATGGATTCATTAAATGTATATTGTAAATGACTGGTCCAGTCCTTGCGGTACACTACTAGTCATTGGCTGCCACTTGGAAAAAGGCCTGTTTTTGCCTTTTGTTGTCTGTCTGCCAACCAGTTTTCTATACATGTCAGCACACTACTTCTAATCCCATATATTTTAATTTTACACACAAGTCTCTTTTGCGGTACCTTAGCAAAAAGCCTTTTGAAAGCCCAAATAAATACTGGGTCTCCCTCAAAAAGTCTACAAGTTACATAGTCAAAAACGTTCTATAAAATTTGTCAAAGCTGATTTCCCTTTCATAAATTCACCCTGGCTCTGTCAATTCTCTCACTGTTTCCCAAGTGTAAATCTTTGGACTTCAGCATTTTCCCCACTACCAATGACAAGCTGACCAGTCTCTCATTCTCTATATGCTGAATTGTTGGTCCCTTGTTTTGAACTCATGTTTTGCAAACTACACTCCCAGCCAGGTGAAACATACTTCGGCATCACAAAGAATCACTTTTGTTTCAACGAGACCATCTCTTAATTTTGCAAACTCCAAGGAACATTAGCCCAATCTACTCAATCATTCTTCATCATTCCCTTCATCAATACCTTCTGTCATTCTTCTCCAGCCATGTCATCAAGCTAATATCATTTCCATTTGGTAGTATTATAAATCTCACCTTTCTCAAGCAAGTGTGCTGTCATTGTTAAAAAGGCTGTTCAAGGGGAGCTCTGTCTCATTGTTGCAGGTTGCACAACTCAAAGAAAACAGCCGCTTCACAATTTATAGCATCATAAAAATCCTTTGCATCCCAAATTCCAAATGCAAATTCACTGAAGGTATGTAAAATCACATCACTGATATATAGGTAATAGCTATCTTTCCTAACACACTGTCATGATGTTTCACCATCTGTTACTTATTTTTTGCCCTTTCTGTTCAGTGTCTTAGAGTGATTTCTACACCAAAGACATCACGTAAATGCCCATGGTTATTTTAGAAAAAGAAATCCAGTCACATTACTTTCGTACTTTCCAGCATTGGTCAAATTCTTTGATTAGATTACAGCCTGTAATTCTCTCCCTATCTCCCTGAAGTATTCTGTAATCTATATATGGAACACTCAGACTTGTCTATGAGATTCAAGCCACAGAAAAGGGATCTTGCCAGCTTGGAAAAAGTGAATCAGGTTAATTACTTTCAATTGTAAAATGAGATTAGGCAAAATGACTTGTCTTTGTATACCAGTAAACGACAACGTAGAACTGGTCAGGATGTTGTCACTCAGAGTTAGCATCGGAAAAAATGGGATCCCAGTTCATAGCATCATAGAATCCCTGCAGTGTGAAAGCAGATCATTCAGCCCACTGAGTCCACACCGACCCTCCAAACACATAGATCCACCCCCCTACCCTGTTCCTGCAACTCTGCATTCCCCAGGACTAATCCATCGAGACTGCACATCTTTGGACTGTGGAGGAAACTGGAGTACCCAGAGGAAACCACCCAGACACAGTGAGAATTTACAAATTCCATATGAACAGTTGCCGGAGGGTAAAATCCAATCTGCATTCTCTGGCACTGTGAAGCAGCAGTGCTAGCCGCTGTGCCACCCCGGTTCAGTATTTACATCCAAAATATAATTTAACAAGTAATTGCATGCTGAATTAGAATTGTGGAAGGGTATAGACGCCATTGTGGCTGGCCCATCATTTATTTTTCTGTCAAGTATTTATTCAAGCCTCTCTTGACATGCAATTGAACCTGTTTCCACCAGCTTTTCAGCCAATGTGCTTCAGATCACAACTTTCTGTGTAAAGAAACAGAAGCTTCCTCATGCTGTCTTTGATTCTCTTATTGATCATCTGAAATCCATGTTCTCAGGTTACTAATCTTCTAAAAGCAGTTTCCCTTATTTTCTCTGAACAAAACTGGAACAATTTTGAATGCCTCTTTCAAATCTCCTGTTAGTCTCTGCTCAAAGAAGAATAGCTGCAGTTACTCCTCATAATGAGAGGGAGGGTTATTGTGGATGGATGAATTAAAATTATAAATGTGTTCTCTTTTCTGTAATTACCTTGTGAACATTTGCAGCAAATGATACCACCCATTTAAATTTTTTGATTGCTTTCCAGCCTGTCACTCAACCCTAGATATCTCACATTCTTTCCATTCAGCATTCCGGTCTGTAACTCACACCTTCATATTCTTTGTTCCCTGCATAAGCCATTCACAGCCAAAACTGAGGAATAAGAATGTCCCTCAGAGTTCAGAAAACAAACCAGAATCACTTCAAATATAGTTAATGAATTCCATAAGAGAACAGTGACAAATGCAACAGAGAAAGGAACAACAAAGTTGCCCATGTGGTGCCAAAGTGTGTTTAACATTTTCAATGAGCTTTATAGTTGTCATCTGAAGCTACTTCAAATGCGGCTCGATAGTTATTTTCCCTTTTGTTTTCATAGTTGATCTCTTTCTGCACCAATTATTTTGTCTCATCACAAGCCTTCAAGGATTTCTGAGAAGTTGCACAGAGCCTGTCATCTAAGGTGGTCAGTAGTTGTACTTTCTACACTTGATACTGGTGCTATTACTGTGGCTAGTTGCTACCAAACAACAATGATTTCAGGGAAACAGAAAAAAACACTGGAAATCAGAGTGGATCAGGCAGCATCCTTGGAGAGAGAGAGTGGATGCTGCTTGATCCACTGTAATTTCCAGCACTTGTTTGTTTTCAGTGCAGATATTGTATCTTCAGGAAATGATTTCAGGGATGTTGTGGAAGGATTTCCAGGTTGTGAGCAGCTAAAATCATGAAATACTCTGTGTTTCAGGGAATGGACAGAACAACTGTCTGCTGATCCCTCCTGTGGGAAGGTCCGGTCCGCAGCAGAGGGAGTGAATACAGTTTCAGCTTTGGTTGTCTCTCCTCCATACCATAGTATCAGAATGTTCAACGGACTTACTGTTTGCAATGGCTCTCAAAAGTAGTTAGAGATTTGAGGCCATGGAATGGAAATGTCACTGTCACTTTGGAAAAAAAGTGGCTTAATGACAGAACACAGCAAATGGCACATGGTTGCTTTTCATACTGGAGAATAGTAAACAGTGGTGCTTACCAACTTTCACTGCTAGCACCACTACTTTTCTATACTGGCATATAAAACACAAAGTAAATCTTGAAAATTTGCCAGTGACAGCAAAGTTAAAATATGCCGATGAGGATGACCCCTTTTGATTGCAGTAAGACAGAGGGTGGCAAACAATTAATGGATGTATTTATTGCAACAGTGAGGTGATGCCTTTTGGCAGATGGGTCAGAGAGATCCCAGACTGAAATCTGGCTTGCTAGATTTTTCTTTTTGGTTTTAATGAAGTCATCTCTTGCTGAAACATGAGCATGCAGTTTTACATATTTGGTTTAATTTACCTGAGGTTTCAACTCCCAGCCTAGAGATTCTGTAAGCTCCATCCCAAAGCCTTCATACAACTGAGCTTAAATTTCTCAGCTTCAAATCACCCCTTCAGGGATTGAACACATTATTAATGACTTAGAACTTTTGGCTCCTTATACTGAGGTAATCTATCTCTTAACGATCCCAACCAATGCCCTTTCACAGAAGGAACGACTTTCAACATCCAGCTTCAGCCAAGACCCCACACAGTTGGCTGAAACTAATTTTTTTCCCCAAGAAATGTTCGTTTCCCCCCCAAAAAATCAACCCCTGGCTTCTGAAATTGAAGCCTAATGCACAATTGTTTATTTTGTTCAGTCTTAAAATTTCTGCAATGTCAACAGAAACCCACTTTTACTCCTGGAAGCATTCTCTCACTTCGTGTTTTAAAAGAATCACCACGCTGCAACATTACTGAGAAGTTAATTATTAAACCCATTTAGACACAGAGAAAACCCGTATGCCACTGCTTAAATGTCCAAAATCCAAAATCGAAAGTAAATGACGTGACCATATATTTCAACAAATTTGAATCACAGACCTCATATCACACTTGCATCAATTCGTACCATGAAGCAGTTTGTGACATTTGGTGCAGTCAGTCCTTCAAAGCTTAGATCTATCAAGCAGTTTTAAACATAAAACATCTTTGTTGGAAGATTTGATGTATCATGCCTTTAAGGAATGAGGAAAGAATAACACAGAGTTCACAAGGCTAGAAAATGCCAATACTCCATGCAGTATGAAAAGAGCAAAATGGAGGAAGACAGTTTATGGAGATAACAAGGGATAGAGTGCATACGTTACACAAAACAAGTTATTGATGAGAGTGAAAGGTAAGAAACCAATTTGCAACAGAGATGGATTTTGAAAGTTAAGAGAAGGGTGAGCAACCAAATCCGACATTTATGTACACTAATATGAAAAGGCTTTTTACTGTGGTGTTTAAAACGATTGAATGCCAATGTGTAATTAAGTAAGAGTGCAAATATATTCCTGTGACCTTAATAATTCTTTCTTTATTCCCAGTGAGTACTGGAAACAATGAAAACAGTTTTAGGGCCTGAGTGTGCAAGAAATTTTCACTGAATTTTTGAACTGCAGTGATGAATTTTGCTGCATTCTTCCCTTTCACATTTTTAGTTTACTTCACAATGGCAGGATGAAGTATTTGCAGAGACTTTTCTCCTATTTTCAGCCACGACAACATGTAGAAGTGAATTTCCCTGAACCCTCCTGTTTACCCCAGTGGCCATGGCCACCCCCTTTGTCTGTAGGAAGTGGGAGGATGGCAGTTGGAGATGAAGAGGTCGAGGGAGGGTAGGAGGCCTTGTGGTGGTGTCCAGGAGGAGGGCGTGTGTTGGACATGGGAGAAGGGGTCAGTAGAGGGAGGGTTAGGTTCACGATCAAAAAAGCGCGGAGGAAAAACTGCTCAATGTCCAAACGTGACCGATATTCGTTGATATGTGGGTGGAGGAGGCCAACGGTGAGCCCTTTACTGAGGACTGACCATTCGTCCTCAGTGAGAGGGAGGTCTAGTGAAGACCTGGCAGGGCCGGGTGCTGCTGTCTCCTTTGGAGCTGCTTTCCCCCGCCTCAGTGGTCAAGAACGCCCTTGACCTCGTCTTCCACATTTCCTGCAACTCATGCCTCACACACCCTCCCTGCAATAACAACCAAAACAGAATCCCTCTCATCCTCATGTACCACCCCACCAACCTCCGGATCCAATGCATCATCCTCTGACACTTGCCATCTGCAGTCTGACCCCACCAACAAAGACATTTTCCCTCCCCACCCTTATCTGCCTTCCAGAGGGACCACTTTCTCCATGATTCCCTTGTCCGCTCCACACTCCCCTCCAACCCCACCACACCCGGCACCTTCCCCTGCAACCGCAGGAAGTGCTACACCTGCCCCAACACCACCCTGCTCACCCCCATCCCAAGCCCCAAGAAGACTTTCCACATCAAGCGGATGTTCACCTGCACATTTGCTAATGTTATATACTGCATCCACTGTTCCTGTTGTGGCCTCCTTTACTTTGGGGAAACTGAACGGAGGCTTGTGGACCGCTTTGCAGAACACTTATGCTCGGTTCACACTAAACAACTGCACCTCCCAGTCGCGAACCATTTCAACTCCCTCTCCCATTCCTCAGACGACATGTCAATCCTAGGCCTCCTGCAGTGCCACAACGATGCCACCTGAAGGTTCCTGGAACAGCACCTCATATTCCGCTTGGGAACACTGCAGCCCAATGGTATCAATGTGGATTTCACAAGCTTCAAAATCTCACCCCTCCCTACCGAATCCCAAAATCAGCCCAGCTCGTCCCTGCCTCTTTAACCTCTACTTCCTTCCACCTATCCCCTCCTCCCACCTCAAGCCCAGCCCCATCTCCAACCTCCTGACCTCATCCCTCCCCCTTGAGCTGCCCATCCTCCCTGGACTGACCTATTGTCCCCCTATCTCTCCACCTACACTCAGCTTTGCTGGCTCCATCCCCGCCCCTTTAACTTGTCTGTCTCCTCTCCACCTACCTTCTTCTCTATCAATATTCTATCTGCCTCCCCCTCTCTCCCTATTTATTTCAGAACCCCCTTCCCCTCCCCCACTTCTGATGACGGGCCTAGACCCGAAACGTCAGCTTTCCTGCTCCTCTGATGCCGCTTGGCCTGCTGTGTTCATCCAGCTCTACACCATCAGATTCTCTGATATCCACCTGGCTGATCTCATTACAATCACAACAAAACAGGTCATTCGATGGTGATTGGCATCAGGGAGACCTCTCATTGACTGTCTGTCTCTCTGTCTGTGTGTTGTAAAGGCTTTACTCAATGCAGCATATATCTGGCAGAAAGGAAATGAAATTCAGAGGATATTTTAATATCCCCCCACCCCTTCCTAATTGGAAGCACTTCCATTTTCAGAAGCTCCTTGTTTAACTGAGTGTTCTGAGAATCATCTTGTCTGGCTTTGGACTCTTGCCATCGGAAAATCTCAGGAGGGTAGCAAAGTTAAATCTAAATGAGTTCCACTTCCTCATCCTCCCTTCGTAACATAAATGTTTGACCTCTCTATTCTGCAGTTAACTCTATTTTATGAAGTGAAATCCATGAAGTGAAATCATCAAATTGATATTTCTTTCCATGTGTAAACTTGCCTCCTACATAGACCATTTTCTTCATGACAGATTGTTGAATTAATTTCTTATTGTTTGGGGAGCAACAAATTTTTTTTTGTCTAAATTGTGTTCTATCCTTCCCCTGTGAACCTTCAAACTCTACTCAGTTAATCCACTGCCCTTTTCACTGATAATCTGAAGTGGTTAAACTGATGCCTTGATGCAAAAATGCACTGTGCATTGCAGTACTTGAAAATGAAAGCTAATTGGTCACTATAACATAACTTGAAATTGATAATTTGGAACATAGGAACAAGGAAGAGACCTGTAGAATCTACTACTTCCATGCAGTTTGAATATGGTTGATCTGTAACCAAATTCCATATCATCCCCCTCTCTGATGAAGGGTCTAGGCCCGAAACATCAGCTTTTGTGCTCCTGAGATGCTGCTGGGCCTGCTGTGTTCATCCAGCTTCACACTTTATTGTCCATATCTTTACCTCCGTATTGCCTTCGCTTGCTAGTCAGCAGAAGTCTGTCAGTCTCAGATTTAAAATTAACAGCAGTCCCAGTGTTCAGCACCATTTGCAGATGTTTTACAAATTGTTTGCTTCATTTTTCCTCTGTAATCTGAGGCTAAACAGGGAATGTACAAAATAAAAATGAACAGGAGGAAAGCATTTAGCCCCTTGAGTCCTGTTCTGCCACTCAATGAGATAGCATCTGGTCTATGCCCTAGCTCTAGCCATCTACCTTGGTGGATTATCTTGGCTGCTGAATCTGACAACTTCAGATTAGAAACTTTTTATTGGGTTCATATCTTGTACTTCTTAATCGAAGAGTTTCACATTTTCACCACCCTGTGTCTGTGGCAAGGTTTGTCCCAATGGCCTAGGTTTCTATTCCAGCAGAAACAGTTTGTGATTAAAAAATCAGCCAGAGTTCTCTTATTCAGCAACCTCTGCTTTTGGACAAGGTTGCAACCAACTGGATTACCCACTTATCTACTAGGTACTCAGTCTAGCGCTGAATAAGCTGCCAGAAGTTACTCTGGACTCACACGTATGAGTTGATTGCTTGGCTAAGTTGCTTAAACACATTTGGTGCTCTAGTCTGTATTTGCAGGTCGGAACCTTTGGCACAAATGTGGAGTAAATCCTCAAAAGTTCTCCAAGTGATTCAGAACTGCTGAAAAACCAAAGCAAGAGTACGTAGCTTGAGGGACCACGTCCTTCTCAATTACATTTTAAAAGTTTTATTACACAGTAAATTCGCAAACAATGCCTGGCAAATAAATTAATTTTTACCAGAGAAACATAATATCCAATGCAGTATTCTGATACTGTTCTGACTAGATGATTGATATGTTGACGAGAAAGACAGATGCTCAAGGTCTTGCTATTGAAACAGTGCACTGTCCACAGTGACAAAGAACTCCTTCTTCCAGACCTGTGATTGCAAATGTTGGCGCTGGCTTTTCTTGTGGTCCGCACACTGCACTATAGAATCTTAGAACAACAAGCTTGCATTCATATCACGCCTGTAACGTCGCACATTGTCCCAAGGTACCTAGCAGCATGCAAGGAAACAAAATTCATCTCAGATTGAGAACTGATCCAAGCTGGTACCCTTCATTCCGTGATCGAGTGCAAGAAAGCTGCAGGAACAAGTCCACTTTGATTTCTGTTCAGTGAAAGGGAAGTACCTTGTCTTGGTTGATAGCTATAGCAAGTGGATAAACACTGACTGTATGCCCAAAACCACAAATGCCAAAACAACTGTGGTTTTGAGAGACTTATTTGCAATTTATGGGCTTCCAGGGGTGTTAGTGTCTGATAATGGTCCAGTTTATGCCAGAAGAGTATGTAAAATATTTCTGCGTAGGAACGGAATTAAATCGAGTAAGACTGCCATATCGCCTAGCACTGAATGTTAAATCAAAGCTCAGTTCACCCTCACAGCTGGATGTTCTATGCTGGACTGTAAATGGCACTACTTTGAAGAAAGGCACATTTATTCCCAAAGCTAAGATCATTAAAACAGATTAAATGCTCGTTGTGAAACAGCTGTTTATGCAATCTTATTGTACTTGAACTGTATATTTCTGCCATTCCAACATTCATTTCCCTTCAATTTAATTAGTTTGCTTAAAACATTTTGGGACATCCTGAGATCATGAAAGTGGTGCTGTTAGTGAAGATTTGTTGCCAAACTTGACATGCAGTTCCTTGAGTTTAGAAAGTTGGGGATGACCGAGGGATTTAGGGGGTTTAAGGTTCGTCTGGTGGAGGGAATCCAGGTCAAAAAGGTATAATCCTAAAATTAGAAGTCAGTCATTCAGAGTGAAATCAGGAAGCACTTTTACTGGAATAGAGCAGACGGGATTTGGAACTCTGCCCCAAAAAGCTGTTGTGCAGCAGCAAAAATAATAAGATTAATAAATTATCTGATAAAGATATCAAGGGATGTTAAAATAACTGCATAGATGCCAGTTACCCTTCACCAAGACATCCTTTATTTACATGTGCACAGCACTGGCTGTAGGCAGCCAGCTTGGAGTCGATGCCTAACTTCCTTAGTTCTTCCGCGGTTCTGACGAAGGGCCACCGGACCCAAAACGTTACCTCTTTTTTACCTTCACAAATGTTGCCAGACCTGCTGAGCTTTTCCAGTAACTTTGTTTTTGACTCTCTGACACTCCTGTTCCTATCTATCAGCCAGGGCTTCCTGATTGGCCCAGGTTGACAAACCCAAATTGACAGCGATAACACATTATGGAGCTGGAGGGACACAGCAGGCCAGGCAGCATTAGAGGAGCAAGAAAGTTGATGATGTTTTGGGTCGGAACCCTTTTTCAGAAAGTGGGGGGCGGGGGGAGGTGGAAGGGTGCTCAAATAAATAGAGAGGAGGGGTGGGGTTGGGGAAGGTAGGTGGGATATGATAGGTGAGTGCAAGTAGGGAGTGGTGGGGATTGATCATTGAGGTGGGAGGGGCAGATAGGTGGGAGAGAAGATGGATGGGTTGTGTCAGGTCATGGAGGTGGGAATGAGAGGGAGGTTTGGCTGTGGGATAAGGCCGGGGGTAGGGAGATTTTGAAACTGGTAAACTCCAAGTTTAAGCCGTTGGGCTATAGGCTCCTGAGGCAGAATATGAGATGCTGCTTCTCCAGTTTGCATCATTGTGGCACTGGAGGAGGCGGTGTCTTGTGGAGGAGGCAATGGCTTAATTGCAGATAACAACAAGGCTGGTCGGTGGTGGTTGGTATAAGGAAAGGGAGAGGTGAAGCCCCAAAGTTATTGAACTCGATAATGAGTCTGCAAGGCTGCAGGGTCCCCAATGGAAAATGAGGTACTGTTCTTACCACTTGTGCTGAGCTTCAATGGAGCACTGCAGCAAGCCTGAGACAAAGATGTTGGCCAGGGAATAGGATGGTTTGTTGAAGTGGTAGGCAACTGGAAGTTCAGGATCTTTTCTTGCACACAGAGTGAAAGTGTTGGGCAAAGTAGTCTCCCAGTCAACGCTTCATTTCTCTAATGTAGAGGAGACCACATTGTGAGCAGCGAATGCAGTGGACTAGATTGTATGAAGCACAGGTAAAGCGCTGCTTCACCTGAAAGGTGTGTTTCAGCCCTTGGATGCTGAGAAGGGAGGAATTAAACAAACAGGTATAACACCTGCTGCAGTTGCAGCGAAAGGTGCCATGAGGTGTTAGGAGTGAAGGAAGAGTGGACCTAAACACTCTGGGAAGCAATCAGGAGCCCATAATGATCTTTTATTTCCCTTTCAGCCTGCACTAAGGAGCTCTGTGTATAACAACAGTCCTCTCACCACTTAGCTGAAATTCAGAAACTTCGTGTAGATTGCAAATCAACCTTAAGATGACCTCTTTCTTTGTAGCTCAGTGCACTTGAGATTAACTGGTTTCTGTTCATTGTTGTTGACTCTGGGCACTTGGGGAATCAGAATAAACAAAAATGTCCCTGAACTAATGGAAATACAGCTATGACTGACTCTCCCAGATCAAATATAGATTCATTTTTCATGACATTAGAAGTATACTTTTGTTTGGCAAAAAGTGTTAATCTTGTAAAGAAGTTATTGTTGATATGTGACACGAGTCCTGAAGCATCACAGGCCATCTGCTCCCATGGATTTATCTCATAAATCAGTAAATGGGGATCAACCTCAAACATCTGCTACAAGACTTTATTTTTTGCATGACAAGGCCTTTCTAATAAAATTTTGCAGAACTGGAACAGGAAAGGCCATGTGATACACTACCTTCTCCCTAAATGCTTAATTACTCTGAATGTAGATTCCATTTAAACTCTTTTAGAGGGAGCAGTTTCTATTCTGCGGTTGTTTTCTCTTGTATTTTTTTCAGTTTGCTGTCATGCTCGTTCAGAAAGTTCTGGTACTCTTGCAACATAGAAGAGTAGAATTGTGAGTCTGAATCAATTGTTCACCTTCTTGTGCCTGCTCCACCCTCCACTAAGATTGTGGCTAATCTAATGTGGCCTTAACTCTACTTTCCTACCTGTTGTCCAGAGCCTGTTGGGCGGCACAGTGGCTCAGTGGTTGGCATTGCTGCCTCAGCACCAGAGACCTGGGTTCAAGTCTTGGGTGACTTACTGTGTGGACTCTGCACATTCTCCCTATGCCTGCATGGGTTTCCTCCACGTGTTTCAGTTTCCTCCCACAGTCCAAAGATGTGCAGGTGGATTGGCCATGCTAAATTGCCCGTACTGTTCAAGGATGTGTAGGTTAGGTGGGTTACAGGAGGCTGGGATGCTCTGAGGGTCAGTGAGGACTTGTTGGGCCAAAGGGCCTGTTTCCACACTATAGGGATTCTGTGGACCTTCAAATTTCTTGTCAGTGAAAATTCTGTGAAACATAGCCTTGAATAGATTCAACAGCCCACCCTCCGTGAATTCGAAACAGTAACAAACCGCTGAGAGGAAAAGATTTCTCCTCATCACAGTCTTAAATGGGATACTTATTATTAACACTAACACTACAACTGTTCTATTACTATAATGTAAGGTATGATTTCTCTGGCCAGTGTTCAAAATAGTTTTCACTGTATCTTCTACATGTGACAACAGTAAATCAAATCAAATAAACTGTTCTCCCTCATTCTATATTCTCTCCTTCAGGGGCAATATCCTTTCAATGTCTACTCTGTCAAACAGCCTCAGAATCTTCAGTTTCAGGCTCAAAGTCAAGTCATTATACAATGTAAAAGGAGGCCATTTAACCGATTTTTGGTGTGCTGATTCCAAGTGATCTAATGCCTTGTTCTTCCCCACAGCCCTCTAAATATGTATTCACTAGCCCTTGAAAAGCCACAATTGAACTTGCTTTCGTCACCTTTGCAGCAAGTGTATGTAAAGTCACAGCCGCTGTCTTTGTAAAAGGGAAGGCTGTATTTTCTGTGTGTTTTCTCAAGTTCTTCTGACCGTCACCTCAAATCTGTGAGAACTGCCCTTCCGCTCCTGGAAGCCACTGCTCCTTATTAACTCAATTAAAATTGCTTATGGTTTTGACCGTACTGTCACTCTAATCAAACCAATGCCAGACACCTCAATTAACTCAGAACATTAGAATGCGTTGGTCCAAAATACATATTTTCAAATGTTTAAACAAATTTCAATGTATTATCTGTCAGGAATTGAAGGTTTTTCAGTCAAGATATTAAAGTTTCTTTTGTTTTCAGTGCACTATTTTGAGTTGTTTACAATTGCTTTTGGAGGTGCAAATATTTCTTTAGGTGGAATCTTATAGGGGTCTGAGCAATGTGAGCTAAGGTGCAATTTGATGCACAGTTGAACAAGGAGTCCAACGAGGTGTACTTGACATTGGAGCATATTATTCCAGGTTTTATGCTTTTGACGAGTGGTTTAAGGAGAGGAGAGTCTGACAGAGGGACTGTCATGCTGTGCTTCTGATCCAGAGCATTGTTACTCTTGGTTGTCTGGTGTGTGGGTACACCTTGATTCCAACGACTGGGGGTTGGCTTCACCAGGCTTCTCGCAACCTTTGGTGTTTCCAGATCGAGTGTTACTCCTCTTCCGTGGTACTGTGTCTCTTTTTTTTGTTCGTGGCCATCCCTCTGCACATTCTCACCATCAGAGAAGCTGCTGGTATGTCTGTCATGCAGCTGCCTCTTCCTGTTTTGCTGTGGAACTGGGGTGGGTGGTAGGGCTCTACATGTTTTCCTTTTGCAGTTGCTCCTTATCAGTATCCATTCCCCTGCCTCCTTTGTTACCCCTCCACCATTAACTCCTTTTGTTCAGATGGCACTTGGTTCAGTTGTTGTGCCTCTATGCTGGCTTTTCCTCTTTGGCCTGTTTCTCCTTCTGGATATCCTTTGTTTGAGTTTTCTTGCTAGAGCGTGATCCTTACTATCCTCTGGGGGCCCATGGCTTGCATCGCCGCTTCCAGCAACTTGTGGTTTGTGTCCCTGGATGTAGATGTTGAGTGCCCGGACCAAGGGGAACAGAATGGATTCAAGGTAGGAGGAGATACGTTCAGTGGGGAAGGAGCATGTGGAGACAGTGGGTCAGCCGGGGTAGTTGGGCTCGTGGTTCTTGGGGAGCAGCTAGTACTGGGCAGTGTAGGTTTGGGATCTGTAAGGCTGGAGGCGGACCTGATGGCCTGTGGCGTGGGCGCTAGCGGAGTTCATAGCTCTGTTTGGCCGGTCACTGCATTGGCATTAGGCTGAAAAGAGCACAAAGATCCACGAATTGCAGCTCAGCTCAACTGATAATCTTCCAAACAGAAACAAAGTTGTTTGGAAAAGCGCAGCAGGTCTGGCAGTATTTGTGAAGGAAAAAACAGAGTTAAAGATTTGAGTCCGGTGACCCTTCCTCATAACTGTTCTGATGACGCGTCACCGGATCCGAAACATTAACTCTGTTTTTTCCTTCACAGATACTGCCAGACCTGCTGAGCTTTAAAAGAAACTTTGATTTTGTTCCTGATTTATAGCATCCACAGTTCTTTCATTTTTTTTAAATCATGATCTTCCAAGTTCTCCTCGCAATCACAATCCAGTGATGATCTCGAGATTTTCTGATGGTGAAGGTTCTCAGCTTACAATCATCCTGGGAGTAACATCTACTGGAGAGAGAAAGCAGGGTTTGAAAATACACACAGTTTCAGTTTTATTTTGAATAGGACAGCCTCATCCTGGGAGAACCTTTTTTTTTCATTTCAATTGTATATTTTAACCATAAAAATATCTTTTTATGCATACATAATCACTAAAGCAGTTCAGTTCTGTACAGTAGCATGTAAAGAAGCAAGCAAACATTGGAGCTTGACTGTATTCACTTAATTTTGTGATTTTTTTATTCATTCCTGCCTGGCACTGTGTCACAATGTCAAAGAGTCAAAGAGCTGAACAGCACGGAAACAGACTCTTCAGTCCAACTCGCCCATTCCAAACAGATATCATAAATTAATCCAGTCCCATTTGCCACTATTTGGCCCATTTCCCTCTCAGCCCTTCCTATTCACATACCCATCCAGATGCCTTTTAAATGTTGTAATTGTACCAGCCTCCACCACTTCCTCTGGCAGCTCCTTCCATAGACACACTACTCTCTGTGTGAATAAGTTTCCCCTCAGGACACTTTTAAATCTTTCACATCTCATCTTGAACGTATGCCGTCTCATTTTGGACTCCTCCACCCGGGGAAGAGACCTTGTCTGTTCACCCTATCCACATCCCTCATGATTTTATAAACCTCTACAGGTTCACTACTCAGCTTCCGACATTGAAGGGAAAACAGCCCCAGCCTTTTCCTATAGCTCAAACCCTCATTGTAAATCTTTCCTGAACCCTTCAAAGTTTCGTAACATCAGCTACAAACTAATGCAGTGTACAGTGCTGGGACGATACTGACCAGCATTCCTGACTTTTGTTCTCTTCTCACAACAGATAATGGCTAATGCACAGGCAGTAATAATTTATTACCAATAGCAGGCACAAACAGAGGTCTTTTTTTAGAGTCCTACCCTGCGTATGTTCATTTCCTGACATCTTATTTAAATTACTTCAGGTCACTCCAGCCCCTTGACAAGATTAATGGAACAGGAAATGAGAGTCTCAAAACAGCAGAGCTGAACTTTGAGTTTTCCTGACCCGCATTTTCTGAATATGTTCAAGTTGCGATTGTCCTTATAGGACAGTCATCACGTTCCTCCCCTGTAGTGGTGAGCCCCGATCGAGTGCCAACATAGTTCAACAGTTATTATTTTGATTTATTAAAATTCTGCAGTTTTCTCTCCATCTCCTCCAATTGAACTGTGGGCCATTAGGTATGGTTGCCCATTCTGTACTTAACTGATGAAGTGATCGTTTGTAGTGGTGACCATGATAATTGTTGCCAAAATCAGTTTTTCCATAATGTAAACCTGTCATCCTTACCTGGTATGGTCTACATGTGACTTTAGAACTTTAGCGTATGTTATTGTGTCTGAAATGCAAGAACCAGCAAGATTTTCAGGTTAAGGGCAATTAGACATGGGCTACAAATTATAGCCTTGCCATCGATGCTCAGAAACAGTTGTTACAATTCACAGTATTCTTCAGATGGCAGGTTTGTGGGCATGTTGCCAATGGAAATATTACAGTTGAACTTACCTACTGCCCTTATTTAACCTTAGTGTTCCTTAGCCAAATAACAATGAGAACCTCGATTATGTTGATTATTTTACCTTATGCTTTCTTCTCACACTACAGTTTGAACCATCACAGGGCTTGGAGCGAAGATGAACAAATGCAAAAAGTAATGCTCTGACCTACATGTAGTTCCCTGTCTCCAGCCTGCACCCAATCCGTTTCCCACAATCCGGTTGGGAGGGCCGCCAGGGATATCTGAGTGGGTGTAACTGAGTAAAATAGTTGTCAATCACTTCACGCCAATGGAGGATGAGTATTGGGGCAGGGTGGGGTGAAGTGCCAGTGCTCCAGGTAGGCTGAGAACCTCTGGCTCCATCTGCCTACTAGGTAACAGCAGAAGATAGTGTAATTTGTCCTGTTGAGGTGCTGCCCACAAAAGTACATCCGCCCTTGTTCCACCCCAAACCTGTGCCAGCTGTGGTGGCCCAGTTGTAACGGCCACTCTTTTAAAACACCAGAGCGAGAGCTGCCTCAGTTTTGAATTGCTTTCTCTCTAATTATCCTAAGGAACAGTTTGCTGAAAAGGAAGTCAGGATCAGAGAAGCCCAGGGGCAGAATCGTTTTTGATCCCCAGACATTGAATCAAATGTGAATATCTTGGCCTATCTCTGTTCTGGAAGCAGACTACCCCCACTTACAAGACAAAATGCAGGTGGTTATGTGGCCCCATGAGACTTGTCATTTTCAAAAAGATTACACTAATGTTTCCAGATGCATGTCAACACTTAGAGTGATGTAAGGAATGGAATATATTAGAAACTTGGGTGTCAGTTACAGGTTGGAAATTGATCTCACATTTCAGATGAGATTAAATATCAGTCTTGAAATCACTCGAAGGGAGTCATGGCTTCTTTTTGGGCAGGGTGTGATTTCATCAACTTTGACCCTATTATTTGCTGCAAATTGCAGATTTGCCACAACCAACCCATGTAGTTTCAAAGTGTCTTGAAGTTTTAGCCGTGACGATGCCTAAATTTTAAAATTCTTATTGTTGTTTGTCAACTGATTCATGATCATGTATCTTGATGATGCTCCTTTCAGCACATGTTAAAAAATATCTGTTCTCCTGTGCCCCTGGCCTGTTTTCACTGCTGCACCTATGGCAACTATGTTTTCAGCTGTCTTGACTCAAAGCTGTTGAATTCCTTCCCTTGTCTCTCCAACTCTCTGCCTCCCTCGGCACTTTTAAAATGGTTTTTGATCAAGCTTTTAGTCACTTTACTGATTTCTGATTCTTCAGATCAGCACAGGCAAAAATCAGAAATGTCTTGCTTGTAATGATTTAGTTCAGGGCCATGGAACATTTTAATAATTAAGTGTGCTGTATACATTAAAGAAACAAATTAGGTTCAGGTGTTTGGGCTTTACACCAGTGATACAAGTTTTACACAATAAAGCCTTACAGAACCCCTTCATAAAGTAAATTCAACAATGAGAGGTGAAAAGACATGAATTTACTGTGGTTTATAAGCCTCTTTCAACTCAGGGCCTTGTAAACTTAAGAGTCATTGGTCACCAAGTATCGCATAAACACATGTTGTCTCTTTTATGAATGCAGTTAGATTATAGGTTTGTACTTCTGCTGTTCGTTAAAAGTTAATCTCTTCCAAATCTCTACGTCTGTGATCTTTCAACCTGACAGCAGCAGCCCTTCTTCGAAACATGTTAATGAAGGGTTTCTGAGTGAAAATTGCTAAGCTTCTCTCTAAATTTGTTCAAACCTTCCTTGTTGGATGCATTTTAAAAGCCATTTTGAGGGTTTTTACTGTGTCAGCATGGTTCGTGTTATATGTGAGCATTAAAGACACAGAGTGACTCAATGTGCATGAAGGGCTCATTGCAGCAACTCACATTTGAGAGATTTGGGATACTTCTGTCTGGTGCTTCAGTGGTCTTTGATGTTCATTCACCACACAACAGCCTGTGAAACCTCCCTACGTCTTATGGTTGGAAATTTTTTAGGAACTGCCCAGCTCAGCAATTAACACCCAGTTTTGTTCGCAGTGATTGTTCTGCGAACATTTCATTGCCCCTATATTGGCGCATTGCCCAAGGCAACTTGTATTAATGATTGTTTCATTCTGCTGACAGCCAGGGTTCCTTCGATCCAATCAAGATCTATAAAGAGGATGTGTTCACTTTGAAACCTTATCTGAGATGCATATTTCTGACAGGTTGCAAATCAGCATGTTTTTTGCCAATGCAAGTAGGCTAATTAGATTAATTTATTCAGCACAGGAAATTTACATAAATGCTTCAAGCATTAGTTGTCAGTGGTTGCATAATGGCATAAGCGAATTCTCCTTGATATTAATGATGACATTTCCGAGAAGATATTTTCTTCCTTGATTCTTGCTGTTCCCTCCCATTGCAGATTTATTTTGCTGACAAGAGAAAGAGCAGTGCAGCCCTGCCACAAGAACCTTTTCAAGAAAAACTGGTTGTGTTGCCGGACAACTAACCCAAAACCTTAACTGACAGTGAAGAGTTTAAATTGTTCAAGAATTTGAATTTGATTTAAAAATAAATCTGAAATTACCAATAAATCTGGAATTATTCCTAAAAGTCAATATTAAGCTGTGAGAACATCATTACAATCCAGCTGGTTTCACTCATGCCCATCAGGGAAGAAACCTAAATTAAAAGCAAAATAACAAGAATGCTGGAAATCTGAAGTCAAAAAATAAGAAATGCTACATATATGCGTGGTCAGATAGTATCTATCGAGAGAGAAATACAGCTCGTGCTTCAGGCATGTGACCTTTCATGAGACTTAAACCTGTTGTCTAGGCCTGTAGCAAAGGGATCAATTCTAGCTTCCCTCTCCAGTCAGCTGAAGTGAAGTGAAGCAAGACACTCCATTGTTGCAAGCTGCTTTTAAGCACAAGGGCCTTCTCCAAATAAGGATCAGCATTGAACACCGGCTTTGCCGATGACACCAGTATCAAAGAAATGACTTATAAAAGAGCACTAGTCTACTAGTTGGGGCTGCTGTTTTGTCCATAAAAATGATTGAGCATTTGATGTCATTTTCTTGAAGGGTCATGGCCATAAGGAATGAACATTGTGAAACGAAATAATTGCACAGAGGCCAGTATCCTATCACCGAGTCACCCTTAGTTTACTTGTGTGTAATACAATGGCTGCAACCAGACAGCTCAGAATCAGTCCCCTGAACTGAGGAGATGCTAAATTCCCTGTTAATATTGGTCAGCGAGTGCCTCCTGATTGGCCTAAGTGAACGATCCTAATCAAGGATTTCATAATCAATGAGCTCCGCCTGGTTCTGATCACTACATGAAACTGCCATTAGCAGGCACATGTCTTACTGGACAGTTAACAGAAGCCCACCCGACCTAAGTTGAGTATAGTGTTGGAGCAATGGGTTTGGTAAAGGGAGCAGGATGGTAAGTGTACATTAGAGGGTTGAAGGCAGGAAGTGCAAGAGAGTGAAGCGTGAGTAATTTCATACCACAAACTCATCTAAATGGAAGGGTGCAATCTTTGATCCTTGGAGGGTTACCAATGTCTCAGGTCACTTTAAACGCAGGCAAATGGGAACAGTTTAAATTGGAAACACTGGGCAGCATAGGCAAGTGAGCTGAAGGGCCTGTTTCCATGTTGAAGACCTCTATGACTGTAAGCATTCAAGCAAATACCTTAGTGAAGCAAAATATTTTCATCAGCCTTGAAGAATTGGCATTTGGATGGTGCACCGGAAGGTTGTCTGTTCATTTTGCATAACAGTCCATTGTGGGTCAGTATATTCAAGTGATTTGGCTGGAGGTGGATGTTGATCAGATAATGGAGATGTGGGAAAGCATTGGTGGCAACAGATAATGACCTAAAGTCCTTCCAAACTAGATTGTATAAATAGAAGAGGAAAAGCCAGGCACCACTAAGAGTTTAACATAATTTTTTGGTCTAGTTTTGTCATGTTGCTTATGCAAATATCAAAAGATAAGCTTATTATACAGACTTAGCTTGTAGCATTCTGTCACCTAAGAGTCCCAAATAATCGAAGTGAAAGATTTTCCATATGTAGACAAAAACAAACGTAAATCTTTGCTTAAAAATTTGGCAGAGAAATCAGAAGGTTGTACAGGAAAGCTGAGCAAAGGGATATAATTTAACAGATTACTGTGCACTGTCATGAGGCTGAAGTCAGATTTATTCACTTCCTGTTTTTTGTTTTTGTTTCACACGACATTTTTGTTCAAAAATAACATACTCTGAATGATATGCATGCGAAGAAAAAGCCCAAAATGCCAACAGTCAGATAAAAAAAATGGAATATGTACAGCGAAGTCATCAGCAATGAAAAAAATGGATAAATTAAAATAGTGAGTTGTTTCGAATGTAATGCAGTGCCTGAAAAAGATGTTGGAAGCATAGTCAACAGTAACTTTCAGAAGGGAATTGGATTTAAAAGATGGACAGTGCAGATCAAAGAGGATAGAACAAGGGAATGTGATGAAAAACATAATTCTCTCAAAGAGCTGTCGAGTACAATAGGCTGACTGGCCTCCCTCTGTGCTGTTTAATTCGCTGTTAACTTAGTATCTGCAAAACAGGGAGAAAATCTCCACCCAGTTCCTCCCTTCCAGTCTCCTCAATATGCGGTCAGTGAATTAAGACAATTAACTCCTCCTCAACCCACACTCATGCCTCTGAAATAGTGAGTACGTTATGGTTAGTTGGGGTGCTTCTGTCTTTCCTTCCCCATGGCAGTCAGTCTCCATGTTGGATTAAGTCAATGATGTTCACAGTTTTTGTTGGGCAACCGGAAATGCCGGTGGGATTGTACCCCATGAACCAGTATCTGCAGTTTCCTATTTGGTAGTCCACCAAAATGAAGATGCCTTGTTTTCATGTTGCTTTTATGAGTTCTGATATGGATGGCCAAGTCAATGTGTGATCTTTTGACTTTGCCAAATGTGGGGCATATGATACTTGCAGAAGAGGTAAATGCATTGCTACGAGGTCTGTGCACTTCTTCAACAGCTTGACATGGCCTCTGCGTATTCCCAGTGAAATTTCTTAATATGTCTTTGCCCATTTTGGCCACCATCTTCCAGAAATTGACAGTTATTTTTGAACTTTGTTGGGATTACTTTGAAGCAACCCCCAAAGCTTTTCCTCCATTCCTTTGACGTCTCTGCCAGACTGACCTCCAAGTAGAGCAGTTCCTTCAGGAGTCTGGTATGAAACAGTGAAGGAATGAAATGAATGAAATTTTCAGTACCCTGAGTTCCCTTTTCTCTCTGCAATTCCTTCTGTCTTAAGCTTAACATTAATGAGGTGTGACATGTGTCAATAATTTGGCGTGAGATATCACTAAAAGTAATTATTGCCAATTCATGTTCACTCCAGATTCCTGCTTAGTTTAAATACTTCCAATCATTTGGAAAATTCACCTACTTTGCTGAGTTGAAACTAGCACAACTGCAGTACATGTGAACGCAGACTGAAATGTCCAAATTAAATGACACATCTGTTACCCGCCCATCTTCTTGAACTTGGAGCACACAAACCAGCTGTTGGCTGCAAATAGAGCCATAGAGAGGTATAGCATGGAAACAGACTCTTCGGTCCAACTCGTCCATGCCGATCAGAAGTCCTCAATTAATCTGATGCTATTTGCCAACATTCGGCCCATGTCCCTCCAAACCCTTCCTATTCAGGTACCCATCAGATGTGTTTTAGATGTTGTAATTTTATCAGCCTCTACCATTTCCTCTGGCAGCTCATTTCATGGAAAAACAGTTCCAGCTTATTCAGCCTCTCTCTACAGCTGAAAGCCTCCGACCCTGGCAGCATCCTCGTAAATCTTTTCTAAACCCTTTCAAGTTTCCCAACGTCCTTTCTATAGCAGGGGGACCAGAATTGAACATAATACTCCAAAAGTGGCCTAACCAATATCCTGTACAGCCGCAGCATGACCTCCCAATCCCTATACTCAATGCACTGACCAATAAAGGCAAACGTAGCATTGCTTCTCATGAGCATTTTACGGCCTCGGCAATTATTTAAGCCAGCAGCCACCACCTCTCCAGCCTCTCCACCACCCCACATCTCATCCTCAGAATCTATATATTTAAAAAATATATTGTTTCACCGTGGCCAACGCTGTCTGCGCCGCATTTGCTAGTCATTCCTACTTGCCCCTGGGAAGGTTTTGATGAGTTGCATGTTTGCACTGCTGCAGTCCATACTGTATACGTACATCCATGGTGCTGTTTGGGAGGGAGTTCCAGGATTTTGACCTCATGACAGCGAAGGAACTTGCTCTGATTATGGGTTCTTAAATGCACAAGCTAGATTGACTTTGTTGAACTTACATTGACTGAAATGGTTCCATCTTCACAATTGCTGTGCCTCAGATATTTGCCCTTTTTAAAGAACTGGGAAGATGTGATGAAAGAAATATATTGAACATCCCACTCAAGTCATTTTTTGAGAAATTGTTTGTATGTTTCTCCTCTAAAGATTCCATTCTGTCTTTTCGAATGCACCTGCTATCTTTTTTCTTCTTCCCTCAAACTTTTTGTCTCCCTTCTGTCATCTCATTTTCTTCTTCCTTTTCTTTCACACCTTGCACTCCTCTTTATTTATCTTTGTTCCTTTCTTTCTCTTTTCTGTATCTCTTGTCCTCTTCCCCCTTGTTCTACCTGTTTATATCTTGTCTATCTGAATTGAATCCCCATGCAGTCTCCCTTTCTTCTCATTTTCTATGACTACCTCAAGCCTCCTGTGTATTTAAGTATTGGTGATGCCGAACTTTTGTCTCTCTGTGTGTTTCACTTCTTAGTTTCTGTGGGTTAGGATCAAGGTTGCCCCCACCTCCATATGTTATCAAGATTCAAAAGGCCCAATCCAGTATGGTGCCTTGCTGTACTGCATGAATAAACTTCACTAAATATGGATTGCAGTACGAAAGGACAACAAAACACTTGATGAACAATCAGAGATAATGGGAACTGCAGATGCTGGAGAATCCAAGATAATAAAATGTGAGGCTGGATGAACACAGCAGGCCAAGCAGCATCTCAGGAGCACAAAAGCTGACGTTTCGGGCCTAGACCCTTCATCAGAGAGGGGGATGGGGTGAGGGTTCTGGAATAAATAGGGAGAGAGGGGGAAGCAGACCGAAGATGGAGAGAAAAGAAGATAAGTGGAGAGAGTATAGGTGGGGAGGTAGGGAGGGGCTAGGTCAGTCCAGGGAAGACGGACAGGTGGGGGTGCAGCTTGGGGTGGGAGGAAGGGATGGGTGGGAGGAAGAACAGGTTAGGGAGGCAGAGACAGGTTGGACTGGTTTTGGGATGCAATGGGTGGAGGGGAAGAGCTGGGCTGGTTGTGTGGTGCAGTGGTGGGAGGGGACGAACTGGGATAGTTTTGGGATGCGGTGGGGGAAGGGGAGATTTTGAAGCTCGAGAAGTCCACATTGATACCATTAGGCTGCAGGGTTCCCAAGCGGAATATGAGTTGCTGTTCCTGCAACCTTCGGGTGGCATCATTGTGGCACTGCAGGAGGCCCACGATGGACATGTCATCTAAAGAATGGGAGGGGGAGTGGAAATGGTTTGAGACTGGGAGGTGCTGTTGTTTGTTGCGAACCGAGCGGAGGTGTTCTGCAAAGCGGTCCCCAAGCCTCCGCTTGGTTTCCCCAATGTAGAGGAAGCCACACCGGCTACAGTGGATGCAGTATACCACATTGGCAGATGTGCAGGTGAACCTCTGCTTAATGTGGAATGTCATCTTGGGGCCTGGGATAGGAGTGAGGGAGGAGGTGTGGGGGCAAGTGTAGCATTTCCTGCGGTTGCAGGGGAAGGTGCCGGATGTGGTGGGGTTGGAGGGCAGTGTGGAGCGAACAAGGGAGTCACGGAGAGAGTGGTCTCTCCGGAAAGCAGACAGGGGTGGGGATGGAAAAATGTCTTGGGTGGTGGGGTCGGATTGTAGATGGCGGAATTGTCGGAGGATGATGCTTTGTATCCGGAGGTTGGTGGGGTGGTGTGTGAGAACGAGGGGGATCCTCTTGGGGCGGTTGTGGCGGGGGCGGGGTGTGAGGGATGTGTTGCGGGAAATGCGGGAGACGCGGTCGAGAGCGTTCTCGATCACTGTGGGGGGAAAGTTGCGGTCCTTGAAGAACTTGTAGGTTATGTGGAACAGTCCCTCTACCGCACCTACACAGGCCCCAAACCCCACCTCTTCCTCCGTTACATTGATGACTGTATCGGCGCCGCCTCTTGCTCCCCAGAGGAGCACGAACAGTTCATCCACTTCACCAACACCTTCCACCCCAACCTTCAGTTCACCTGGGCCATCTCCAGCACATCCCTCACCTTCCTGGATCTCTCAGTCTCCATCTCAGGCAACCAGCTTGTAACTGATGTCCATTTCAAGCCCACCGACTCCCACAGCTACCTAGAATACACCTCCTCCCACCCAACCTCCTGCAAAAATTCCATCCCCTATTCCCAATTCCTCCGCCTCCACCGCATCTGCTCCCACGATAAGACACTCCACTCCCACACATCCCAGATGTCCAAGTTCTTCAAGGACTGCAACTTTCCCCCAACAGTGATCAAGAACGCCCTTGACCGCGTCTCCCGTATTTCCCACAACACATCCCTCACACCCCGCCCCCGCCACAACCGCCCAAAGAGGATCCCCCTCGTTCTCACACACCACCCCACCAACCTCCGGATACAAAGCATCATCCTCCGACAATTCCGCCATCTACAATCCGACCCCACCGCCCAAGACATTTTTCCATCCCCATCCCTGTCGGCTTTCCGGAGAGACCACTCTCTCCGTGACTCCCTTGTTCGCTCCACACTGCCCTCCAACCCCACTACACCCGGCACCTTCCCCTGCAACCGCAGGAAATGCTCCACTTGCCCCCACACCTCCTCCCTCACTCCTATCCCAGGCCCCAAGATGACATTCCACATTAAGCAGAGGTTCACCTGCACATCTGCCAATGTGGTATACTGCATCCACTGTAGCCGGTGTGGCTACCTCTACATTGGGGAAACCAAGCGGAGGCTTGGGGACCGCTTTGCAGAACACCTCCGCTCGGTTCGCAACAAACAACTGCACCTCCCAGTTTCAAACCATTTCCACTCCCCCTCCCATTCTTTAGATGACATGTCCATCGTGGGCCTCCTGCAGTGCCACAATGATGCCACCCGAAGGTTGCAGGAACAGCAACTCATATTCCGCTTGGGAACCCTGCAGCCTAATGGTATCAATGTGGACTTCTCGAGCTTCAAAATCTCCCCTTCCCCCACTGCATCCCAAAGCCAGCCCAGTTCGTCCCCTCCCCCCACTGCACCACACAACCAGCCCAGCTCTTCCCCTCCACCCACTGCATCCCCAAACCAGTCCAGCCTGTCTCTGCCTCCCTAACCCGTTCTTCCTCTCGCCCATCCCTTCCTCCCACCTCAAGCCGCACCTCCATTTCCTACCTACTAACCTCATCCCACCTCCTTGACCTGTCCGTCTTCCCTGGACTGACCTATCCCCTCCCTACCTCCCCACCTATACTCTCCTCTCCACCTATCTTCTTTACTCTCCATCTTCGGTCTGCTTCCCCCTCTCTCACTATTTATTCCAGAACCCTCTCCCCATCCCCCTCTCTGATGAAGGGTCTAGGCCCGAAACGTCAGCTTTTGTGCTCCTGAGATGCTGCTGGGCCTGCTGTGTTCATCCAGCTCCACACTTTGTTATTATGATGAACAATCACATGAGTTTGTTCGTCAGAGTTGGCATAGTGCAGCAGTACATGAGAACAAGACTGTATGAAGAGGTGTACCTCGGAACCCTTGACCAAATTTGCGTTATCCACAGCTAGACACAGATAAACCCCAAATGGTTTTTCATTCTAACCACAATTACTGTCACTTCCTCTCAAACAGCGGCTGAATTCCCTGCACGTATTTTGTGTAATTACAGGCAATTACAGATGAGTTTCAGACAAAAAAATCGTGCCTAGTGTAAGTGGATTAGTAATGCTGTTCATTTAATGCAACTGCATCAATTCTTTTAAACTGTCCATTCTGTCTATAAAATTAACGAGTGGGTGGGTGACTCATCCAGAGATCATTTTTTCAGAAACACGGGTGTCATTTGCATCATAAGAGTTTACATTTATATATCATAGTCTCGCATCTGTTTGAAACATCCCAAAACGCTGCATGGATTGTAATTGTTGTTTGTAGATGGATTTGGCAGCCATTTTGTGAAGAGCAAGAGTCAACAAAAGGCCAAAATTAAGATGAATGGTTTGTTGGTATTGGTTCAAGGATGCATGACAGTTTTGGTCATGACACAAGTTCCCTGCTCTTCCCCTGCAGAGTTAGCACAAGGGCTGACACTGGAGTGGGGAGGACAGCATCTTTATATCTCTTTTGGCAGAGCCAGGTTCAGTGAATTGCCCGTTCCCTTTTGGAGAGACAGACTGTTGCCGTTAAGATGGTAATGGTCTGGGTTCCTGCAACAGATTTTAAACAGAGGTCACAGGTCAGTAGAAGATTTGTTTCACAATGGCATCTGATGAATACTGATGACACAGGCCTTTTTGAGGCTATTTCTGCTCACGGTATTCATGTTTGTTTGATGTCCATGAAGTGGAGTCCTTTTAAAGTCCTTCAAGTTAAGTTTTCATTATTTATGAGCATTTCTCTGTCAAGTGAGTTGGTAGATATTTGATTTGCCTTAATATAGACTAAAATAAAACTTAGAAAAAGCAGCAGGGTCTTCTCACAACATAATCAATGACCTTTCTCTATATTCCTACAGTTCAATGAGCACTGGCCACTCATTTGGACCCTCGCCTCATCAGCTGGTATTTACCTGGGAGGCTAGACATTGGGCAAAATCACGTAATTGAGTAACAGTAACCAGCAGGACTCTGTTGAATTCACAAATCCTTGGCTGATTTTTCTGTCCTGATGGGCAACTGTCGAACTGACTGAGCAGCTAAGTCCAGACTGAGGTTTTAATTGACGATTGGTCCTGGCCAAAGCACTGGTGTCAGTTAGAGTCCTTGGGTTTGATGGCAGGAGTGGGGCCTGTTGTAAGATAAGAGACGCGTGGGTAGGACCTTCCAACCTTCCCACATCCACTGCAATTAGATCCTCAATTGATATCCTTCAGGATGCAATTAATGCCCACTTAAGGGCTTCTTCCCACTGCCACGAGTGTTAATCCAGCAGCAGACATGTCATATGAACAATCAGACCGTGCTGTATCTGCTCGTGGGCTTCCAAGAGATTTCTCTCATTCAAAAGTACTCAGGGTCCTGATCGAGGGACCTGACATCGTGAGGAGAGAGTGTGTCAAAAGCCACCCCCTGCTGTTGCTGCTAACCTCCCTTCCCATTGACTGCCCTGCAACCCCGTTTCTGTCATAACATTCCCTCTGTCTGGGTTCCTGTGCAATCCAAAGTCTTGAATGGGTGAAGCACCGACACCAGCAGCCACCTCCACAGTAATGCTGTTTAGCGGTGATAGCCTGTGGTTGGTTTTAACCCCTGGGGTTCTTGACCTTGGATAGCTCCCACCACTGACCTGTTAAATTCTGTTTTGTCACTTCATTCAGCATGTCTTTGTGAAAAAAAACATTTTCACCCATGTCTCCAGCCAGCAGGTGAGACACCTATTACCTCCATTAGATACAACCTGCGACGTCTATTTTTGAAGCCAGTTATTCCGTATGATTTGCCAGCCACTCTCGCAATTGATCCTACAGCCTTGACCGCTAATGTGTCTTATAAACTGGAACATGCTGTCCATGAACTGCAGCATTTACACTGATGTGGAGGTGCCAGTATTGGATTGGGGTGGACAATGTCAAAAATCACATAACATCAGGTTATGATCCAATAGGGTTATTTGAAAACACCAAGCTTGTAGAACCTCAGTCCTTCATTTGTTAGTGAGACAGACAGTATCAGACAGAATTTATAACTGATTAAAGATTTTACTTCATCTTAGAGATAGTAAGAACTGCAGATGCTGAAGTCAGAGATAACAGTGTGGAGCTGGAGGAACACACCAGGCCAGGCAGCATCAGAGCAGCAGGAAAGTTGACATGTCGGTTTGTGACCGTCCTTCAGAAATGCATCTTAGGTTTGTTTAGTACATCCTCATCAATGGTGTGAACATTTGATCTTTTATTTACAAATTCTCGGACTAATATTACCTGTTTGACTGACACCTGAAGCTTTGAAAGCTTGTATTTTCGAATAAACCTGTTGGACTATAACCTGGTGTCATGTGATTTACGAGTTTTTACACTGACAAGACAAATGCAGTCTTTAGAATCAGATAAGTGGTGCTGAGAGGACTCAGAGTTCGCTGTTCCCAGGGCCTGCTATCTGTGTTTCCCATGAAATGGATTTATTGCCAGCATGTAGGCTTCCATGCAAAGCATGTGTTGCACACCATGAGTTGGGAGTCCTGCTGGGATTCATGATAAATCTCAGTCAGAAATCACTTTGAAAGCTTTTTACTGTTGCCTGCACCCATACCCACACCTCTGTTCAATCTCTGAACACGTAATCTTCCAGCTTTATACTGTGACTCGTACAATTGGATTTGTCTTAGATCTCCTGTTTGATGAGACTATCTGCTTTCATTAACTGATGTTACGCATTGATCTACACACGTATGAGAGTCTTAATGCCTCAGTAAATGTGCAACTGTCTGCCTGGCTGACCACTTCAGGCATGAAACATTCCATGCCTTGACACATTCACTGATCTGAATTGGGGTAACAGCTGACTGCCTCACTGTATTTCTTCAGAGAAGTGGGAAGTATTTCCTCGTGGCCTGGCTGTTGTTATCCCACAATCATTACTACAAAAACAGATGCCGTCATTTCAGGCTATGCAGGAATTGTGCAGAAGTGTTGCCGCCACGTTAGAACACAAATCTGACATTTCAGAAGGACTCCTGTGACTGTAATGCACTCTCAGACCTCCCTGACATTGTAGTACTTTGTAAATGCAGTGATTTTCCTTTAATTTCTTGCTTTGCTTTCTGTCTCTGAACTCCCTCCTTGCCTGCCACATCACTTGCTGCTTTTTTCCCATCTTCCTGCCTCCGGTTCCCCCACGAGGTTTGGGGTAATCATTCAACTGTGGAACTGAATCCACAAAACCCACAGTAAATGCATCTGTTCACACAGGAGATGGTTTTGCTGCAATACTCCAGTGACCCTTACTGTTGAGATTCACACACAAGCTGGGATTTTGGCACCATTATCACCATAGCACAGCAAGAACCAGCACTTTAAGAAATGTGAGAATATTTAGTAGCCTTCCGTGTTTTTGAAACCTATTGCTGGATTTGTACTTCTGTGAATGCCTGTGCATGGCTGAGATATAATCTCATAAATAGTTGATAGTCTGTTTCCTTGAAGTTTAAGCAGAAGCTGTCACTAGGGAATAGCACGGAGTTCATTATTGAATTTCCTTTTACGGTTTGTTTCTGAAAGCAGTTCTGATCAGGCCAGAATTTTTATTTACAGTTTGGACAGAGCTCCATTATTTTCTGAATACAGCTGAGAAGTTTGAGGCTGCATCGACTCTGAAACAAAAGAATAGAAACACAACATCCAGAATGCATGGGATCAAACATGGTATATAAATTTAATCCCGTGTTTCTTGATGGTTAACTGAAGGAATGCAAGCTCTTGCCAACAGATGCACTGATGTGCAGGGCACAGTTGATTTCAAGGGATATCAGATGCGTGTATGGACTGGGAAGAATTGAGAGATATGGTTTGAAAGGCGGGTAGGTGGGGCTGATGTATCCAAGCTGAACAGATTTGTTGGTCTAATGACCCTTTTCCTGAACTGTAAATATTGTTGTTTTCTGATGAGTAACCCAAGGGAGAAGGAACATCACTTTGGACAGAGTTCAGACTGAAGCTGCAGCTTCTGTTGAATGGGATGCTTGTTACTTTGACTGCACCTGATGCTCTGGTTATGTCTGCTTGTCCTTGGCTCCCTTACCAGCGGAAAAAGTTTCTTAAGATTTACCCCATCAGTTCCTTTTATCCTGAAACAGTATGAATATAATCAATCTTCAGGTTGATGGTTAAGGACTGATCAGTCGAGTGAATTCCAGAAGTCTGCACGTACCCCTTGAATGATGTTTCAGCTCATCACCAGATACCCTGCAGCCACATAGTTAAGCTGCTCCAAAAGCACCTCACAATCATTCAAGCTCTTTGTCAATAAGGTAGTAGTTAGACGTGCAGAACATTCAATGAGATCATGGCTTATCCAATAATCATCAACTTCATTGTCCTGCCTTTATGCCAGAACTCTTAACTCCCTTACTGATTAAAAATCTGTCTGTCTTGGCCTTGACTCTATCTAATGACCCAGCCTCAGCAGCCTTCTGTAGTTGCGAAGACCACATATTCACTGCCCTTGGAGGAGCCCAGTAAGCTGGCCATAGTTGACAGTCGAATCAAGGGGGGGAATTGTTTTGTTCAGGTGTTCCCGCCACAATAAGCACTCCCTGATACCAGAAGAAGAAACAAGCAAGTATTATGGAAAATAAAAATGGGTTGCCAGCCAGTACTGTTCGAGCAGAAGGATAGGCTTCCTGAACATGTGAAATAGATACGCTGAGGGCGTACAAGTTAGTGGTGTTGCAGTTTGCAGTGGGTTAGGGCGAGTGGGCATGATGTTGTATGCGCTCATGAAAGTGTCATGGCATGAGTCTTGGAGGGAGTTTTATCTGGCAGAAAAGAGAGACCTAGTGTGAAGTATTGGTCAGAAAATATTGCACTTAAACTGGTGAAATGATGATGTTCAGTGACCTCCTTCCTATCATGCTGTGCATTTCTCCAGATGGCTGAGACTTTTCCAACCTGCTTTCAAGATTCCCTTATCATACTCAGTACTATCTTACTATCACAATTCCTTTGTTGTTGGCAAGTCAAAATTTGAAACTCCAGTTTACTACCTAATCCTCACTGCCCTCAAAAAGATGGTGGTGAGTTAACTGATCGAACCACTGTAGTTTGTTCAATGAAGCTAAACACACCCTGTGTTATTCAGTCATGCGGTTTCCACAAAGGTGAAAATGAATGTCAAAATTACTACGATGTACTCATTCGTCAGTCTGATCGAAAATCCAGTAGACACCTCTTTTCTGAAAGAGTTGTAAGAATGTGGAACTCTGTACCAAAAATAATGGCTGAGGCATATAACAAGATACATCTAAGGGGAAACTGGATACACGTAAGAGAAAAGGAAATGGAAAAGTTCTGCTCATGGAATGAGATGAAAAAAGGGTTGGGGGATGACCCTGTGAAGTATCAGCACTGGCCTGAATGCCCTGTTTCAGTTCCACAAGTTCACTGTCAGCTGACTCAGGGACTGTTACTGGTAGAGAGCTAAGAGCAGCTGACCTTTTTGCGCTCTTCACCTGACACTGAGATGTCATGCAGTCAGTTTAAAGGAGGTTAGAAAAATCGCATGACCAATGTTGTCACACCAACAATCAGGCCACCCTCAAAGTAAACACCAGTGCTGACCACAGATAACAAAGTGCCGTTTGTTCTTGTCAGAAATTGAATTGTGTTCATGACTATGAGTGCATTGACCCAATTTACTGCTGAATATTTCATACAACTGTAGTGCAGTAGCAGCAGTTACATGAGTTAGTAAATAACATCTTTAGCACCTGATGCTGGCTGATTTCCATAACTCACCCATGGTATGCATCAAATTCTGCATATCATCCAAATTAAACTTTCTAGCAGGTTTTCACTGCAAGGTCTGAATTAGCCCCCCTTCTATCAGTTTTAGGAAGGAACAAAGGAGGTCTTTGTATCAGCCACCCTCGTGTTCTACATGCCACAGTCTGCATATTTCAGATCCAGACCAGGCGCTGCACTTACCATGTGGGCTTATGTTGTAATCCACAGACTGTCTCCATCAGTTCTTGTGTCATCATGAAGAGTAACTTTCCTTGAAAAAATTATGTCCAATTTTAGGACCACAGAATTAATTGGCTGTTTAATAACTTGTTGGAAGTGAATGAACAAACAAATAATCACAAAAGAACTGTAAATTAATGAAGTGCAGCAGTGAAAAGTGCACAGACTGAGATAAATATTGCAGTTGAGAGCAAAGGTGCCAAGCAATGGGGGGGATTTTCAGAAATTTTTGGCCAAGTGGAAATCAGATTGAATTTGGTGCAGTGCTTTCACTGGATCTTATCAAACTGGCCACAATTATTGACATTTGATTCCTTATGGCGAGTATCGTGCCCATTTTCTGGTCCACCTCACAATGGGCCGTTGCCAGAGCAACTCTCAACTCACCAGAGATCACAGAATTGATTGGCATCCTAGACCCTGCACCATCTTGAAAAGGCTATTGTGCACCTGACAAGCACTGTCAGTCCTGAGATAACATGGTGTAGAGCGAGATGAACACAGCAAGCCAAACAGCATCAGAGGAGCAGGAAAGGTTCCTCAGACCTTTTTTCTGAAGAAGGTCCAGACCTGAAACTTCATCTTCCCAGCTCCTCTGAGGCTGCCTGGCCTGCTGTGTTCATCCAGCTGTACACCTTGTTATCTCAGATTCTCCAGCATCTGCAGTTCCTCCTATCTCTGGTTTAATTTGACAACATGGCTGAGTGCCTTATGTCATCCTCAAAAGCTGAAGGGTTGCTGGAGTTGATCACAGGATTGGCCCGAGATGGTGAGTGGAGAGAAGGGAGGGGAAAGGATGATGAGAGGTGACGTGGGAACTGTTGATGAGAAATTCTTGCACACTCACTCCTGCTTTGTTCCAGCTTCAGATTGTATGGTGATTTTTATAGGGAGACTACAATGTGGTGATGGTAATTTCTCTGTACAAACAAACCCATCAGCAGTTCCTACCATCTATGTCAGTCCTGAGTTGCCTGGCACAGCTCCTGACATTTCCCCCAGACATGGCAAACAGTGGAATCAGCACTCTGCTTCCTGGTATGGAACTGAAGGTCCTGCTTGGCAAGGTGGTGCATGGGCAAGATATACTCTTGCCTTAGAACAGCAGGCTTGGCCACCACACCAGATCATGCCAGTGTGCTCTGGGCATTGCTACTCAGGTTAAACAAGTCTCAGCCATCTGGAGAAATGCTCATCATTATGGGAAGAAGGTCAATGACCTTCTTGAGCAGACTCGATGGGCTAAATGACCTGCTTCTGTTCTGACGCCAGGAGGAAATCAGCCTAGACTACTGCTGAAAGAGTCAAGACCAATGGTGTGCTGTTATCAGTCAACTCTTCACCCTCAATAATAAGATCATCACTCACTGTGCCAAGTAGGGCCTGAAATGGGAGCAGGGGCTGCCATTGACTTATTGTGCTGGGAACCCCTGAACAAATGCTAACCTTTTCGAGCCATTGAGTTATGCAGCATGGAAACAGACCCTTCTCAGGGCACTTCTCAGTCCACACCAACCATCGTCCCAAACTAAGCTAGTCCCACCTGCCTGCTCTTGGCCCATATCCCTCCAAACCTTTCCTAGTCAAGTATATTTCCAAATGCCTTTTAAACATTATAACTGCCCACATCCACCACTTCCTCTGGCGTTTTATTCCACACAGGAACCACTCTCTGTGCAAAAAAAAATTCCCTGATGTCCTTTTTAAATCTTTCTCCTCTCACCTTAAAAATATGCCTCCTAATTTTGAACTCTACCACCTTAGAGAAAAGACCTTTGTTATTCACATGATCTGTACCCCTCATGATTTTATAACTTCAATAAGGTCACCTGTCAACCTCCTGCGCACTAGTGAAAGAAGTCCCAGCCTATCCAGTCTATTTTTAATAGCCAAAACCCTCCATTCCGACAACACCCTGATAAACCTTTTCTGAACCTTAGCCGGTTTAATAATATGCTTCCTGTAACAGGATGACGAGAACTACACACTATACTCCAGAAGAGGCCTCACCACCATACTGTACAACCTCAATATGATGTCCCGATTCCAACACTCAAAGGTCTGAGCAATGAAGGCAAGCGTGTTAAATGCTTTCTTAACCACCCACTCCACCTCTGATGCAAGTTTCAAAGAATTGTGTACCTGAACCCCTCAGTCTTTCTGTTCTACAACCCTGCCCAGGGTTGTAGGACAGTATATGTCCTGTATATAACAGTATATATGTCCTGCCTAGATAATAAAATGTGAGGCTGGATGAACACAGCAGGCCAAGCAGCATCTCAGGAGCACAAAAGCTTTTGTGCTCCTGAGATGCTGCTTAGCCTGCTGTGTTCATCCAGCCTCACATTTTATTATCTTGGATTCTCCAGCATCTGCAGTTCCCATTATCTCTGATACTATATGTCCTGCCCTTGTTTGTTTTACCAAATTGCAATACCTTGCATTTGTCCACATTAAATTCAAAGTGCCACTCCTCAGCCCATTGATCCAAATGATCTAGATCTCTCTGTAATCTTGGATAACCTTCTTCACTGTCCACTGTACCACCAGTTGTGGTGCCAACCGCAAACTTACTGACCAGATATCCTTTTTTCTCATCTAAATCATTGAGAACTCAGTATCGATCCCTATGAAACCTTCCATCACCACCCTCTGTCTCCTACCATCAAGTCAATATTATATCCAGTTGGCAAGCTCACCCTGAATCCCATGTGGATCTAACTTTACTAATTAGCCTACCATGCAGAACCTTGTCAAAGGCTTTACCAAAGTCCGGGTAAACAATGTCTATCACTTTGCACTCATCAATCTTTTTAGTTACTTTCTCAAAAGACTCAATCCATTTAGTGAGACATGATTTCCCTTGCACAAAACATGCTGGCTTACCCTAATCATTCCTTGCCTGTCCAAATGCATGTAAATCCTATCTTTCAGAATCACTTTGAACATCTTATCCACCTAAGTCTACAGCTCCTCAGCTTCTCCTTGCAGCCTTTCTGCAAGAAAGGCACAGTGGAGGCCCGCTGACAGCCATGGCAAATTTCCTGGCTTTCAATCTGTGTTAAAAGGCACAGCAAGACAGTAGAAGGAGCCTGGCATCTCTGACTGAGGGAGGGCAATGCATAAAAACGGCAAGATGAGGCAATACAATGTAAAGATGTTGCTCGGACACAGGGAGGCTCAGAGGGAGTGCATGCTTTGATGGCAAATGGAAAGGCTGGTGCGTGCCCGGACTGCATGGTGGCCTTACTGCAGCGTTACCAATGGCCAATTGGACTACTATTTAACAAGCATTAATGAGTGTCAGTTGGGACCCTGCCACTGCCTCTTCAGAATCTTGCCATACCAATCTAGACAAGCATATACGATACAATGAGATGATCTCAATCATGAGATGAAGCTCGCTGAACTTCTTGAAAACTGAAAGAATTGTGGATGCTGTAAATCAGGAACAACAACAGAGTTTTTGGAAGAGCTAAGTAGGTCTGGCAACATCTGTGTAGAAAAAATCAGAGTTAACGTTTCGGGTACTCTGATTTTTTCTACACAGATGCTACTAGGCCTGTTGACCTTTCTCATAACTTTGTTTTTGTTGCTGAACTTCTTGCCTGAAATTCTCTCACTTACTTCGTAATAGCCCACATTACTCAGAGCCTGATAAGATTCCGCATAGTGATCTAAATTTCCAAGAAACAAGTTCAGAAAGAATGTGGAACCGAAGTGTTTATTATTAAAACCAAACATTGTCGGGCGATATCTGTAACCTACGCACTCATTGGCCAGAGAATTAAATTTCAGTTCTTGACGTTGTATCACGGTTTCTCACCAGTACACAGCAATGACACTAGCAATTCTGATCCAAACCTACTTTTGAATTTGAGGCTGTTATAAATGGAGACAACATAATGCAAAGGTAATGGCCACAGTTGACAGCATAAGTGTCCCAATTTGTGTTGTGTATTTCCCAATTTGCTCTGTTCTCAACCGAATCACCCATACTTAATAGACATTTTTCTACAATTGAGCTATGTTTTAAAATTTAAGCATGCTTTGTCTCTTGAACATCTGCTGTGTATCTTTTTCATCAGATAGTTTGAAACAGCCTGTCAGCACAGCACCAAGATAGGCTGAATATTGTCAAGTCACTGCTAGGTAACACGACCAAGTCACTGTCAGCATTAAAGAAATTTGTGTCAGGGTTCGCTGTTTAGACCATTTAAAGAAGTGCCCCTAACTTCGGATGGAAAAATAACCTAGCTGCCCAAAGGCATTCAGCGGAAATAATCTATCCCTTTCTATGTTATCACGCATGATAGACATTGGCCTCCCAGCTGGATATTGCATCTGAAGTACTTGAAGTTCAGTCCGAAATTGTGATCCTTTTTGATTTTCGATCTTTATACCCTACCACCTGGCTTGCATTAGTTGCAGTTCGGAGGAGGAGGTTGTGGCCTAGGGATAAGAAGTGACACAGCAAAATATCAGCTTTGCCTCAGAGAGATTTTCAACCAACATCTGGTGAGGATTTGTTTTTAACTTTGATTTGATAAATTAGATACAGGTGATTTTTTTTCAGATGACTAATTTGGGATCGAGCTATAAAGAAGTCCTTCTACAGAATTTGTTCAAATCTCTATTCAATTTAGCAAGCAGCTGCTGAAGGCAAAAAAGACTGTTCAAATTGACTGAGATAGTAGGAACTGCCGATGCTGCAGAGTCTGAGATTACACAGTGTGAGGCTGGACGAACACGGCAGGCCAAGCAGCATCAGAGGAGCAGGAAAGCCCCTCTGATGCTGCTTGGCTTGCTGTGTTTGTTCAAATTTACTGTAGCTTTTACAGTTCCGACACTGGCTGCATTGGATTTAGATATACAAAGCCCAAGGTTTCAGAATTAAACCGCAGTTGATATTGGGATGGCTAAAGTTCTCTGAGGCAGTGATAGTTGCCAATGGCTTCAGTATTGTCATCTCTGCCTTTTGTTTCTTCTCAACCTGACAAGTTTAATGCTGTCTTTGTTGATCTTCCTTCTGGTATTTGACACTGCTTGCCATCCCAGCTAACACCTAGTACTATTCACCTGACACCCTTCTGCTCGCTGACCTACCTAGACCCAACAAGATATTGACATTAAACATTTTGTCCTTGTTTTCAAATCCCAATTTGTCTGACCCCCTCCCAGTCTGATCACTGCTTCCCATCAGCCCTTGTTTTTGGTATCTCCAGTTTTAATCAACTCACCATTGCCAGCTGTTCATTTAACAGCCTGGCTGTAACATTTGCTTCTTGCAACTCTCTACTTCTCTTTCCTGTCCTTGAAGATATATCTTAAGACCTCACTCTTCAACCAAATCTTTAGTCATCTGGTTCAATATCTTTTTATCTCACTCAGTGGCAAATTTAATGTGATGATGCTCCTCTGAAATACCCTAACAAGTTGTGCTACATGAAAGGTACAACCTGAGACAGGTTGTGGCCCAAGGTATGGAGCCAGAAATCTGGCTTCCAGCTTACGATTGTTATTTAGTGACTGCTGCTGGAAATAGTATGTCAATGTTTGATCATGGCTTAGTGGAGAAGCTTTCCATTGCCACATTTAATTGTATGAAGCTCATAAGAGTGACCATCTGACAGGATGGAGGTACTGAAGGATTACAAACACTCTTGAAATTGTACTTTAGAAAAGAAGAGAGAAAGCAGAGGCAGCTGCTTTTTCCATGGCAAGGACATGTCTAATTGTTGCAGCTGTACTTGTGCAATGTTTGCTCTTTCCGATTGATCAGAGAAGAATCAGTCCTTTTGGTTGTGTTTTCTGGAAAGCCCTCCTTAAACGTCTTTCTTTTTCAATGCCAAGGCACATCTATGAAACCAAACTTTGCATCTGACATCCTACTTTCTTTCATACTGAAGTGATTGGAACAATGTTGACCTGGTGAAAATTATTGACTATGAGATCCTTGTTTGGAGTTGTTAATCTGGGCTAATCAAACAGCCCTGGCTGACAGAAATAAACAGGAGATTCAGAAGGGCTCCTCAGTCTAGGGACTGGCTTTGAGCTGACTGGTCAGAGCCCTTTACTGTGCACATGTAAATAAAGGGTGACTTGGTGACAAGATATTGGCCTCTGTGCAGGTATTTCAGGGTCACAGTATTGATTCTTGTGGGAGACCGCTGGACAGAGTCTCCAGTCACTGAAAAAACAGGAGATTCAGAGAGTATCTTCATTCTCGGGACTGGCTCTGAGCAAGGTAGTCACCGTGTACCGTGTAAATAAAAGTGTTGATGATGTGACATCTGCCTCCTTGGAGTTATTTCACTCAGCATCTGTAAAGCATTTTTAATTGATTTCTGAGGTTGTCAGTGTAATATGAATGCAGATCATTGAAAGCCCACTTATGAACTAAGCATCAAGCTTGGGCCTGCTGGTGGGGAAGTTGGATAAAGAATAAGAAACAGTCACCATTTCCTGACAAACTACCATCACGTTCTGCAAATTTGACACTATTTTGAAAGAGAGAGAGTATCAGCCTCAACTTGAACCTTGCTTTGTAATTTTAATAACTATTTTGTTAATTTTATTGAATCGATCAGTCACTGTAATACACTAAAATTGGCTGACAGGAGGCTCAAAATAATTTAAGAGTTGGTTCGAGATATTATTCATAGATGATTAGAGATTTAATTCCATTTTGCTCCTCTCTGATGTCTGTGCTTTTCTGGTTCTCAAACCCAATCAAAGGATACCACAAATGAAACAACAGCAGTTAGACATTTTTTGATATTTCTTCGTCGGAGGCTCACTGATGATGTTACCTAGAATGGCGACGAAACGTCTGAAAACTAACCTTCCAGCTCAGTGAGCAAATTCACATCCAGAACCTCAACCTGAGCTACAAATCTTCTCAAAACACGCTACCACCTATTGGCGCAATATGCTAAAACTGGCCTGAAGATGGGAAACCAATGCCATCCAACAGAGTGCCACCCGCGAACAGCTGTACTTCCTGCATGAATGCCTAAGGAAACAGGTACTACCTAAATGTCTCAAATACAAACCTCCCCTTAACACCCCACTAGCCAAAAGAATAGCTGAGCAAAACGGCCGCAGAATGCTTAGAGAAATGATCAATGATGCCCACAACAGACTCCGTAAATACAACCGGGAAATTTCCCGCCAAAAAACTTTACTAACACATCCATCCGAGAACAAGCCAAACAGAGACACGCACGAGAATTCCTAGAAGCATGGCATTCCAACGGGAACTCCATCAACAAACACATTGATTTGGAACCAATCTACCATCCTCTGAGAAAAAGAACAGGAAATGACATCACCAACATAGGAAATGACATCACCAACCCAAGGAAATCTAAACAGATAAATGGAAAGCGGGACATAACACCAGTGCTTCGTCGGAGGCTCACTGATGATGTTACCTAGAATGGTGACGAAACGTCTGAAAACGAACCTTCCAGCTCAGCGAGCAAACTCACATCCAGAACCTCAACCTGAGCTACAAATCTTCTCAAAACTCGCTATTTCTTTCAAACATTGTCAAATGCTAAGATGAATTTCCCAAAAGTAGGTAGAAATATTAGCTGTAAAACAACTTTATTAAAGCCTTGTTAGGGGGAAATAATTCGAAATGTACAAAAGGATTAAGTTCAAAAATCTTCTTAATTACTCACTGTAATGCTGTCACTGTCATTTTTGTAGAATAGAATTAACACAAGGACCGCCACATGAAATGTCAAGAAGTTGTGAAAAGCAATTAATACAAAAGCATACAAATTGTCAGCATGTATAGCCAAAGCAGTGGAGTCCAAGATCAGGAAGGATGTACTAAAACAGCAAAATGTACATATCCAACCAAATTTGGAGTCATTTATTCTGCCCTTACCTCTAGGTTTGACTGTTCCAATGAAGTACTGGTTAGTCTCATACATTCTTTACTCTGTAAGAAGTTATCTGAAACTCTGCTGCCTGAGTCTTAATTCAAAATAAACCTTGCTCACCAATCACCCCTGTGCTCACTGACTTACATTGACTCCTGCACAAGTTATGCCTTGCTTTTAAGCCTCTCACTGTTGTGTTTAAATCCATCTCTAGTCTTGCATCCCCATGTCCTTAATTTTTTCAGCCCCACAATCTTCTGTCATTTCTGTGTTCTTCTGGTTTTGGCCTCCCCAATTTTAACTGCTCCATCCTCGGTGATGGCTGAGTAAGTGAGGTAATATATTTGGCTAATAAAATGTGAGGCTGGATGAACACAGCAGGCCAAGCAGCATCTCAGGAGCACAAAAGCTGACGTTTCGGGCCTGGACCCTTCATCTGATGAAGGGTCTAGGCCCGAAACGTCAGCTTTTGTGCTCCTGAGATGCTGCTTGGCCTGCTGTGTTCATCCAGCCTCACATTTTATTATCTTGGAATCTCCAGCATCTGCAGTTCCCATTATCTCTGATATATTTGGCTGGTTACTTTACCCGAAACATTACTTAGGTAATGCACCCACCCTCCTCCCCAACCAAAAAAAATGGTCTTAGCGCAGATTTGATAAGGTTACTAGTTTTTTTTCAATAGCCTGATTAGGAATTCAGAACAGTGGGAATGGATGTTCGGGGAGTTGCATGCTCCTCCTGTAGAATGTGGGAGATAAGGGTCACAACCAGTGTCCCCGCTGACTTCATCTGCGGGAAGTGCACCCAACTTCTGCTCCTCGGAAACAGCATTAGGGAACCGGAGCTGTAGCAGGATGAACTTCGGATCATTCAGGAGGCTGAGGGGATAACTGAGAGGAATTTCAGGGAGATAGTCACACCTCCGGTACAGGAAAAAGGTAGATGGGTTACAGCCAGGGGACGGAAAGGGAACAGGCAGACAGTGCAGGGATCCCCTGTGGCCGTTCCCCTCAATAACAAGGATACCATTTTGAATACTGCTGGGGGAGACAACTTACCAGGGGTAAGTCATGGGGTACAAGTCCCTGGCACAGAGTCTGTCCCTGTTGTTCATTACGGAAGGGGGAAGAGGATTAGATTAGATTCCCTACAGTGTGGAAACAGGCCCTTCAGCCCAACAAGTCCGCACCACCCCTTGAAGCATCCCACCCAGACCCATTCCCCATAACCCACATACCCCTGAACACTACAGGCAATTTAGTGTGGCTGATCCACCTAACCTGCATAACACTGTGGGAGGAAACCGGAGCACCCAGCGGAAACCCATGCAGAGACGGGGAGAATGTGCAAACTCCACACAGACTGTTACCGGATGCTGGAATTGAACTCGGGTCCCTGGTGCTGTGAGGTTGCAGTGCTAACTACTGAGCCATCGTGGTGCCCCAAAGGAGGAGACCATTAGTCACTGGGGACTCCACAGTTGGGGGGACAGATTGGAGATTCTGTAGGAATGAGAGAGACTCGCTGTTGGTGTGTTGCCTCCCAGGTACCAGGGTCTGTGATGTCTCGGATCATGTTTTCGGGATCCTTAAGTGGGAGGGGGAACAGCCCCGAGTCATGGTCCACACAGGCACCAATGACATATGTAGGAAAAGGGATGGTGATGTAAGGCAGAAATTCAAGGAGCTAGGGTGGGTGCTGAGAGCTAGAACAGACAGAGTTGTCATCTCTGGTTTGTTATCCATGCCATGTGCTAGCGAGGCGAGAGAGAGAGAGCAGTTGAACATGTGGCTACAGCGATGGTGCAGGAGGGAGGGATTCAGATGCCTGGATAATTGGATCTCATTCTGGGGTAGGTGGGACGTGTATGAATGGTATGGTCTACACCAGAGGAGTACCAATATCCTGGGGGCAAAATTTGCTAATGCTCCTCGGGAGGGTTTAAGCTGATTCAGCAGGGGGATGGGAACCTGAATTGTAGCTCCAGTGTACAGGGGGTTGAGAGTAGTGAGGTCATGACTAAGGTTTCAAAGTCGCAGAACTGTACCAGCAGACAGGAAGGTGGTTTGAAGTGTGTCTACTTCAACGCCAGGAGCATCGAGATTAAGATGGGTGAACTTGCAGCATGGGTTGGTACCTGAGATTTCGAAGTTGTGGCCATTTTGGAGACATGGATAGAGCGGGGACAGGAATGGTTGTTGCAGGTTCAGGGGTTTAGATGTTTCAGTAAAGTCAGGGGAGGTGGTAAAAGATGGAGAGGTGTGGCACTGTTAGTTTAGGTGGGTCAGTTTTTGTCCAATGTGTGCAGGAGGGTTTCCTGACACAGTATGTAGACAGACCAACAAGAGGTGAGGCCACATTGTATTTGGTAATGGGTAATGAACCAGGTCAGGTGTTAGATTTGGAGGTAGGTGAGGACTTTGGTGATAGCGATCACAATTCGCTTATGTTTACTTTAGTGTCAGAAAGGGATAGGAGTAAAAAGCAGGGCATGAGTTATAGCTTGGGGAAAAGGCAATTATGAGGCGATTATGCAAGATTGAGAATGCACAGGATGGGGAAGGAAACTGCAGGGGCTGGGCAGAATTGGAATGTGGAAGGACCTAATGAGAGAGCTAAGAAGAGCCAGGAGAGGACATGAGGAGTCTTTGGAAGGTAGGATCAAGGAAAACCCTAAAGCTTTCTACAGGAATGTCCGAACAAAAGAATGACTAAGGTAAAATTAGGGCCAGTCAAGGACAGTAGTGGGAAGTTGTGTGTGGAGTCCTAAGAGATAGGAGAGGCACTAAATGAGTATTTTTTTGTCAGTTTTCACAAGAAAAAGACAATGTTGTCAAAGAGAACACTGAGATACAGACTATTAGACTAGATGGGATTGAGGTTCATAAGGAGGAGGTGTTAGCAATTCTGAAAATTAGAAAATAGATAAGTCCCCTGGGCCAGCTGGGATTTATCCTAGGATTCTCTGAGAAGCTAGGGAGGAGATTGCAGAGCCTTTGGCTTCGATCTTTATGTTGTCACTGTCTACAGGAATCGTGCCAGAAAACTGGAGGATAGCAAATTTTGACCCCTTGTTGAAGAAGGGGAGTAGAGACAACCCTGGTAATTATTAGATGACAAATTGTGAAGCTGGATGAACACAGCAGGCCAAGCAGCATCTCAGGAGCACAAAAGCTGACGTTTCGGGCCGAGACCCTTCATCAGAGAGGGGGATGGGGGGAGGGTTCTGAAATAAATAGTGAGAGAGGGGGAGGCGGACTGAAGATGGAGAGAAAAGAAGATAGGTGGAGAGGAGAGTATAGGTGGGGAGGTAGGGAGGGGATAGGTCAGTCCAGAGAAGACGGACAGGTCAAGGAGTTGGGATGAGGTTAGTAAGTAGGAAATGGAGGTGCGGCTTGAGGTGGGAGGAGGGGATGGGTGAGAGGAAGAACACGTTAGGGGAGAGGGGACGAACTTAGCTGGTTTTGGGATGCAGTCGGGTAACGGGAGATTTTGTAGCTGGTGAAGTCCACATTGATACTATTGGGCTGCAGGGTTCCCAAGCGGAATGAGTTGCTGTTCCTGCAACCTTCGGGTGGCATCATTGTGGCACTGCAGGAGGCCCATGATGGACATGTCGTCTGAGGAATGGGAGGGGGAGTTAAAATGGTTCGCGACTGGGAGGTGCAGTTGTTTATGGCGAACCGAGCGGAGGTGTTCTGCAAAGCGGTCTCCAAGCCACCGCTTGTTTTCCCCAATGTAGAGGAAGCCACATCAGGTACAATGGATACAGTATACCACATTGGCAGATGTGCAGGTGAACCTCTGCTTAATATGGAAAGTCATCTTGGGGCTTGGGATGGGGGTGAGGGAGGAGGTGTGGTGGCAACTGTAGCACTTCCTGCAGTTGCAGGGGAAGCTGCCGGGTGTGGTGGGGTTGGAGGGGAGTGTGGAGCGAACAAGGGAGTCACGGAGAGCGTGGTTTCTCCGGAAAGCTGACGGGTGGGGATGGAAAAATGTCATGGGTGGTGGGGTTGGATTGTAGATGGCAGAAGTGTCGGAGGATGATGCATTGTCTCCGGAGGTTGGTGGGGTGATGTGTGAGAATGAGGGGGATCCTCTTTGGGCGGTTGTGGCGGGGGCGGGGTGTGAGGGATGTGTTGCGGGAAATACGGGAGACGCGGTCAAAGGCGTTCTCGATCACTGCGGGGGTAAAGTTGCGGTCCTTGAAGAACTTGGACAACTGGGATGTGCGGGAGTGGAATGCCTCATCCTGGGAGCAGATGCGGTGGAGGCGGAGGAATTGGGAATAGGGGATAGAATTTTTGCAGGAGGGTGGGTGGGAAGAGGTGTATTGTAGGTAGCTGTGGGAGTCGGTGGGCTTGAAATGGACATGAGTTTCTAGCTGGTTACCTGAGATGGAGACTGAGAGGCCCAGGAAGGTGAGGTATGTGTTGGAGATGGCCTAGGTGAACTTGAGGTTTGGGTAGAAGGTGTTGGTGAAGTGAATGAACTGTTCGAGCTCCTCTGGGGAGCAAGAGGCGGCGCCGATACAGTCATCAGTGTAACGGAGGAAGAGGTGGGGTTTGGGGCCTGTGTAGGTGCGGAAGAGGGACTGTTCCACGTAACCTATCAAGAGGCAGGCATAGCTTGGGCCCATGCATACCCATGGCCACCCCCTTTGTCTGTAAGAAGTGAGAGGAGTCGAAAGAGAAGTTATTGAGGATGAGGACAAGTTCGGCTAGCGGATGAGGGTGTCGGTGGAGAGGGACTGGTCGGGCCGTGGGACAGGAAGAAGCGGAGGGCCTTCAGGCCATGTGCATGAGGAGTACAGGTGTATAGGGACTGGTCGTCCATAGTGAAACTGAGGTGTTGGGGGCCAGGGAATTTGAAGTTCTGGATCCATGGTGAAAATGAGGTGTTGGGGGCCAGGAAATTGGAAATTCTGGACTCCCTTGTTCGTTCCACACTCCCCTCTAACCCCACCACACCTGGCACCTTTCCCTGCAACTGCTGGAAGTGCTACACTTGCCCCCACACCTCCTCCCTCACCCCCATCCCAAGCCCCAAGATGACTTTCCATATTAAGCAGAGTTTCACCTGCATATCTGTCAATGTGGTATACTGTATCCATTGTACCCGGTGTGGCCTCCTCTACATTGGGGAAACCAAGCGGAGGCTTGGGGACCGCTTTGCAGAACACCTCCGCTCGGTTCGCAATAAACAACTGCACCTCCCAGTCGCGAACCATTTTAACTTCCCCTCCCATTCCTTAGATGACATGTCCATCATGGGCCTCCTGCAGTGCCACAATGATGCCACCCGAAGGTTGCAGGAACAGCAACTCATTCCGCTTGGGAACCCTGCAGCCCAATAGTATCAATGTGGACTTCACCAGCTTCAAAATCTTCCCTTACCCCACTGCATCATAAAACCAGCCCAGCTCGTCCCCTACCCCACTGCATCCCAAAGCTAGCTCAGCCTGTCTCTGCCTCCCTACCCTGTTCTTCCTCTCACCTATCCCCTCCTCCCACCTCAAGCCACACCTCCGTTTCCTACCTACTAACCTCATCCCACCTCCTTGACCTGTCCGTCTTCCCTGGACTGACCTATCTCCTCCCTACCTCCCCACCTATACTGTCCTCTCCACCTATCTTTTCTCTCCATCTTCGGTCCGCCTCCCCATCTCTCCCTATTTATTCCAGAACCGTCTCCCCATCCCCGTCTCTGATGAAGGGTCTCGGCCAGAAACGTCAGCTTTTGTGCTCCTGAGATGCTGCTTGGCCTGCAGCGTTCATTCAGCTTCAAACTTTGTTATCTTGATTTCTCCAGCATCTGCAGTTCCCATTATCCCTGGTAATTATAGACCAGTGAGCCTAACTTCGGTTGTGGGTAAAGTGTTGTAGAGGATTATAAAAGATGGGATTTATAATCATCTAGAAAGGGGTAATTTGTTTAGGGATAGTCAGCTCGGTTCTATGAAGGGTAGGTCGTGCCCCACAAACCTTATTGAGTTCTTTCAGAAGGTGACCAAACAGATGGATGAGGGTAAAACAGTTGATGTGGTGTATATGGATTTCAGTGAAGCGTTTGATCAGGTTCCCCACGATAGGCTATTGCAAAAAATACAGAGGCATGGGATTGAGGGTGGTTTTAGTGGTTTGGATCAGAAATTGGCTAGCTGTAAGAAGACAGAGGGTGGTTGATGGGAAATGTTCATCCTGGAGATCAGTCACTAGTGGTGTACCGCAAAGATCTCTTTTGGGGCCACTGCTGTTTGTCATTTTTATGAATGACCTGAATGAGGGCGTCAAAGGATGTATTAGTAAATTTGCAGATGACACTAAAGTTGGTGGAATTGTGGACAGTGCAGAAGGATGTTGCAGGTTACAGAGGGACATAGATAAGCTGCAGAGCTGGGCTGGGAGGTGGCAAATGGAGTTTAAAGTGTGAGGTGATTCACTTTGGAAGGAGTAACAAGAATACAGAGTACTGGGCCAGTGGATGAGCAGAGAGATCTTGGTGTCCATGTGCATAGATCCCTGACAGTTGCCACCCAGGTTGATCAGGTTGTTAAGAAGGTGTACGGTGTGTTAGGTTTTAGTGGTAGAGGGATTGAGTTTCGGAGCCACGAGGTCATGTTGCAGCTGTACAAAACTCTGGTGTGGCCGCATTTGAAGTATTGTGCACAGTTCTGGTCGCCGCATTATAGGAAGGATGTGGAAGCATTGGAAAAGGTGCAGAGAATATTTACTAGGATATTGCCCATTATGGAGGAAAGGTCTTATGGGGAATGGCTGAGGGACTTGAGGCTGTTTTCATCAGAGAAAAGAAGGTTAAGAGGTGACTTAATAGAGACATACAAGATGATCAGAGGATTAGCTAGCGTGGACAGTGAGAGCCTTTTTCCTCGTATGGTTCTGGTTTGCAGGAGGGGACATAGCTTTAAATTGAGGGGTGATAGATATAGGACAGAAGTCAGAGGTAGGTTCTTTACTCAGAGAGTAGTAAGGGTGTGGAATGGCCCTGCCTGCAACAGTAGTAGACTCGCCAACTTTAAGGTCATTAAAATGGTCATTGGATAAACATATGGATGATAATGGAATAGTGTAGGTTAGATGGGCTTCAGATTGGTTTCACAGATTGGCACAACATCGAGGGCTGAAGGGCCTGTACTGCGCTGTAATGTTCTGTGTTCTTCATTTACATTGGCCTTAAGCTCCGAAATTCTCTCCCTCAACTTCCAGAAGTCTCTACCTTCTGAAGAAGGATCACCAGACCCAAAACATTAACTCTGATTTTTGTTTACAGATGCTGTAAGACCCACTGAGTTTTTCCAGCAACTTCTGTTTTTGTTTCCGGATTACAGCATCCACAGTTCTTTGAGTCCCTCCCTCATTTTCCTGCTTTATGACAGGCCTTAAAACCTGTCCCTTTGACCAAGCTTTTCACTATCTTTGTTCCTCTTTGTGTGGTTCAGTATAATATTTTATTTTCATGTTCCTGTGCAAAGCTTTAGGATGTTGTATGACTTGAAGGCACAATACATACGTTGTTATTGTTACTATGTTCTGTTTTACAGTTGGGGCGCTGTAGTTATTTCAATCAATTGCATAACAGAGTTCTTGTGAACCAGACCATGACTTGAGGGTAAATCTGGCAGCAGGACGAGAGCATATAAATTGCGAACTAATGGAAGAATTTCATGTAGATGGAAGGAAAACCTCTCGACTCATTGTCAGAATAATCTATTACACAGTTAAAGGGCAGCAGAACTGTTCAAAATGCAGCTGGATGTTCAGAGGACTTGTTTTTGAGAAATGAATTTCCATGGGTTGAGCAGTTTTTTTTATTGCTTTTCTGCTTTTTGTTTGAGTACATTTGTTCCCTAAAGAAAGAGGAAGATTCAGAAGTGAACAGTATAAGTAACACTTCATCCCTGGGCTATGAGTGTCACAACTATTGTTGGTTGTGAATTAATATAGTGACAACATGTTTAAAATGTGGGTGCTGTGTTCTGCCCAGCACTGCATGCTGTGTCTAAATTAACAAGCACAGCAAATGCAAAAAGCAAGAAGGCCATTCCCATTATATTTAATTAGCTTCTTGTTTGCCTGAGGCAGAGAGATCATTCGGAGAACACAGACAACCAGCCACATTCTTCCACTCACAAGAAGAAAAAGGCACCAGCAGAGTTTTGCAACCAACACAAATCTTCTTGTCACAGGATTTCTGTCAGGAGCCTGTTTAGGATGCTGGATCTGTTCCTAACTCTTGGGAAATATTTACAGAAGAAATAATGCATAAACAAGGAGACTGAGCATTTTATTTTTCAATCATTACTGTAAACTGTAAACATAACAGAGTGGTGAATGTGATGTTTTTACTGCGAGCCTTTTTAAGTAACATTCGTGTGAAAGTAGTAATGCAATCGCAAACATTCTTTTTCTTGGCTGAATCAAGCTTTCAATTCAAAGCCTGAAAGTTAAATCTTGTATTTAAATATCAATTTCTCCCCACCACCCACAAAATGTTTTCCATTCTCTCTGCAATGTGCTGACTTGAGCACTGTGTTGGATTTCAGTTGCTACTTAGTACTCTGCCCAACTGGCCTTGTTTTGCGTGAGCCCAGCAGATTATTTGACTACAGTGTCAATCACAGCTGATCTGAATTGAGCAGTTGAGATCCAGACAATAACTTTGATTTATTTTCTCTTCAAATTTTATTACTTTTGAATAAAGATTTTATGAACGTATATATTTATTTTATAGGCATCCTTAATAATTTAGAATATTGAACATCAAGCCTGAATACCTGTTGGACAGCTTGTTTCAATTGGGGTTTTCCATTCAAGCGCTCCCAAGTTACCTTTCCCAGTGGTCTAATTGACAATGTGTAGAGCTGGATGAACGCAGCAGGCCAAGCAACTATTTGGCCTGCTGTGTTCATTCAGCTCTACACCTTGTTATCTCAGATTCTCCAGCATCTGCAGTTCCTTCTATCTCTGGTTTAATTGACAACATGGCTGAGTGCCTTATATCATCCTCAGAAGCTGAAGGGTTGCTGGAGTTGATCACAGGATTGGCCCGAGATGGTGAGTGGAGAGAAGGGAGGGGAAAGGATGATGAGAGGTGACTTGGAAACTGTTGATGAGAAATTCTTGCACACTCACTCCTGCTTTGTTCCAGCTTCAGATTGTATGGTGATTTTTATGGGGAGACTACGATGTGGTGATGGTAATTTCCCTGTACAAACAAACCCAGAGGACGTTAGCTCATATTCTGGAGGCGTGGACTGACATCCGAACATAATAGATGGTGAAATTCAAATTCGGTTAAGAAGCCAAGATTGTAAAGCTCGCCTCATGGTGACTAATCATCATTGATTGTCGATAAAACCAATCTGGTTCATTGTTGCCCTTCAGAGAAGGAAATCTGTCTTTCTTGCCACCTCTGACGCACATGTACCTCCAGACCCGCAGCACTCTTTGAGCTGCCCTCTGATATAACCAAGCAAGCCACTCATTTCAAGGGCAATTAGGAATGGAGAACAAATACGTCCCTTGACAGCAACATGCACATCTCACCACTGATCTGTCAACTCTGATAGGTGTGCTGCTAACTGGCTTGTTGTTTTGGCCCAAAAGTAGTGTGCGAAAGGGAACTTGGTGAATACCATAACAGGAAAAAATAGATCAAGAAAGTGGATTTAATTGACTAACTCTTTCATGCAACTTGCAAAGGAACAAAGGGTTGCATGGCCTATTTCTGAACAATTCAATTCTGTGATTCAAAATGAGGTGGTTAATTGAGCCAGGGACATCCATGTAATTGAATCCCAGCATGAGTCAGCAGCTTTGAAGAAGAAGGAAAGATAATTAAGAGCTTACAAGAATAATACAGCAGAGAAACAGGAGCTGATTTCTTCATCCTTAGTTTACTTTGATAAAAGCCAGTCGGTGCATCCATTACCAGTTAAAAGAGAAGTCTTAACATGTCAAATTTCTTTATTTTTAAACTTTACTTTGAAATTAACTCCTTTCATGATCTGACAGGCAGCTGCAGAATCACCTGAGCGTGGTGTCACTAGGAAGCTGATTTGAGGGAAAGATGAAGAGACACCAGTGAAAGGTGAATGGCAGTGATCAGAGGGAATTGGGCTTGGCTGCTGCTGGCACCTGTGGTAGCACTTACCATCCTCATTACTGGGCACTACAGTGGTGTTAGCTTCAGTTTTTTTCCCCACAGTGGGAGAGATGGAAGGAGTACACTGTCATGATATAAATATAATTATTTTGCCCTGTTTCTCAAAACAGCCAATGATGTGCTGTCTCTACATTAATTTGAAAAAGTCTATCAATCAGTTTTCTTTAACAAACAGAAAATTATTGATTGAGAAGCAAACGAAAGTTTTCTGTGGAGATGCAAAATTGGGGTGGCACAGTGGCTCAGTGGTTAGCACTGCAGCCTCACGGCGCTCGGGACCCAGGTTGAATTCCACCCTTGGGAGACTGTCTGTGTGGAGTTTGCACATTCTCCCTGTGTCTGCTTGGGTTTCCTCCAGGTGCTCTGGTTTCCTCCCACAGTCCAAAGATGTGCAGGCTTGGTAGATTGGCTATGCTAAATTGCCCGTAGTGTTCTGGAATGTGTAGGTTAGGTGGGTTGTAGGTGAATGGGTCTGGGTAAGATGCTCTGTGGGTCACTGTGAACTTGTTGGGCCAAAGGGCCTGTTTCCACACTGTAGGGGTTCTGTGGTTTTTGGTTCTTATCCACCTTAATGTGCTTTAAGGCACTGGTAATGTGTATGAGGTCCAAAATCCCTACTTGTTTTCCTTATTTCCTTAGCATCCATGAGATCTCATCAGTAAACATGAGGAGAAATATTCATTAAAAATCTCCCCCATTTCCTGTGACTCCACATTTAGGTGGCCATGCTGATCTTTCAGGGGACATATTCTCTCCCTAGCCATCCTCTTACTTTTAATATGGCTATAGAACCTCTTGGGATTATGTTTAACCTTCTATGCCAGATTAATCTCTTTGCCTCTTTTTGCTCTTCTGATTTCCTTTTTGAGTGTGCAGCTACACTTTCTATAGCCATCTCTGGATTCACTTGAGCTCATTTGCTTAATAACTAATGTATGCTTCCTCTTTTTCCCGACTGGAGCCTCAATATCCCTCGTCAGCTAGGGATCCCTAAGTCTGCAGCTTTTCCCTTTACTGTCACAGGGACATACTGTCCCTGGACTCTTGATATCACTATTTTAAAAGCTTGCTATTTACCAGTCATTCCTTTTTCTGCAAACAGACTCATCCGTTCAACCTCTGCGAGATCCTGCCTAATGGCTCCACAACTGGCCCTGCTCCAGTTCAGTAACTTAACCTGTGGATCTGTCCTATATTTTTCCATAACTATGTTAAAAGTAAGAAAGTTATGGTTGCTGGACCCAAGTGCTGTCTGACCAACACTTCAGCCACTTGCCTGACCTCACTTCCTAAGAGGAGGTCCAGTGTTGCACTATCCCAAGTAGGACCCTCTACATTATTGATTTCCGAAACTTTCCTTGGACACATTTAACAAATTCCATGCCATCCCGACCCTTTACGCTCTGGGTGGCCCAGTCAATGCAGGGGAAATTAAAATTTCCAACTTATACTACTCTATTATTCATACAGAAATCTGCAATCTCTGTCTACACATCTGCTCTTCCAGTAACCACTGGCTATGTGGGGATTCGTAATAAAGTCCCAACAGAGTGACCATGCCCCTCTTGTTTCTAAGCTCTTAACCATATGGCCTCATTGGATAACCCCTTAAAAATATCTCCTCGAAGCGCTTATCAAAAGGGCAACTCTTCCTCTTCGCTTATTTGTACTTCTGTCACAACTGTGGCTTTTGTATCCTGGAACATAGAGCTGCCAGTCCTCCTCTTCTCTCAGCCAAGTTTCTGTTATGGCCATAATATTCCACTCCCCAGAGCCAATCCATGCTCTGAGCTCATCTGCTGTACCAGTCAGGCCTCATGCATTGAAATAAATGCACTTTAAACTGGACGTTTTTTCCCTCCCTTCAATGTGCCTCTGACTATCCTGAAGACTAAACTTGCTCTCGATGGCTTACGTATCCCAACTTTGCGATGGCCCCTCACTTATTCAAAGTACAACCCCCAGCTAAATTTGTTTGAACCCTCCTAGTTAACACTGGCAAATCTCCCTGCAAGGATATTGGATCCCGTCTGGTTCAAGTGCAACCCATCATCTCTACCCCAGAAGAGATTCCAATGATCCAAGAACTGAAAACCCTGTGCCCTACACCAGCCCCTCAGCCATGCATTCTATATCTATCCTCACTGGCCTGTGGCACGAGGAGTAATCCAGAGATCGCTACCCTTGAGGCCTGCTTTTTAACTGTTTCCCTGTACTCATTTCGCAGGACCCCATTTCTTTGTCTACCAATGTCATTTGAACCGATGTGCACAAAGACATCAGACTGTTCACCCTCCCCCTTCAGAATGCTCTGCAACCGCTCAGAGACATCCTTGACCCTGCACCTGGTTGGCAGCATGCCATCCTGGTGTCTCTTCTGCGGCCACAAAATCTCCTGACTGTCCCTCTCACAAGTGAGCCTCTGATCACTACTGCACTGTCTGATTGCACCCTTTTCATCTAAACCACACCTTGACACCAGGTCCTCTCTGATCTGCTATTCAGTCATGATGACTGTGGCAGTGTCTCCCAGAATTCTGCTGTGATGACTCTCAGCCACCCTCTAATTGTCTGCCTTCCCTCACCGTCTCATAGATGGTGTCCTGTCGGGGTCTGCTGTACAATCGTGATGACTGTGGCAATGTCTCCTAGAATTCTGCTGTGATTAGGTGTTGCATTTTGGTAAGGTAAACCAGGGCAGGACATATACCATAAATGGTAGGGCTCTGGGGAATGTTGCCAAGCAAAGAGACCTCGGGTGCAGGTGCATAGTCCCTTGAAAGTGGAGTTGCAGGTCGACAGGGTGGTGAAGGGGGTATTCGGTACACTTACTTTCATTGATTATATCATTGAGAATATGAGTTGAACAGCCATGTAGTGGCTGTACAGAACATGGGTGAGGCCACTTTTGGTATACTGCAGACAATTCTGCTCCCCCTTCTGTAGAGGATGCTGAAAAGGTTTACAAGGACGTTGCCAGGAATGGAGGGTTTGAGCCATAAGGGTAGGCTTAATAGGCTGAGGCTATTTTCCCTGGAGCCTGAGGGCTGACATTATAGAGGTGTATAAAATCATGAGGCACATGGATAGGGCCTGGCCAAGGTCTTTTTCCCAGAGTGGGGGAGTCTGAAACTAGAGGACACAGGTTTAAGGTGAGAAGGGAAAGATTTAATAGGGATCTAAGGGCCAACTTTTTCACTCAGAGGGTGGTGCTTGTATGGAATGAGCTGCCAGAGGAAGTGTTGGAGGCTGGTACAATTACAATTTAAAAGGCATCTGGATAGGTATATGAATAGGAAGGATAAGAGGGATGTGGACCAAATGCTGGCAAATGGGATTAGATTGATTTAGGATATCTGGTTGGCATGGATGTTCGGAAGTTAATGGGTAAAGAGCCTACCAAATGTCTGCAACAAGGTTTCCATTATCCACAACAGAACAAACTGGAATTGCTCCTTTGCAACAGTAATATGAGAGGAGAGGGGAAAACGTCTCCACTAATTATAGCACAAAGTTAGGGCAAATTGAATTGATATTCCACCATTTGAATCCTTTCAGCCTTATCTACCATTCAATAAGATGATTGCTGACTTTCTCCCTCAACACCATTTTTCTGCCTAACACCAGTTGCCTGGATTCTCTTAATATCCAAAGCCACCTGCTTTCTGTCTTGAATAGACTGAACAATTGAACATCCACAGCCCTCTAAAGTAAAGAATTCCAAATATTCACAACCTTCTCAGTGACAAAACTTTGTCTCAACTCAGTTCTAATTGGCTGCATTGTAGCTGTGATCTTCTACTTTGCAACCCTCAATCCGAGGAATCGTCACATACCTTGTCAAGCTGTTGCATTTTGCCAAATATACATCCCCATTATAGAATCTCAAGTTCTTCACCTGCAGCGCTGTTCACAAAGAGTGAAACAAAAGCGGGCCCAGACTTGTGGAGCAGATTATAAATAAGCGTGCAGGAAAACAGTGAGATCCAATGCTGGGTAACAGGGATCACGGCGAGAGAATGATAACAGTAAAGTAGGGCCTTGCTCACTGAACAGGGTGCTGAAAGAGTGCAAGAGGCTTGATTTCACCATCTGAAGAATGAGCACATTGTGTCCAATGTCAGCATAAGAACAGAGAAATGGGTTTGAGAATTAATCCAGGGAAGGTACAAACATGGTGTTCTCTTTGTTGTAACCTTTTGGCCCATATGCGATGTGTGATATTTTTAACAGTTTGAATAAAATAAGCAGCTTGCTCAAAATAACAATCAGTTTGTTGAATGTAACTGTTGCTGCATCATTCTAAAGCATAAAGACAGCCAACATAGAACACTAGAACGCAGTACAGGCCCTACGGCCCTCGATGTTGCACCGACCTGTGAAACCAATCTGAAGCCCATCTAACCTACACTATTCCACTATCATCCATATGTTTATCCAATGACCATTTTAATGACCTTAAAGTTGGTGAGTCTACTACTGTCGCAGGCAGGGCATTCCACACCCTTACTACTCTCTAAGTAAAGAACCTACCTCTGACTTCTGTCCTATATCTATCACCCCTCAATTTAAAGCTATGTCTCCTCATGCTAACCAGAACCATACGAGGAAAAAGGCTCTCACTGTCCACGCTAGCTAATCCTCTGATCATCTTGTATGTCTCTATTAAGTCACCTCTTAACCTTCTATTCTCTGATGAAAACAGCCTCAAGTCCCTCAGCCATTCCCCATAAGACCTTTCCTCCATAATGGGCAATATCCTAGTAAATATCCTCTGCACCTTTTCCAATGCTTCCACATCCTTCCTATAATGCGGCGACCAGAACTGTGCATAATACTTCAAGTGTGGCCACACCAGAGTTTTGTACAGCTGCAACATGACCTCATGGCTCCAAAACTCAATCCCTCTACCACTAAAACCTAACACACTGTACACCTTCTTAACAACCCTATCAACTTGGGTGGCAACTTTCAGGGATCTGTGTTCATGGACACCAAGATCTCTCTGCTCATCCACATGACCAAGAATCTTACCATTACCCCAGTACTCTGTATTCCTGTTACTCCTTCCAAAGTGAATCACCTCACACTTTAAACTCCATTTGCCATCACTCAGCCCAGCTCTGCAGCTTATCTATGTCTCTCTGTAACCTGCAACATTCTTCTGCACTGTCCACAATTCCACCAACTTTAGTGTCATCTGCAAATGTACTAACCCATCCTTCTATGCCCTCATCCAGGCCATTCATAAAAATGACAAACAGCAGTGGCCCCAAAACAGATCCTTGCGGTACACAACTAGTAACTGAACTCCAGGATGAATATTTCCCATCAACCACCACGCTCTATCTTCTTCCAGCTAGCCAATTTATGATCCAAACAGCTAAATCGCCCACAATCCCATGCCGCTGTATTTCCTGCAATAGCCTATCGTGGGGAACCTGATCAAATGCTTTACTAAAATCCATATACACCACATCAACCGCTTTACCCTCATCCATCTGTTTGGCCACCTTCTGAAAGAACTCAGTAAGGTTTGTGAGGCACGACCTACCCTTCACAAAACCGTGTTGACCATCCCTAATCAAATTATTCCTTTCTAAATGATTATAAATCCTATCTCTTATACACCTTTCCAACATTTAACCCACAACCGAAGTTAGGCTCACTGGTCTATAATTACCAGGGTTGTCTCTACTCCCCTTCTTCAACAAGGGGACAAAATTTGCTATCCTCCAGTTTTCTGGCGCTATTCCTGTAGACAGTGACAACATAAAGATCGAAGCCAAAGGCTCTGCAATCTCCTCCCTAGCTTCCCAGAGAATCCTAGGATAAGTCCCAGCTGGCCCAGGGGACTTATCTATTTTCTAATTTTCAGAATTGCTAACACCTCGTCCTTATGAACCTCAATCCTGTCCAGTCTAATAGTCTGTATCTCAGTATTCTCCTTGACAACATTGTCTTTTTCCTGTGTGAATACTGACAAAAAAAAATACTCATTTAGTGCCTCTCCTATCTCTTAGGACTCCACGCACAACTTCCCACTACTGTCCTTGACTGGCCCTAACCTTACCCTAGTCATTCTTTTGTTCGGACATTCCTGTAGAAAGCTTTAGGGTTTTCCTTGATCCTACCTTCCAAAGACTTCTCATGTCCCCTCTTGGCTTTTCTTAGCTCTCTCTTTGGGTCCTTCCTGGCTGACTTGTAACTCTTAACCACCCTAACTGAGCCTTCACACCTCATCTTTACATAAGCCTCCTTCTTCCTCTTGACAAGAGATTCAACTTCTTTATTAAACCACAGTTCCCTCGCTCGACCACTTCCTCCCTGCCTGACAGGTACATACTTATCAAGGACATGCAGTAGCTGTTCCCTGAACAAGCTCCACATTCCAATTCTGCCCAGCCCCTGCAGTTTCCTTCCCCATCCTGTGCATTCTCAATCTTGCATAATCACCTCATAATTGCCTTTCCCCGAGCTATAACTCTTGCCCTGCTATATACTCCTATCCCTTTCTGACACTAAAGTAAACGTAAGTGAATTGTGGTCACTATCACCAAAGTCCTCACCTACCTCCAAATCTAACACCTGACCTGGTTCATTACCCATTACCAAATACAATGTGGCCTCACCTCTTGTTGGTCTGTCTACATACTGTGTCAGGAGACCTTCCTGTACACATTGGGCAAAGACTGACACATTTAAAGTACTCAAACTGTAGCTTTTCCAGTCAAGATTTGGAAAGTTAAAGTCCCCCATAACAACTACCCTGTTACTTTCACCCCCATCCAGAATCATCTTTGCAATCCTTTCCTCTACATCTCTGGAACTTTTCAGAGGCCTATAGAAAACTCCCAACAGGGTGACCTCTTCTTTCCTGTTTCTAACCTTCAGGCCATACTACTTCAGTAGACGAGTCCTCATCAAACGTACTTTCTGCCACCATAATACTGTCCTTGACTAACAATGCCACACCTCCCCCTCTTTTACCACCTTCCCTGACCTTACTGAAACATCGAAACCCCTGAACCTGCAACAACCATTCCTGTCCCCGCTCTATCTATTCTCCGAAATGACCACAACATCGAAGCCTCAGGTACCAACCCATGCTGCAAGTTCACCCACCTTATTCTAGATGCTCCTGGCGTAGAAGTAGACACACGTCAAACCACCTTCTTGCTTGCCGGTACAGACCTGTGACCTTGAAATCTTATTCATGACCTCACTACTCTCAACCTCCTGTACACTGGAGCTACAATTCAGGTTCCCATCCCCCTGCTGAATCAGTTTAAACCCTCCTGAAGTGCATTTCCAAATCAAGTGACTCTTATTACATATCCTTAATTTTCCTTGAGAAATCCATGAAGTTTTTTTTAAGCTGCTACCCTCCATGTGGTTTAGGTACATCACACTGCTGATTTGCAGTGAATTTTTGAATTTCAACCCAGCGACTGAGGTAGCAATGCTGTGTGACCTACAGGGGAATTTGGAGTGTTAGTTCTTGCATTCACCTAACTGCTGACAGCCAAAGATCATGGGTTTGGTAGATACTTTGCAAGAGGCAAATTACAGTAGTGCACCTTGGAAATTTATACACTGCTTCCAGTGTGTGTGGATGTTGAAAGAATTGAATTTTACAGGTAATGGCTGTGGTGCCAATCAAGCTTTGTCTTGGTTGGTGTCGAGCATCTTAAATCTTGTTGCACTTACAACCTCGCAGGTAACTGCAGATCGTTTCATCACATTGCTGATTTGTATCTTGAAGATGGTGGGAAAGCTTTGGAGAGTCTGGTGGTGAATTACGCACGGCAGAATTCGGAGTCCCTAACCTGCTCAGAGCTGAAAATGAATAGAGTAGGGCATTCGGACTTTACTGGATATAAGATGAAAAGCACGTAGGGAAGCAAATGAAATGGTAAAAAAAACTGCCAAATTATTTGCAGATTTTTTGTTTATCTGGCACAGATTCATCCTTGGAGTTCTGCAATTGGAATTGTGTAATTCGATTCTCTGATGAATGGATATTCAAGTTGTCTACCTTCCAAGGCCTTGCCTGAAGCATCAACAGGTGTTTCAGCCACGGCATCCAATTGTTTTCTGATTGACTGGACACTAGGAGTATTCCATTGCTCTTTTTCAGAAAAATAGCAAGGAACCTTCCCATCACCTGAGAGGGCAGGTGGAACCTTGGTTTAACATGTGTTGAAAAGGTAGCTCCACTAATCATGCGGCATGTATCAATACAGCATTGGAAAGATAACATTGAGTTTGTTTTTGCTGAAGTCTCCAGAACAGGATTTCAACCATATAGCTCAGAGATGAGAGTGCTCTCCATTGAGCGAGTTGGCACCTTGCTGAAAGGTGTACATTCGGGTCAGATCTAGTTGTTCAAAAGTAAGCATGTGTGAGCTGCTGTGAGATTTACAGACCGCTGTCAAAGAATCTCTACAGTGCAGAAATAACCTGTTTGGCCCATCAGGTCTGCAATGATGCTCTGAAGAGTGTCCCACCCAGACCCAGGCCCCCACTTTAGCCCTGTAACCTCACCTTTCCTACGGCTAACCCACCTAGCCTGCAGATCACTGGACCATGGAAGGAAACTGGAGCATCCAGAGGTAACCAGTGCAGACGTGGAAAGTATACAACTGCTACGCAGACTGTCACCTAAGACTGGAAGCCAGCCACTGAACCAGCATCGCACCACCTCAACCAAAATATGAGCATGAGCAAAATGGTGGGTGATGTCATAGACAGTGCTATCGTGCAACACCGATCTGCAAATAACACTCAGTTTGGATTCCACTAGGGCCACTTGACTCCAGACCTGGGTACAGCCTTGGTCCAAATATGGACTAAAAAGCTGGAGTCCAGAGAGGAGATGGGAGTGCCAGCCACTGACATCTCATCAAGGAGTATACAACCAATGTGGCATGAAGAAATCCTGGCAGAATCATGCAGAAATACCCATTACTTGCTCAACCTACTGTTAGCTCAAAGGAACATTGCTGTTATTATTGGAATCAGTTTGGCCCCAGGACATCTTTACATGACTTCCTGAAGGTAGTGTCATGGGCCGAACCACCCTCAACTACATCATCAAAAACCTTACTTACATTATAAAATCAGAAGTGGAGATGTTCATTTTCTGTTGCAGTATTCAGTGCCAAATGCATCTCCTCAGGCACCGACTCAGTCATTGCTTGTCTGAGCTGGATAGCTGTCAGCCTTGAGCTGATAAATAGCAGGTCGCATTCATGCAACACAAGTACCAGGTATGGTTCATCGTCAGCCATCTCTTGACAATCACGGGCACGACCTTTGTCAAATCCATGACCAACAGGGGGGTTTTATCATTGACCGGAAATGTAAGTGGACCAGTCATATGGATGTTATAGCCACAAGAATCGGTCAGAGACTAGAAATTCGCTTGTGAGTAACACACCTCCTAACCTTTTAAGGTCTCTCCAACATTTTGAAGGCATATCCCTGGGTTTCTGGATAGCTTCAGTGGCATTGTGATGATGCCACCACCTGCCCCGGCTTTGGAACTGTGTCACCATAAAATGGAATGTTACATGGAATATTGGGTATCGAGCAACGCAACATCACTCTCTCCAGAGCAATTAGGGATGAACAGTAAATGCTGGGTTTGTCAGTGATGCTCATGTCAAATATTGAACAAAAAAGTGGAAATGATGAAAATGTTCAGGAAGTCCGCAAAAGAACAGAAAGGTTAATGTTTTGGATGTGGACCATTCATCAGAACTGGAAAATGTACCAAACTAGCAGATTGAAAGAATTGGAGAAGCAAGAGGTAAAAAAAACAGCAACTACATGTGAATTGTTAAATAAAAAGGATCATTCTAAATAGCTGAAGTGGGGAACAGGAGCTCACATTGGTAGGAGACAATGGGAAGCACATAACAAATAAAAATGAATCAAAGAGTTTAAATTGCTCAAGAGAGAGAAAATCCGGCAAGAGGCTACTATGGAGAATAGTTAAGGCAACACCGAGTGTAGTGTTTTGGGAACCTAGCTGAAGAAAGAGTACGAGTGTGGAGCACTTCACCATTCAAGTGTTCTCATGGCATGTGGGAGCCCAGGGGTAGTTGCTCCCCAAGTCAAATATCAGTTCACTCCTTTACTCCATACTAAAAGCATCAACACATACACACTGCTGCAAAGGGAAAATGGGAGCTCAGGATTTGTTCTGAACTTGGTAAAGTCAATGCTAAGTGCCTCCTGAAAAGAAGCATTGAGTTTCATTTGAAATGTTTGTAAGACTAAAGACCATGTTGGCCATCGAATTGAAACATTGGCTCTGTTTCTTTGTACACAGATGCTGTGTATTTCCAACACTTACTGTTTTTGTCTCAGACAATTGCAACATTTTAATTTTTTGTGTTAGGTAGGTCAAAATGGGCATGGGCCCGAGAATTAAATGAGGAGCCAAATGGGAGTTTTTCCACAGTTGTTCGAAAAAATTGTTACCTAATCTGTTGCTGGTCCACTTGTTGGTAGAACTGTACCATGAGCGATGAATATGGAGCACCAGGTGGAAGGAAATACAGTGAAATTGCTGTTGTATTCCAGTACTTAAGACACCAGTGATGTTGGAAGAAGTAAATGGGCAGGGGTTGCAGTTTCTGCATTGGCATGGGTAGGTGTTGAAGGAAGGTGAGCCCAAGGCAGGGAAATGTGTTTTAGTTTGGATTTAAACCAATCACTGGGACAGAATCCAAAAGACCTTTCTTTGTGATTAGTGTTTATTAACTACACAGTCTTCCAGCTTATGCTATACTCCACTCGTATCAGTTCTCCTTTATATCTACACAGTCAATGAATTAATCAATACACAACCTGATAACAACGTTTGGAAAGTATTAAAAAAATCAAAAAACTGCAGATGCTGAAACAAAGACTAAATTGCTGGATAAATAACAGATCTACCAGCATTTTTGGTGAGGAATCAAAATTAGTGTTTCAAATCCGGCGACCTTTGAGGCCCCTTGGATCACTGTACTTGAAATATTTACTGTTTTCTCTCCACAGATCCTGTCAGACCTGCTGAGTTTCTACAAAAATTCATTTTTTTATTTGGAAAACATGAATGGGATTAGACAACGACAGCATGAGTATGTGAAAGACAAATAGTTGCTTAACAAATCTACAGGAAACCTTTGAGGATAACAGTAAGAGAGAAAAACAAAAAAGCATTTGATCTGGTATGTTTGGATTTTCTAAAGACTTTTGATAATCTCCTTGATAAGAGGTCAGTGGGCATATTGGATGGGGGTAATGTATTGGCAGGGATCAAAAATTGGTTGACAGATGGGAAACAGAGAGTGGGAATAAATTATCTTGTTCTGAGTAACATTCAGTAACTAGTCGGGTACCGTGAGGATCAGTGCTTGGACCCAGCTGTTACTGATCTGTGTGAAAGAACCGGCAAGGGACGCATTTGAAACATTGCAAAGTTTGTTGATGATACAAAGCTGAGCAGGATGGTGAGTTGTGAGAAAGATGCAAGGAGGTTTCAAGCTTATTTGGATAAGTTGAGTGAGTGGGCATATGTAAAGTTATATACTTCTGTGTGAAAAACAGGAGATACAAGTTAATAACTTAAATGGTGACATTTTGGTAAGTGTGGATGTACAAAGAGATCTAGGTGGCCTTAGACACAGTCAATTAAAGTAGCCAGACAGACACAGCATGCACTGAAGAAGGTAAATGGTATATTAGCCTCCATTGCAAGATAATTTGTGTTCAAAAGTAGGGATGTCTTGTAGTAGGGCCTTGGTGGGACCACACCTGGAGGATTGTGTTAGTTTTGACCTCTCTACATAAGAAAAGATATACATGCCACAGATTCAGAGTCATACAGCACAGGAACAGACATTTTGGTTCAATCAGTACAAACAGACCATAATCCCAAACAAAACTAATGGGAGTGCAGTGGAATTCACACAGCTGTTGATTTTCCTCATGCCCTTTGCAGAGATATATTGCATTTTCTTCTCATCAGCAATAGCAATGATCAGTTTCAGACACAGAATGATACGGGGGATGACAGGAGCATCTTATGAGGGAGACATTGGTTTGACTAGGCCCGTACTTACTCGAGTCCCGAAGGATGAAGGGGATCTAATTGAATGGTATATAATTCTAACACGGCTGTACAGACGAGGTGCAGATTAGATGTTTCCCATGGCTGGGGAGTCCAGAACTAGGGGAAATTGTCTGAGGATACCGGGTAGACCTAGAACCTTGTTCAGGAAACATTTCTTCACTCAAAGAGCAGTGAAATTGTGGAAATCCCCACCACGGAATATTGTGAAGGCTAAGTTACTAAATACATAACAAAGACTTTGATACCTTGTTAGATTTTAAAGACATCAAGAGGTGTAGTGAGAAAGCAGAAATATGGTACTGAGTTAGAAAATCAACCATGATTAAATTAAATGGCAGACCATACTCGAAGGGCCAAATGGCTTACTTTGGCTCCTAATTTCTCTGTAACCCCATATAGCTTGGAAACTACTTGCAACATGAATACTGAGCGTGTCACTGAGGAATCGGTCCCTTGGCAAATGTGAGAGGCAAAGATAAAATAGCGAGCTGTCACTCAGTGTCCAAGGCTCACATTTGAAGGTTCATTACTTTGTTGAAGCATTGATGCGAGACCAGTACACGAGTGACAGTCAGGCACTCTCGGAGAGGGATTGACACATTGAATGATCCTTGCCTTTATCTGGAATTGTCCTTCACATATACTCCCCCAAATGGAATCATTGATCTGGATGTTGACGCACAATTGAGCATCAATAAGACTTGTTGTCAATGTTAATGCAATGAACGGATCCACTGCATATGATTGAATTACACTCAAAGTCAGATGCTGTGTGTTTGATGTTTCTGAAGGTGATTTTATCGTCCTTTCTCCGCACTTGTTCCCACCCAGTAATTTGAGACTGTTCTTTATCATGTGCATTGGTGCAAATCTCCATCAACCTAAGTTAATTATCAAACTCATCATTGTTGAATCATAACGGACTCTAAAAAGGCTTTTATTCTCTATATCCATAGGAGCTTTCAGTGCAGAAGGTAATTGGATCTTCAATTCATCACATTTAGACTGGGTTACACATAATCAGAGTGAGATCTTAATATTGCTTGTTAAAAAAGTTATTAGTCTTTGAAGTATGTTTGTTTTTAAAGTTGCATTCACCTTTCAATGTAGTTTTAAAATATGACCTAACTTGATGGTCCAGTGAGTATCTTGCAAGTTTGATCCTCTGTCCTAAACTGTCTGATTTCAAGTCAGCTGTGAGTAAGTATTTATTGTTCAACTGTTCATTGTTGAGCCAACAGGGCAGGCTTCTTCTTCCTCATTGCCCCGATCTCATGACTCACCCATCTCTCACCAAGTGGAAAGGCAAGGTGTCTGTCCCATTTATCACAGATTTGACTGCCATGCCTTCCCCATTCACCGGTCAGTGCAAGCATAATGAGGACTGAGATGGGGATTGGGTGGAGTACTACAGCCAAAGAAAGTGTACTCGAGAAACAAAGAGAAAAGAAAGGTGTGCAATGATACATTGCAATTTACGACTCCAGGGTATGCGAAACTACAGTACAGCTATTGAAGAGATAATGGGAACTGCAGATGCTGGAGATTCCAAGATAATAAAATGTGAGGCTGGATGAACACAGCAGGCCTGCACAGCAGGCAGCAGCCTACCTACTAACCTCATCACACCTCCTTGACCTGTCCGTCTTCCCTGGACTGACCTATCCCCTCCCTACCTCCCCACCTATACTCTCTCCACCTATCTTCTTTACTCTCCATCTTCGGTCCGCCTCCCCCTCTCTCCCTATTTATTCCAGTTCCCTCTCCCCATCCCCCTCTCTGATGAAGGGTCTAGGCCCAAAATGTCAGCTTTTGTGCTCCTGAGATGCTGCTTGGCCTGCTGTGTTCATCCAGCCTCACATTTTATTATCTACAGCTATTGAAGGATGTTTCTCGTTCATTCACAGGATATGAACACTGCAAGGAAGGCCAGCATTTATTGCTCGTTCCTATTTGCCCTTCAGGAGGTGGTGAAGGGCCATCTTCTTAAACTGCTGCAGGTGAATACGAATGCTGTCAGCGAGGGAGTTCCAGGATTTTGATCCAGTGATGTAAGGGCATGCTGATATAATTCCAAGTCAGAGATAATGGGAACTGCAGATGCTGGAGAATTCCAAGATAATAAAATGTGAGGCTGGATGAACACAGCAGGCCAAGCAGCATCTCAGGAGCACAAAATCTGACGTTTCGGGCCTAGACCCTTCATCAGAGAGGGGGATGGGGGGAGGGAACTGGAATAAATAGGGAGAGAGGGGGAGGCGGACCGAAGATGGAGAGTAAAGAAGATAGGTGGAGAGAGTATAGGTGGGGAGGTAGGGAGGGGATAGGTCAGTCCAGGGAAGACGGACAGGTCAAGGAGGTGGGATGAGGTTAGTAGGTAGCTGGGGGTGCGGCTTGGGGTGGGAGGAAGGGATGGGTGAGAGGAAGAACCGGTTAGGGAGGCAGAGACAGGTTGGACTGGTTTTGGGATGCAGTGGGTGGGGGGGAAGAGCTGGGCTGGTTGTGTGGTGCAGTGGGGGGAGGGGACGAACTGGGCTGGTTTAGGGATGCAGTAGGGGAAGGGGAGATTTTGAAACTGGTGAAATCCACATTGATACCATTAGGCTGCAGGGTTCCCAGGCGGAATATGAGTTGCTGTTCCTGCAACCTTTGGGTGGCATCATTGTGGCAGTGCAGGAGGCCCATGATGGACATGTCATCTAGAGAATGGGAGGGGGAGTGGAAATGGTTTGCGACTGGGAGGTGCAGTTGTTTGTTGCGAACTGAGCGGAGGTGTTCTGCAAAGCGGTCTCCAAGCCTCCGCTTGGTTTCCCCAATGTAGAGGAAGCCGCACCGGGTACAGTGGATGCAGTATACCACATTGGCAGATGTGCAGGTGAACCTCTGCTTAATGTGGAATGTTAATTCCAAGTCAGATTGGTTTGTGATTGGCAGGGAATTTTCATGTGTTTTTTTCCATGCATCTTCTGGCTTTGTCCTAGCAGATGGTAGACGTTGAAAGTGTGCATCAGTGGTGGTGGGAATGAATGTTTGAGTTGACGAGTGAGGTGGCCAATAAAGTGAGCTACTGTGCACTGGATGGTATTAATTTTTTGGGTGTTTTTGGAGTTACCTTCATCCATGCAAGTATTGAATAACTTGTGCCCTGTAGCCAGCACTGAGAAGTCTGGAAGGAGTTAATTGCCTTAGAATTTCCAGTCTCTGATGTGTTTTTGCAGCTACAGTATTTATATAGCTGGTCAAGTTCAATTTCTGATCAAGGATAAGTCTCAGAACCTGGACATTGGGAGATGTTGCAGTGGTAATATGATCATTGCCTCAACCTTGTGACATGTGTTACTTGTGACATTTCAGCCTGAACCTGATTGCTGTGCAGATGCAACGAATCACTGATTTTATCAGTGTCCGAGGAGTTCTAGATGATGCAGAGCATCATGCAGTCATCAGCAAACGTCCCCATGTCTGGCTTTACAATGGAACAAACGTTATTGAAGCAGCTGCAGATGATTGGACCTGGGGGTGCTGGGACACTGGGACAGCACAGCTATCTTCTGTTGTGCTCGGAATGGTTCCAAACCCTGGAAAGGTTTCCTTTATTCCTACTAATTTAATTAATTTTATCTCAAGCCTCTTTGTCTCACCTTTGGTCAATTGCTGCCTCCATATGAAGGGCAGGCACTCTGACATCCCTTCTCAAGTTCACCTCTTTTGTCCATGTTTGTATCAAAGCTTTAATGAGATCAGGAATTTAGTGTGAGCAGGTTATTGCTGTACTTCTTTCACTTAGGTGATGATTGAGAGCAGGCTGATGGCGTTTTTGTTGTCTGCATTTGATCTACCCTGGATTTTGTGGTGAGAATGGAGCATAGCCAAGCAACTTTCCACATCATTGAGTACATGCCACTATAGCAATAGACAATAGACAATAGTTGCAGGAGTAGGCCATTCAGCCCTATGTGCCAGCACCACCATTCATTATGATCATGGCTGAATATCCACAATCAGTATCCTGTTCCTGCCTTATCCCCATAACCCTTGATTCCACTATCTTTAAGAACTCTATCCATCTCTTTCTTGAAAGTTTCCAGAGACTTGGCCTCCACTGCCTATGGTAGCTTTAGTAGACAGCTTGGCTAGTAGCTGTTGGAATTGCTGTAATGTAATGATGTGAGTATAATTAGAGAATGATATAGAAGCTTAAGAATGGCCATATATTGTCCTCTTCTGAGACTGACCAATTTCATTTTGTAGTTCGACAGCAACTGGTATTGACATGGCACCAAATTGCAAGCTGACCCAAAGGAGTTAATAAGAAAGGTCTCTATCAGCCATCTTAAAGTAGGCACCTTGTAAACAGTGGCATAACAGATGGGGAGCTGCATTTGAAAATCAAAAGATAAACTACTGAGCCTAGATTGTGAAAACACAACTGTCAATCGTGGAACAATAGGAAAGGGATATGCACAAGTTGACTTTTTTGGAGAAATGGAATGTTGCAGAGCTGAGAAAGGTAACAGAGAGAAGGAAAGTTCAGACATGCCTTGACAGAGTTTCTAATGTGAGGTTGAGAATTGTATATTTGGAATGTTTGTGGAACTGACAACCAGTGGCTAGGTACAAGATCAAATTCAGACCATTGTGTGCCTTGAGCTGATGTATCGGGCAGGGAATTCAATCAGTAGAGCAGTGGAATAGATTAGATGGATGAAGATAGCAGTAACATGTGTTGATATAGCAGAAGGGTGGATGAAGAGGTATGGAGGGCAGCATTTTTTGTGATAGAGAATACTGAGTGTCATGTCTGACTTTCTCAATGATGAAGAAGGGAACAGAGAGTTTGTACATTCTCCTTGTGTCTGCGTGGGTTTCCTCCAGGTGCTTCGATTTCCTTCCATAGTCCAAAAACGTGTAGGTTAGGTGGATTGGCCATGCTAAATTGCCCATAGTGTCCAGGGACATGTGGGTTAGGTGGATTACCCATTACTTTACAGTTACAGGGATAGGGTAAATAAGTGTGTCTTGGTGGGATTTTCTTTGGAGGGTCAGTGTGGACTTGTTGGGCCAAATGGCCTATTTCCACACAGTAGGGACTCTACTAAAAAATCACGGTAGTTGAGAACAATCAGAGGTAATGAGGTCAGATTGCTGCCTGAGAAGAATAGTCACTGACTTCAAGATGTTTTGTAGTAACTCTGTCAGTTCCTTTTTAAATCCATAAATGCACCTCTAATTTGGTTGCTATTAACCACAGGAAGTTGTGCCTTTCAAAGACACGGTGGCATATTCATGCTAAGGCTGTTAGTGCAGAAGAGGTAAACTGATCCTGCTGTGAAAGCGAAAGAGATTTGAAACCACAAACATATTCAGGAGCCTGTTTCCTGGCTCCACAGCCAATGGAGATGACATTGTAATTTGTGACAAAAGGTTGTGAATTATTGCAAAGAATGTCCCCTGGAACTGGTTTTGTAAGGTGGCTGAATTATGAAATGAATCCCTGAAATACTATGCCTCTTTCATATATGCACCTATTAAGTTCCCATTGTGTGCATTTGGAGGAACTCATGTGAAGGCTTTTAGGGGGAGTTGGGTGAGATTTTGAAGTGGAAAGGGATTTCGGGCTCCATAACTTCCTCATCATTGAAAGTAAAAGGAAAAATTGATAAGGCACTTGAGAAATTACTTGAGGGACGTGGCTTTATGAATTGCATTCTCGAATAGAAAACAAGGAAGCCATGCTAATTTGTTTACAAAGGACTGATCTGGCCTCAGCAGGAGTCTAGTGTACAGTTCAGGGCACCATACTGTAATAACAGTGTCAAGGTAACCTGGAGAGGAACGTAGAAAATGGCAACCACTGTTGAACCTCTTTTTTGTCTTTTTTGACCTTTTGTAAGATCTTGACTGATCTGCCACGTAACCAAGATAATAAAGTGTGAAGCTGGATGAACACAGCAGGCCAAGCAGCATCTCAGGAGCACAAAAGCTGACGTTTCAGGCCTAGACCCTTCATCAGAGCTCTGATGAAGGGTCTAGGCCCGAAACGTCAGCTTTTGTGCTCCTGAGATGCTACTTGGCCTGCTGTGTTCATCCAGCTTCACACTTTATTATCTTGGATTCTCCAGCATCTGCAGTTCCCATTATCTCTGCCACGTAACCAACTCTGACTGAACAAAAATTCAAGAGACATTTTGATTTGATTAATTGAGTATGATCACCTGTACTGAGATTCAGTGAAAAGTATTGTTTTTGCATGCTATCTCGGCATACTTTACGTAAGTAGATCAGGCTAACAGAACAGAATACTGAATATAGTGTTCCTGGGACAGAGAAGGTACAGAGAAAGATCAACTCTAACATATGAGAGGTCCACTCATAAGTCTGACAACAGAAGTGAAGAAGCTGTTCTTAAATCTGTTGGTATGTGTTTTCAAACATTTTTATGTTGTGTCTGATGGAAGAGGGTGGAAGAGCGTATAACCAGGGTGGGAGAGGCCTTTGATTACATTGGCTGCTTTCCCAAAGCAGCAGGAAGTGTATATGGAGTCAGTGGAAGGAAGGCTGGTTTTTCATGATGGACTGGGCTGTGTTTACAACTCTCTGTCATTTCTTGCGATCTCAGGCAAAGCAGTTGCCATACCAAGCCATGGTGCATCCGGATAGGATGCTTTCTGTGGTGCCTCATAAAAATTGTTAAGAGACATTGTGGACATATGGAATTTCCTTAGCCTTCAGTGGAAGTAGACATGTTGGTGTGCTTTCTTGACTGTAGCATTGACATGGGTGGACCAGGATAGATCATTGGTGATATTTACTCCTCGGAACTTGAGCTCTTAATCACCTCCACCTCAGCGCCATTGATACAGACAGGATGGTGTCCTCCACTCTGCTTCCTGAAGCCAATGACTAGCTCCTTCATTTTAGTAATGTTGAGGGAGAGAGTGTTGTCTTTACACCATGCCAGTAAACTGTCTATCTCCTTCATGTACTGTCTCTTTGTGTGATTTGCAACCCATGATGCGGTGTCATCAGCAAATTTGGAAATGGAGTTAGAGCCCAATTTGGCTACACAGTTGTGAGTGTACAAGGAATATAGTAAGTGGCTGAGTATGCAGCCTTACAGGGCACTGATATTGAGGATTTGTGTGGAGGAGGTGTTGTTGCCAGTCCTTACTGATTGTGCTCTGCAGGTCAGGAACTTGAGGATCCAGCTGTAGAGGTGGGGAGCAGACTCCTAGGTTTTGGAGTTTGGAGATGAGTTTTGTTGGAATTGTGGTGTTGAAGGTGGAAGAAAGTCAATAAATAGGAGTCTTACGTAGGTGTCCTTGTTGTTTACATGTTCCAGAGATGAGTGTAAGGCTAGGGAGATGGCATCTGTCGTAGACGTATTGTGACTGAAGGCGACTTGTAGCATTTCAAAGCAGTCTGGGAAGGTGGAGTTGATGTGTACCGTTACTGACCTTTCAAAGCACTTCGTAATGATGGATGTTTTTGCCATAGGTGATGGTGACAGGACCTTGGGAGTGGAGGTTGGTGAGGATGAAAATTGGTCTCTGACCTACGCATTAGATACACTTTCCCCCCACAGTGGTCGAGAACGCCCTTGACAGTGTCTCCCGCATTTCCCGCAACACATCCCTCACACCCCGCCCCCGCCACAACCGCCCAAAGAGGATCCCCCTCGTTCTCACACACCACCCCACCAACCTCCGGATACAATGCATCATCCTCCAACACTTCCGCCATCTACAATCCGACCCCACCACCCAAGACATTTTTCCATCCCCACCCTTGTCTGCTTTCTGGAGAGACCACTCTCTCCGTGACTCCCTTGTTCGCTCCACACTGCCCTCCAACTCCACCGACACCCAGCACCTTCCCCTGCAACTGCAGGAAGTGCTACACTTGCCCCCACAACTCTTCCCTCACCCCCATCCCAGGCCCCAAAATGACTTTCCATATTAAGCAGAGGTTCACCTGCACATCTGCCAATGTGGTATACTGTATCCATTGTACCCGGTGTGGCTTCCTCTACATCGGGGAAACCAAGCGGAGGCTTGGGGACCGCTTTGCAGAACACCTCCGCTCGGTTCGCAATAAACAACTGCACCTCCCAGTCGCGAACCATTTCAACTCCCCTTCCCATTCTTTAGATGACATGTCCATCAGGGGCCTCCTGCAGTGCCACAATGATGCCACCCGAAGGTTGCAGGAACAGCAACTCATATTCCGCTTGGGAACCCTGCAGCCCAGTGGTATCAATGTGGACTTCACTAGCTTCAAAATCTCCCCTTCCCCCACCGCATCCCAAAACCAGCCCAGTTTGTCCCCTCCCCCCACTGCATCACACAACCAGCCCAGCTGATCCCCTCCCCCCACTGCATCCCCAAACCAACCCAGCCTGTCTCTGCCTCCCTAACCTGTTCTTTCTCTCACCCATCCCTTCCTCCCACCTCAAGCCGCACCTCCATTTCCTACCTACTAGCCTCATCCCACCTCCTTGACCTGTCCGTCTTCCCTGGACTCACCTATCCCCTCCCTACCTCCCCACCTATACTCTCCTCTCCACCTATCTTCTTTTCTCTCCATCTTCGGTCTGCTTCCCCCTCTCTCCCTATTTATTCCAGAACCCTCACCCCATCCCCCTCTCTGATGAAGGGTCTAGGCCCGAAACGTCAGCTTTTGTGCTCCTGAGATGCTGCTGGGCCTGCTGTGTTCATCCAGCTTCACACTTTGTTATCTATGTTACATTAGATACACTGCTGGCTGGGACCAACACTGACTGAAAGCTGGTGGACAGACCCGATCCAAAGCCTCCACCCTGTTTAGACATGGATAGACACAAAGCAGGGACAAGAAATCTGAAAATCACACTGTGCAATCATCCAGGCTAAAAAAAATGAATTACAGAACAATCTCAGAAAACCTGTAACTGTTGGTAACACTGCTGAACTGAGACGTAACTCCAGATGCAGAGTACAAAAGGGATTCGCTTGGAATACGCTCGAGATGAGGGAGTTGAATCATGTAGTGGTATTGGTGAAGCTAGGATTTTTTTTCCTTCAGGCAGAGAATGTCAACGGGAGTCCTTGCAGGACTTTCCAAATTTAAAAGGTGTTTTCATAGAATACATAAAGAGAAGCTATTTTCCCTGGTGAGTGGAATGCAGGGGTGACAGATTTTAAATATGTGACAGAGGAACAAGGAGAAAAATGGAAATATTTGTTCTGACAACACAATGTTAAGATGTGGCATGCAAGAACTGAAAATCAGATTGCAAACCCATTTGCAAAGGACAAATGGAAATGTCCTTGTGCAGGAGTATGTAGAGAAGAAGCCGAGGAGTGAAACTCGTAGTGGCAGTATGACCAACCAACTCCTGTTGTAAATGCTGTGTCACTTGAGAGTGTGTTTTTTTTTGTGAGTGAAGGGATTGTTCACTAACAACTTGATTCATTCATTCATTCATTCAACAAATTAACTTGTAATGGCCCCTGAAGGGGCATGTGTTGATTATCACATTGTGATCAAAAGTTGTTAATACTGGTTGGATAAGGGTTAGGTCTATGTTGATGAACCAATTTCAACCTAATTGGGGCTGGGCTATTCTAGAGAGTGTGTTTATACTGTACAGAATATTATGGAGAGACTGCATGAAGTCAGCCATCCCGGATATCCTGGATTTACGGCATTTGTCCCATATTCCAAGTTGTTTGCTGTGGGGATGCCATTTTTCCTGTACTTTCTGTTTGCTTATTTCATGTCTGCATGGAATGGACCTGTCTACTGCAGTCTCTGCTCTGTACTACTGCAGACCTCCAAAATTGAACTCCAAAATTTACCTGTGTCTTTTTCTCCACATAATCTGTCAGACCTGTTGAGTTTTCCCAGCACCTCTGCTCCCCTTTGTAATGGTTTGTGTTTTGAAGTTGTTCCTGGTAGGGTACAGTCTGATGAGATGGAACAGATTTGTTGACCCACTAGTTACAGGTCCATCTTGATAGGACGGTACTGGTGCTTTGTGAGGCCCTCTGCTATATTATTTCAGAATGTGAGGCCTTTCATATTGGCAAGTTTGACTTTTTAACACGTATATTTGTACAGTGAAAGCATGATTTGCATTAAGGGAACACTTCTCACCAGCTAACAACATCCCAAAGCTCTTGGTCACTGTTGTACCAAGGAAGTGAAACAGCCAATTTGCACAAGAGTGAGTTCATGCATACAGTAATGTAGTAACAATCAGTTGATCTATTTTTAACGATATGAGTTGAATGATAACTATTGGCCTTGACATGAGAGACTATGTCCTTGTTGTTCATTAAAATAGTGTAATGGCAGAAGTTGTTGATGTGCTCGCTGAGCTGGCTTGTTTTTGTTCAGATGTTTTGACACCATGCTAGATGACATCATCAATGGAGCCTCCGATGAAGCGATGTTGTTCTACTCCGCTTGGAATTTATACTGTCTGGTCTGTTATGGTGAGTACTGTCATTTCTGGTTTTGATTGAGATGGGATTGAAATATGCGTGGAGAACCATGCCTCTAGGAATTCCCATGCATGTTTATGTTTGGCTCAGGCTTCTTGGTCCAAGCCAAACATAGATATGCACAGGAATTCCTAGGGGCATGGTTCTCTACCCATACTTCAATCAACAAACATAGAATTGGACCCCATATACAAACCCATAATGATCAAAAACAGAAATGACACTACTCATCATAATGGACCAGACGGTATAAATTGCAAGCGGACTAAAATAACCGCTTCATCGGAGGCTGCACTGTAGATGTTACCTAGCATGGTGACGAAATGTCTGAACAAAAACAAGCCAGCTTGGCGAGCAAGTAAACATCCACAAGCCAAGCTACAGACCTTTGCCAAAAACTTTTAAGTATAATGGCTTCTTTAAAAGTCCACCATAGACAGTAGTTTGGGTCTTGGCTCAGTGCCTCATTTAAGCAGTACTCCCTTCCGTGCTGCACTGGAGTGTCAGTAGAGATTTTTGTGCTCCTGTGTCTGGAGCTGAAGTGGAACTTGTGAACTCCAGAAGTGAGACAGTGCAACTAACTGAGCAATGGCTTCAATTCCAGTCCTGTCATCATGATTGCATGTCTTGCAATTCACTGAACATGACTGCAGTATAAGTGGAGAATTATTCGTTTTCTGTTCACATATTGTAAGCTTTGAAACTGGCTGTGGGAGACATTTTGCCAGCAGATGTTATAAACCATGACCTAATCATGAAACGAGCGGGAGAACACTGGCATCAAATGCTCAGACATCTGCATTCTGAGAGCCTCGTCCCGGTGATTGCAGTCCCCTTTTAAGATCACACACTGTGGCCCCTCTTATGGTGACAGCAGACAGGGTAGCATCTTTGAAGCATTAACGGCAGAACTCTGTTGGTTTTGCTAATGAATGGGCCTGTGTTGCACAACAACTGAGATCATGGTCAGGGCAGTCGACAGTGCACACTATACAGGATGTTCTGCCCTATCATTAAAATTATGCTGTGTATGCCTCAACTCCGTGGGGGTTTTGGGAAATGGGAGATGACGCTGTTTGGAACAGGACTTCTATGCACAATCATCAGAGGCGCTCAATCCACACAAATTAATTTCTCATTTGTTTTTAAAAAAATAAATAAATTCTTCGCAGGTTTCTCTTCCTTTGTGCTCCAGCTGCTGACCTGCCTGCTGTATGCCTCATTCTTCATTAGAAACCAGAGACAGTGTGCAATAGCAGTCTGCTTGTCCACAGCCATGCCTGATAGCATCATCTGATTACACGTGTGCGAACATTCAAGGAAGCAATTGCTAAATAATCCTCAGAAGAGATTTTCCTCAACCCAGTGTCAGTCTCTCATTCCGAGATATTAAAGTGTGGAGCTGGATGAACTCTGATGTGCTTCTGAGTCTTTGTAAGGCTCTGGTTAGGCGCCATTTAGAATACTGTGTCCAATTTTGGGCTCCACACCTCAGGAAGGACATACTAGCCCTGGAGCGTGTCCAGCGGAGATTCACACGGATGATCCCTGGAATGGTAGGTTTAACGTATGATGAACAGCTAAGGATCCTGGGATTGTACTCATTAGAGTTTAGAAGGTTGAGGGGAGATCTAATAGAAACTTACAAGATAATGTATGGCTTAGAAGGGGTGGACGCTAGGAAGTTGTTTCTGTTAGGTGGGGAGACTAGGACCCATGGGCACATCCTTAAAATTAGAGGGGGAAAATTTAAAACTGAAATGAGACGACATTTCTTCAGCCAGAGAGTGGTGGGCTTGTGGAATTCATTGCCACGGAGTGCAGTGGAGGCAGGGACGTTGGATGCCTTTGAGGCAGAGGTCGACAAATTCTTGATCTCAGAAGGAATCAAGGGCTACGGGGAGAGTGCAGGGAAGTAGAGTTGAAATGCCCATCAGCCATGATTTAAGTGGTGGAGTGGACTTGATGGGCCGAATGGCCTTACTTCCACTCCTATGTCTTATGGTCTAACATAGCAGGCCAAGCAGCATTGTCCTCCTAAGATGCTGCTTCGCCTGCTGTGTTCATCCAGCTCCGCATGTTATCTCGGATTCTCCAGCATCTGCAGTTCCCATTGTCTGTATCAGTCTCTCATTCCTCCTCTTTGGCCTTGAAGCAGAAGGTGCATTACTGGGTGCTAAACTGTCAGACATGGCTCTTTTGGACAAGACTTTAATCTGAGGATGCATCTGCCCTCTCCAGTGTTCGAATGGACATATCAGACGTTTAATTCCAACATGCTACAGCTAAAACATGTCTGAAGATGCAAAATCATCCTGTGAAGTATCACACTTGTATGGAGTTGGGGAAACGGCATACAGAAAGGCTAAGAGGACAAGGTGTAGAGCTGGATGAGCACAGTAGGCCAAGCAGCTTCATAGGAGCAGGAAAGCTGACGTTTCGGGCCTGGACCATTCTGCAGAAATGGGGGTGGGGAAGGAGGTTCTGAAATAAAGAGGGAGAGAGGGGGAGGCAGATAGAAGATGGATAGAGAAGATGATAGGTGGAGAGGAGACAGACCGGTCAAAGAGGCGGGGATGGAGCCAGTAAAGGTGAGTGTAGGTGGGGAGTTAGGGAGGAGACAGGTCACTCCAGGGAGGACGGACAGGTCAATGGGATAGGATGAGGTTAGCAGGTAGAAGATGGGGGTGGGGCTTGAGGTGGGAGGAGGGGATAGGTGGGAAGAAGGACAGGTTAGGGATGAGGGGATGAGCTTGGGTTGGGATGCAGTAGTGGGAGGGAGGAGTTTGAAGCTTGTGAAGTCCACATTGATACCACTGGACTGCAGGGTTCCCAAGCGGAATTTGAGTTGCTGTTCCTGCAACCTTTGGGTAGCATCATTATGGCACTGCAGGAGGCCCAGGATGGATACGTCGTCTGAGGAATGGGAGGGGGAATTGAAGTGGTTCGCAACTGGAAGGTGCAGTTGTTTAGTGCAAACCAAGTGGAGGTGTTCTGGAAAGCGGTTCCCGAGCCTCAACTTGGTTTCCCCGATGTAGAGGAGGCCACAACCGGGAACAGCGGATGCAGTATATCACATTAGCCGATTGGTGGATGAACATCTGTTTGATGTGGAAAGTTTTCTTGGGGCCTGGGATGAGGCCGTGGCGGTTGGTGTAGGGGCAGGTGTAGCACTTCCTGTGGTTGCAGGGAAAAGTGCTGGGGGTGGTGGGGCTGGAGGGCAGTGTGGAGCGGACAAGGGAGAGAGTGGTCCCTCCGGAAGGCAAATAAGGGTGGGGAGGGAAAAATGTTTTTGGTAGTGGGGTCGGATTGCCAGTGGCGGAGGTGTCAGAGGATGATTCTTCGGTTCCACTCCCGTACATCTCAGATGTCCTCGTTTTTCAAGGACCACAGTATCCCCTCCGCGGTGGTTGAGAACGCCCTCGACCGTGTCTCCCGCATTTTCCGCAACTCATCTCTCACACCCCCTTCCCGCAATAAAAACCAAAACAGAATACCCCTCATCCTCATGTACCTCTCCACCAACCTCCGGATCCAACGCATCATCCTCTGACACTTCCGCCATCTGCAATCCGACCCCACCACCAAAGACATTTTTCCCTCCCCACCCTTATCTGCTTTCCGGAGAGACCACTCTCTCCATGACTCCCTTGTCTGCTGCACACTCCCCTCCAGCCCCACCATGGCCGGCACTTTTCCATGCAACCGCAGGAAGTGCTACACCTGCCACTACACCAACCCCGTCACCCAAATCCCAGGCCCCAAGAAGACTTTTCACATCAAGCAGATGTTCAGGCGCATCGGCTAATGTGGTATACTGCTTCCGCTGTTCCGTTATGGTCTCCTCTACATCGGGGAAACCAACCGGAGTCGTGGGGACTGCTTTCCAGAACACCTACGCTCGGTTTGCAATAAACAACTGCACCTCCCCGTCACGAACCACTGAACTGTCCCTCCCATTCCTTAGACGACATGTCCATCCTGGGCCTCCTGCAGTGCCACAATGATGCCACCCAAAGGTTGCAGGAACGGCAACTCATATTCCTCTTGGGAACGCTGCAGCCCAATGGTATCAATGTAGACTTCACAAGCTTCAAAATCCCCCCTCCCCATCAACATCCCAAAACCAGCCCAGCTCTCCCCACCTCCCTAACCTGTTCTTCCTCTCACTTATCCCCTCCTCCTACCTCAAGCCTCACCCCCATTTCCTTCCTACTAATCTCATCCCGCCCCCTTGACCTGTCTGTCCTCCCCGGACTGACCTATCTCCTCCCTACCTCCCCATCTACACTCAACTCCACTGGCTCCATCCCCGCCCCTTTAACTTGTCTGTCTCCTCTCCACCTATTTTCTCCTCTGTCCATCTTCGATCTGCCTCGCCCTCCCTCCTTATTTATTTCAGAACCCTCTCCCCCTCCCCCAATTCTGATGAATGGCCTAGGCCCGAAACGTCAACTTTCCTGCTCCTCTGATGTGGCCTGCTGTGTTCACCCAGCTCTCCACCTTGTTATCTCAGATTCTCCATTATCACTGATCATTGTGTTATGTCTGACAGGAAATCAATTCAGAAAGTCTCCATACAGTTAATGGTATCCATAAAATCATCTGCACAGTTCAGTATTCAGTATTTAGCATTAAATGTTAAAAGCCAATCAGATGTTTATGATGGGACTAAAATGTTAAATGTCCTTATTCAGAAGTACTTGTCCTGTTCAGGCACATTGGCATTCTGGAGGGAGCACTGTCCTATTTCTTGTGCTCAGTCTTTAGTTAACTTGGAAAGTGCTGACGTGTTGGAATAAGCCAGATTTGAGGTTGACTCTGTGTCAAACTGTTGATTGGCAGGATTTGAAGGCAGTACAAATGGCTTTGATAGTTCTACACTTGGGAAGTTCCAAATGACTAGGATTGCTATTCGGAACTTTCTGAGATGAAAGTGTTGTTGATATTCACCATCTCACTATTTTGAGAACTGTGTCCTGTTTAGCCAAACTGCAAAGAAAATTACAGGAGGCAGGGAGAGCCAGGGACTGAAAAGTTGCAACTGTCAACAGCATGAAATGGAATGGTTCCATGTTGGTGTAAATGTATCTCTGTTCCTTAACCAGATGAACCATCTGTAATGCAACCTCCTGAAACTGGCCAATGAAATTTGTTGGAACAGAAACTACCTTCTTGCTGGCAGGACTGTTACGCCCTGAACAACCACAAAACGTAGTTTATTCTTCCTCACAGAACCTCTGCTGACAGTCAGTGTTTTCCTGTGAATTGATTGGGACACAACTGTCTCCCTGGAGCAGCTCTTTCAGGGGCAAGATAGGTAGAAAATTGCAGTGTCAATGATGATCTAAAATGACTCCAGAGAAGCAAGGAAGTGACACTCAGTCAAAAGGATTCAAAATTGGCAAGAGCCATATTGTTGTTCAAGGTTCTGCACCTGTGTTCATTAGAATTCAACAAAAAAATGCGTGAATTTACATCCTCAAAACATACAAACCAACACATGTTGGTATCTCTCCTCACTCCCACAAAGAGTCATTATGCCTGGTTATCTTGCCTTTCCCAAAAATACACATTAGGTGGGTAACCTCCCTCTAGAACAGCCCAGTAGTTAACGTTAACAATGAGAGGCAGGTGCTTCTTGGGGTACATAGCTCCATCTTTGATTTGACTTTTAGAATCATACAGCACGGAAACAAATGCTTTGGTCCAACCAGTCCATAGCGACAAGAATCCCAAATGAAACTAGTCTCATCTGCCGGTGCTTGGCCCTTATCCCTCCAAACATTTCTTATTCATGTACTTTATCCAAATGTCTCCTAAATGTTGTTACTGTACCTGTATTCACTGCTCCCTCTGGCAGCTCATCCCACACATGAACCACTGTCTGTGTACAAACGTTGCCCCCCTCCATGTCCTTTTTAAATCATTCTTCTCTTACCATAATATACTCTGTGGTCTTGAAACTGCTAATCCTAGGGAAAAGACACCCACCATTCACCTTATCTACAGACCTCTATGATTTTATAAACCTCTATAAGGTCACCCCTCATCCTCCTAAACTCCAGTGAAAAACTTCCCAGCCTATCCAGCCTCTTGTTATAACCAACAGCCCCCATTCCTGGCAATATGATGGTAAATCTTTTCTAAAACCTCTCCAGCTCAGTAATAACTACAAATCAGTATGAGACCTGACGGGAAGCATTGCCCAGGGCATGACAACCTTGAGAATCTGAAGGTTTCATGAGTGTGCAGTATCAGGCAGCTTTCCAGCACTCCATCTCCTTTTCAACTTTTTGGCAGTCGTCATTATACCATTTGGAAACCAGTGATGCCATTTCAGGTGACTTGTCATTGGTCTGGTCTGGTGAATACACCACATGGTTTTTTTAATTGTGGGTGAAAAATCTGATTTTTGTCTAGCGCATTCGGAATGAAATTACACTGGCATCTCCCTTTATTGCGAACTGGGGAAGACTTGGAGCTTTACCTTGCCTTAAGAAGTATTTGAGTATTTGTTAGAATACATCAGCATCTCCTGAATGTCCTGTCTTTCTGTCTCATTTTGCAGGTGAAGGATTTAGCAGCCAGAAGCTTCTCTAAATGGCAACAATTGTTAGACTAGAACAGAGTCTGGAAGGTAATTGTATTCAGCTGCCACATTACCTGAGAACGTTTGCAGCTCAGAATGAGGGAACAGTGATTGAGTCTGCCATCATCCTCCAGAATAGGATGCAGATGACCTTTCGCACTAAATCAAGCAAGGAAAATAAAATCCTCGGGTCAAATGCGATTTTGCAGATTAGTGTCTAAAATGAGAGAGTGTATTATACCGTATTATTTTGTCACGGACAATTCACCCATTCCATGACCCTCAAAAAAAGTGATTGTTGGGAAGAATTCAGTGAACAAATGTAAGGCTTATTGCAATATTGGGGAAGATGGCTGTGAAGTCAGTGCACATGTGTGTCAGATAGCATGCATCGTTCCTGGGCAAGTCAGCTTGATTTTTCTGATCCTGAACACTGTCCAGTGCCTTGTGTTAAGATTTGCATATATCCTGTTATTGGTTGGAAAAAGGAGAGCCTTTGTACTTTGTGCTGGAGCAACACTGAAGCAGGGTCCCGCCTGAAGTGTCAACTTTCCCTGCTCCTCTGATGCTGCCTGGCCTGCTGTGTTCCTCCAGCTCTACACTGTGTTGTCTCTGACTCCAGCATCTGCAATTCTTGCTATCTCTAAGTAGTTGTATTTTCACGTGATGCAGGGGAACTCACTGCAGCTACCCCAAAACTGTGTGTGACAGACTCATCATTAGGAGAGTAGATGTTGCTGAAACAGGGAAACAGACATCTAGGGCTGTCTTTAAGTGTTGCAATCCTGTGAGAGAATAAGGGCAGGAATGAGGCACTGTGGGTAGGTATATTCCTGGACTAGTAATCCAGAGAGCTGGATGAATGGTCTGTAGCCATGAGTTGAGTTCATCTGCAATCATGGCAGCTGTAGAACATAGAGTCATTGATTAAATGATGCTAGAATAAAAATGCTAGAACCATTCGGGGTGTTCATGCAAGTATTGGTTGTTGTAAAAGTATACCTTGCATTGTCTTGTCATTCAAAGAGGAAATGTGCCATTCTGTCCTATTCTGGGTTATATATTACTTTAGATTCCCAGCAATGTAGTTGACCCCCCATTGACCTGTGAAATAGCTGAGCAAGACAGTCAGTTATAATCAAAAGGTGGGTCACTCCTTTAGGATGGTCAATAAATGCTGGACTTATTAGTGATACCTACATCTGGGAATGAATCAGAAAAATAGTAATCGGCTTGGGATCACAAAATAGTAGGAGTAGGCCATTCAGCCCATTGAGTTTACTCCGCCTTTGATTGAGACCATGGCTAATCTGGTCATCATCAGCTCTACTTACCTGTGTTTTCCCCAGAGCCCTCAGTTCTCAGACTGACGTAAAAGTTATCTGAGTCCACATTGAATTTATGTAATGACCTAGCCTCTCCCACCCACTGCAGGAAAGGATTCCACAGTTTGAGTACCCTCTGAGAGAAGAAATGTGCAACCCCTTAATCTGAGATGATGTTTGAGCCCTCCAGTTTGAAGTAGCCTGCAGGGAGAGTTGTGGTTCAAGAAAGCTGACATCTTCACCTCTAATCATTCTTGAATTGGTGATTGATTGCTTATTGGTTCCTGGAATTAGATGCTAAATGATACAGCAATGGACTAACTACATATATTCGTGCAGAGTGGAGACTTCCTGAAACAGTGAAAAGGTGTGATTAGACTGGGTGAGGTTTGGAAAAATACTAATGCAGCCTTTTCATTGCAGCTGGCCAACTGGGTTCCACAAACATCAACGCAATTCCCCAGGATGTCATTGCATACTTTCATGCAGATTTATTACTTTACAATGGAGAATTTCACACACAGAGAACTCACTAATTGTCAGAGAAATGATAATCATTTTTTAAAAATCATTTTTTTAAAAACATCATTTTCAGAAACTCATTTTGTCTTGCTTTGTTCTTTTGGAAAATGGTTCGGATCAAGCACATACACCAGAATTTATTTTCAATTTGTTTTTGCTGGAAGTGTGGTGCTGTATGATGGCTGTCAGTTATCTGCATTAAGTGATATTGTGTTAATGCCTACTGGCCATGTTGCAGGGTAAATCACCTAATCTCAGACTGACTGGAACTGGGGATGTCTGCTTTCTTGAACCACAGTTCTCATGTGCAGATTACTTTAAACTGGATTGCTGTTTAGCTTTTCAGATTCACGCTAACAGCAGCTCAGAAACTTTGGCTGTGTCACCTTGTATCAGCAAATCTGTGAGCTACAAGTTCATCTGTTCACAAACTGTCCTGGCTGGTTGACCACTTTCCACTCTCCCTAAATTTGAAGTGATACAAAACTCTGGCATCCACCTGTTAACTTGGATAAAGCACCATTCACCGGTCATCAATCATTATTGGCACTTGATCCACTGATGCTTTGTTTTAACTTTACCTTGTTTTGGTTCCCAGCCCACCCTAGCTCTGTCGTCAGTTCTAGTTCTCTTGCCCTTCTAGATTTTTGCATTCATCCAGCTCTGTTCTTATCTCCACTCCTTAGGTGTATCTGCAACTGTCACTACTCAGCCCTCGTCTGCAATATCTTCAGGCCTAAAGCTCTGGAATTCTCTCCTTCACCTTTTCCATCATGCTAACACTCTCTCGGTGAAGACTGTCCTTTACACTTCAGATTCTTTGGCCAAACATTTGGTTCCATGCATCATTACCTTGTTCTATAACAATCTAGAAAACATATCAATGTATTATATATTTTGATTATATAAATCAATGTACCAATGAAGCACCTTGAGACAGTTGGTTATGTTGAAGGCAACATAGAAACATAGGAGATAGGAGAAGGAGGAGGCCATTTGGCCCTTCTAGCCTGCTCCACCACTCATCAAAGTCATGACTGATTGTCCAACTCAGTAATTTCATCCTGCTCTCTCCCCATAACCTTTGATCCCATTCACCCCAAGTGCCATATCTCACTGCCTCTTGAATACATTCAGTGTTTTGGCATCGACTACTTCCTATGGTAGTGAATTCCACAGGCTCACCAGTGTTTCGGTGAAGAATTGTCTCATCATCTCCACCCTAAATGGATGACCCCTCAGACTGTGACCCCCTCAGACTGTGACCCCTGGTTCTGGACATACCCACATTGGAAACATCCGCCCTGCATCTACTCTGTCTACTCCTATTAGAAATTTGTAAGTCTCTGGGACAACCCCCTGCATTCATCTGAACTCCAGTGAAAACAATCCTAACCTAGTCAATCTCATCTCATACATCAGACCCACCATCCCCAGAATCAGCCTGGTAAACCTTTGCTGCACTCCCTTGAGAGCAAGAGAATCCTTCCTCAGAAGGAGTTTGCCGATGACATGAAGGCTGGTGGAGTTGTGGACAGCGTGGAGGGCTGTTGTACGTTCCAAAGGGATATGGACAGGATGCAGAGCTGGGCAAAGAAATAGCAGATGGAATTCAACCACAAAAGTGTGAAATGGTCCATTTTGAAAGGTTGAATTTGAATGCAGAATACAGGGTTAATGGCAGGATTCTCGGCAGTGTGTAGGAACAGAGGGATCTTGGGGTCTACGTCCAAACATCCCTCAAAGTTGCCACCCAAGTTGATCGGGTTGTAAAGAAGGTGTATGGTGTGTTGGCTTTCATTGGCAGGGAAGGATTCTCTTGCTCTCAAGGGAGTCCAGCAAAGGTTTATCAGGCTGATTCCAGGGATGGTGGGTCTGATGTATGAGGAGAGATTGACTAGTTTAGGATTGTTTTCACTGGAGTTCAGACGAATGCAGGGGGTTGTCCCAGAGACTTACAAGTTATGCTGCAGCTCTATAAAACTCTGGTTGGACCATTCTTGGAATATTGTGTTCAGTTCTGGTCACTTCATTATAAGGAGAATGCGGAAGCTTTAAAAAGGGTGCAGAGGAGATTTACCAGGATGCTGCCTGGACTGGTGGGAAGATCTTGTGAGGGAAGATTGAGGGAGCTAGGGCTTTTTCATTTGAGCGAAGAAGGATCAGAGGTGACTTGATAGAGGTTTACAAGATGATGAGAGGCATAGGTAGAGTGGATAGTCAGAGACTTTTTCCCAAGGCAGAAATAACAATTATGAGGGAGCATAGTTTTAAGGTAATTGGAGGAAGGTATAGTGGAGATATCAGAGGTAGGTTCTTCATGCAGAGTGGTAGGCGTGTGGAATGCGCTGCTGGCTGTGGTGGTGGAGTCAGATACTTTCGAGACTTTTAAACGACTCTTGGGTAGGCACATGGAGGAAAGCATAATGTAGGGTATGAAGGGTAGTTTGATCTTAATAGGATAATCGGTCAGCACAACAAGCCTATGCTGTGCTGTACTGTTCTATGTTCTATCTTTAGAAAAGGAGACCAGAACTGCACACAGTCTTCTAGGTGTGGCCTTACCATTTGCCATGTAAACTGCAACAACACATCTCTGATCCTGTACTCGAAATATCTCACAATGAGGGCCAGCATACCATTTGCCTTCTTTACAGCCTGCTGCACCTGCATGGTTACCTTCAGCAACTCGTCCGCAGAGACTCCCAGGTCCTGCTGCACACTACCCTCTCCCAATTTACAGCCATTCAGGTAGTAACCTGCCTTCTTGTTTTTGCTTCCAAAGTGAATAACCTCATGTGGATTGATGTCGCTGCTATGATAGTTGAGCAGTGTTAGAGTAAATTCAGGGAAAATCAGCCATCAGTCCCTTTTCTAATCACTCAGCAGTGATGCTTTATTTGGCTGTCAGCGCCTTCAGCTGTGCCACTGACTGTTAACCTGGCACACACAGCCCATATCAAATCATAGCCCTTGAAGGTGACAAGAACAGATAGCACCTCAGATGGTACCCCTGTAAGGCTCAGCAAAACTTGGCCCACATATAAAAAAGGATGAGAGATAATGGGAACTGCAGATGCTGGAGAATTCCAAGATAATAAAATGTGAGGCTGGATGAACACAGCAGGCCAAGCAGCATCTCAGGAGCTGTGCTCCTGAGATGCTGCTTGGCCTGCTGTGTTAATCCAGCCTCACATTTTATTATCTATAAAAAAGGATGGTTTTGAAGAAGCCTCCCACAAGTCAAGCAGGCCACTGAGTTGTCTCAAACTGTGAGTAAAGAGGGCATACCACCACCACTTTGTCAGGGTCAGGAGGGACAGGCTGTAAGTGGTGGCCTTATCCAGTGACTCATCTCCAATCAAAGAAAACCTGCTTTTCAAATAGCTGGCACTGATGTTGGGAAATTCTGTTGCTTTAAGACTGTGTGCTGCTTGTTTATTTTCTCTTTCATAATGAGCAGGCCGTTAACGCTATGTGAGGCCTTTGTGATATGAGTGGGGGTTGTAATGGTACATGAATGGAGCAGCCCACAGCACAAAAGTCAGTGAATCTCAGCAGGGGTGTAGTGCAACCGAACACAAAAGGCTTTCCTCTTATCCAGACTTCAAGGTCACAGAGCTGAAAGGGCAGCAGACGAACATGTTAAGTGTCTTTTGCTTAGCAATTGTGACTCCAGGAAAGGCGACTCTTCAATGTCACTTTGTGTTGACATTCCAAACCCTGTGAAGGAGACAGGCAATGAATTTTTAAATGGCACACAAGCCTCAATGCCCTCCGCTATCACTGAATCTAGATTAGTCAGCACTTTGTTCTTCTCTTCAGACACCAGGTCATTGGAGATACACAGATAACAAAATGTGGACAGAGATAATGGGAACTGCAGATGCTGGAGAATCCAAGATAACAAAATGTGGAGCTGGATGAACACAGCAGGCACAGCAGCATCTCAGGCCCAGACCCTTCATCTCCTTTTCTGATGAAGGGTCTAGGCCCGAAATGTCAGCTTTTGTGCTCCTAAGATGCTGCTGGGCCTGCTGTGTTCATCCAGCTCCACATTTTGTTATTTTGGATTCTCCAGCATCTGCAGTTCCCATTATCATTGGAGATACATCTGGTTGAGGAAGCATCTTCATCCACCTTCTTGTCCTGCCCAAGCCCAGCATCATAATACGACATTATCATTTAGGTACAGAAGGAGATTCAGTTCATTGTGTCTCAATTGGCTGTCCAAAGCGCAATTCAATCGGCTTTCTGATGAAGGGTAACTGGATTTATAATGGTAACTGTACCGCTGTTCCACAGATGCTGTCAGACCTGCTAAGTTTCGCCAGGATTTTCTGTTTGTTTTTCAGTCAGTCACTTTGCCAAACTGTAGGTTTATTTCCCTGAGGTACTTATCCAATTTCCTTGTGAAATGCTTGATCATGTCTATTTCCACCAGCCGTGTAAGTGGCAAATACTGGGTCATTATGACTCACTGCATACAAAACTTCTCATGTACTTACTCCGTACATTTCTTGTAGAAATCTTTAAGCCTGAGTCCTTTACTGTCAGCTACCAGGCACAATTGATCTGTTAACCTTATTTTAACCACTCAGAATTCAGTTCACCTTTATCAGATCTCCCCTCAATTTCTTTTGTTGCAAGAACTCCAGTTTCTCACTTAACCATGCTGCTACAATCTATCAGCCATTGCAGTTGGTCCTGTTTCTGTTGCCCAGAGGCGCCTCACTTCCTTCATAAAGTCTGGTGATCCAATCTGAAAGCACTGCCCTGTTGAGGCTAAAGTGCATTACAGAAGCAGGGATGAGTCCTCTGCAATTAAGTGGAAGTCCTTCCATCTGGTTTGAAAATAAAACCAACAAGGCCTTATGTTGCACTGAGCCTGAAGGCTCCCAGGTTTAGTATCACTGATTATTCTGAGTTTTCTGATGATGGCTGAGGCTGGAGTTTCAACTTATTAGAACAGTTTTGCCGAAAAGGTCAGCCCAATAGTATCTCAAATAAAATCAAAATATTTGGATGCTGGAAGTCTGGAATAAATGAAAGTAAGTACTGGAGAAACTCAGCAGGTCTGTAGAGAGAGAGAGAAACAGAGTTAACATTTCAAGTCCACTATGGCTCTTGTCCAGAAGACGACTAATCTCGGACTCAAGGGGTTAATTTTGTTTCTCTCGACTGATATGATCCAACCTGCTGAGTTTCCCCAGCACTTTATTTCTATTTCAGTCATTAAACCATGTGATTAAGGAGTATTCAGATCAAACTGAGGTTTTGAGGATGGTGTCTCATTCTTGCTGCTGATTTTAGTAAAGGTCTGGAGTTTCCTTCTAAACCTCTCTGCATCTCAAACTCTTGTACATTTGGAAAGAACCCTTAAAACCTAACATCTGATCAAGGTTTTTGTTGCCTGACTTCGTGTTTCCGTTTGTGGCTTGGTGCCAAAATTTATTTCATAATGCTCCGATGAAGCATCTTGCGAACTTTAATTATGTGAAGGACAATGTATGAATGCAAGTTGTTGCAGACATTCAAGGATGGAAGAATTCAAGAACGTCACTGTGACTGATGGTGCATAAATTTATGGGGAAAGAATGAGACATTTCAAACTTTTCAAGTTAAAAAGTAGACGTCTGATAGATGATCTTTTACAGTTAGATAAGACTGCTATGTGGATAGAGTCCAGAACATTTCTTCATTCTTGTGAGCAAGTGGGCTGCTGTAAAATAAACAAAATTCCCTACATTTGAATGGGTATTAAGAAATTCCCAATGTACAGAAAGCATGATTCCTCTGTTATTTTGCACTTTCGAAGGTCTGTAATGCTGCACTTCTTATTATTCTATATTTTCCTCAGAATTTGCACTCAAGAATCTGTACCTAGGACCTCTGTACCTAAGATGGCGATGTAAGTGGTGACTTGTAAACTTTTCACTGTACAAATGCGAGTACATGTGACATAAAGCTAATTCAATTCAGTATGTGAAACAGACTTCCACAGATGAAGTGAGGGCAAACATGTCAGACTTCTTATTGAAACCATTAACGATGGGAAAAGGAGTTCCTAAGAGTTCCTTCCTGTAGATAAATTAGGATGAGTGAATTACTTTCCTCACATCTCTGTTGACACAACTAGTGCATTGAATGTCCTTTTCTTGCTGCTTCCTATCACCTCTTCTTTTTATTGTAATACAGTGTCACAAGGAAGCACAAAAACTCAATGACTCATTCAAGGGATCACTGTTAATCAGGCTGTTAAATGCCATTTTTAAACATGAAGGAATCACAGTCAACAGTGAGTTTCCTTTGCCCTCCATCGAAATTTGATGAAATGATTTATTCTGCCATCCTTAGATGATGTACAACTCAGCATTCACCAAAGATTAACAATGGAAAGAATAAGTGGAGGCCAGATGTAGAATAATGCAAGTCAGTTGTTAATCCAACATAGGACACTGACTGTCCCTCTAGCACCAATTAATTGTGAAGCACTACCTGCTTGGGCAAATGTGCAGATTATGTCCTTAGTAAAGGATAATATAGAAGATAGCAAACATATAATCAACAGAAGATACCTTGTTCAGCGATGTTTAACAAAGTCATTCATTGGTGTTGGAAGTGAAACTTCACATTGATGCGTGTTCTGTGAGAATCAGATTATATCTCACTCAGGAGCTTGTTTATTCTCAGTTTTCTTCCTTCCTCTAATAAGGTCACTGACTTGTGCTCAGGCATTGTTGTTTGGCAATACCTCAGTCAGTTAAAGATTCTGCTTTGAATTTGCACAGTGAGTGTCAGGGAAAAGGCAAACTTGTCCATTTCATGCTCTCAGGATATTGCCAAATACTTTTTTACCCAAATAAATAGCTTTGAAGAATAGTCACTGTGCAATATGGAATACTTGGAGCCAAATTGCATACAGCAAGCACGGACAAGGACTGTGTGATAATAAACAGTTAACCTGTGATCTTGCTTCAGAAATAAATATCAGTCCGTACATGGGGAGAATTTCTCTTGTCCTTCATTAAAATTGGGTTACGGGATTGTTTTTATGGTCACGCAGAAGGGTACTTCAGTATCCCGTTTAAAGTCTCAACCAAAACTCAGCATCAATGACAAGAAAATCATCTTAGTTTTTTTGAGTTCACATGCTCTGAAGAGGAACTTGGACCCATATTCTCTGATTCTGCAGCAAGTGTGTGACTCAGTGATGTATGGCTGACAACTGAATGGATCAGTCTATCTTATAGCCCACTATTATGGTCTCACAGGTATTTCCAGTCGGTATTCTTGCCCTACGACCAGCAGCAGAAGCATAGGTCAGCCTTTATGTCCTTGAGCTATAGAGTCTGAGATGAATAAAAGCACCTAAGCCTCTATGAAGGCTGTGACAAATCTGGCTGGACCTGCAAACCTTACTTATTAATTAGAGAGGATAGTTAGTCTGTACAAATGAGGGTACATGAGATGATTAGCAAACATGTCTTCCACCTGAAACTGATGAATGATCAGAAAGTTTTTTTTCCTCAAAAATATACTACATTCAATAAATCATCGAGAAGTACATTCAAATGTTCCAAATCAGTTCTGTACATTCTTTGCAGAGAGAATAAACAAATGTAACATTGGAATTCTGACATTTGTCAGAGCTTGTGTACAGCTGCAAAAAAAGGCATTCTCTACTTTGCAGGGAACTATTTCTGTTCATTCGGAGGCGTCGAGAGCTGACAATAAAATGGACCCTTGTTATACTCTGGTAGAAATACCCCAGATGGCACTCTTGCCCTACTGCACTTTGGCAGCAGCTGCCCCAAGCTTTAGTGCATTCCTCAGCATCTACTGCTGGACCTTAGAACGTGCCAAGCCACATCAAAGTAGACTCTTTAACTGGAAGACTAACAGGTTTCAGACAAATTAAAGAAGGTGTTTCACTAAGTTGATAGTCTTCCAGGCAGAGTCAACATTTGTCTTTATGTGCATCCCGGGCAACAGACCATGAGCATAGAGTCCAGGGAAAAACCTTGACACGAGCCACTGCATCTCTCATCAGACCTTCTTTGCAAAGGCACATTCCAGAAGCAGATGTGTGACAGCCTCATCCCCTCCACAACCACTTTGAGGGTAGCACACTGTGGCGCACACACAATGATCTGACAAGCAGTGCTGTTCTCACCAACAGCCAAGCTACGTCTTAGTGCTTGTTTGAAAGTTGTAGTGATGATGGAGTCTGCCCAATGACCTTGATAGTCTGCTCAGCAAACCAAGGTCTGCACCCCCCTTCTTCCTGCCAGGTCTCGAGGACGCTATGTGATGACCACTTGCTGGTGGACTTGTGGTCAATGATGTATCTGTTTGCAAAGTTTTCCATGAAGGATAGTTGATACAGAAAACTCCAAGTGCTTGGTGTCTTCCATGGCACCAAGGCTAGAGTCATCCTTCGCAACACCTGGGACGGTTAGAACCTCAGTACGAAGCGACACTTGGTGGAGCTCAGGCTGTTTCTTTGTGTCTCCTGTTATTTTAGATCATGAGCTGTCGTCACTGGCTTTTGATGGATGAGCCCTCACAATCAGTGAACTAACCAGACAAACAGTTTACACGATGGAATTCAAAGTAAGTAGTGTAATAAACAGCAATTTACTCTATATGTTATGTGCCTGCTCTCGGAAAGACAGAGTATAGGCAGCTTTATTTTGAACTTAAGTTTTGTTGTACCTGCCTTGGCAGGGCTTGATGGGACAGGGTAGAAGCTGTTTTATTCTACAGTGAGCTTGTGTTCTTCTTTTCTTTGGAATGTTTCACGAAGACCATGTAAAAGGCTTTTCACTTTGTGTTCAGCTTATATTGTAACTGTCTGGCAGCATCAGATGGGACAGTGTTGAGGCAGCTTTATTCTGGCCAATCCAGTGGTGTACTTTGCCTTGAGAGTTTGCGTTGGTATAGTACAGAGGGATTTGACTCTGTCGCTATCCTGAGCTGCATATGACCTAAGAGTGATTAATATTGACTCTGAAATGAAATACGTTTCATCCTCAGCATTAACAATTCTGACTGAGGAGCACAGCGGAATATCAAAAGTACAAACTGAAAATGAGTAAAAGCCAATGATTTTTAATGGATCTAATGAGCAGTTTCATCATGGCGACCTTTCTTAGGCAATGTCTCCTTAGAATCTAAACAAGCTGTCAAATATGTAAAAATATGGTGTTGCCGTGGAGACTCCTTTCAAAGGGCGCCAGCACTCTGCTGCTGTTGCTGCTTCTGTTAACTTCAATATATTCAACTGTAATGGGAGAAAAGCACAGTTTATAACGAAAAGGCCTCATATGATTGGGCAGACATATGTCTTCTGAGACAGATGAGAAACAGCTATAAGCAATTTGCTATCAGCACCTCATTTCTCTGATATTGCCTGATTCTGCACCAGCAGTAATATCAGTAAATTCTCATAATGCAGTCATTACCAGATTGCTGTTTTTCAGAGATTGCTGTGCACAAATTATCTCTATTTTCTATTTTATAACAGCAATAACTGTTGAGAAACAAGCATTATTTTTTGTCTCTGTTATGTTTTGAATATCCTGTGGTTATGAAAAGGACAAGATAAATTGAAGTCTTTTTATATTATTCTGAGCTTGCAAAGTATTTATATTTTTGACCTTTCTTGTGAAATTGACTAGTGAACAGTGAACAATAGTGTCCAGAACCAGGAAGTCAGAGGTGTCGACCTAAAACCAGCAGTCTTCCCTACTGGCCAATTTTCCCAGCTGCTCCCTGTCGGACCGAAGCACTCTGCCTGTCTTCCTATGGATGTGCTGAGTTCACTGTTCTGGTGTCAGGTTAGAATGAGGGTTATATTTGTGTCTCACCATTCCAAAAATGGACAGGAGATTAATTAACCATGATCCATGCTCTGTTCCTGTTTGCCTGAAACACCTTTGGAGGTTGGGTTTCCTTTGGCTGTCTTTGTGTTCAATTCAGTGCAGTAAGCTAAAATTCATCATATTTCTTCATGTTGAGGTTTATCATTGGGTACTTTGGTGACAATACATAGAGCACCTTTGTAGCTTTGAGTATATTCATTTTACAAGAGAGAATCGGTATAAGTATTTTCTGTGCAATGCGTATTCGATGTATGGTTGTTGAAAGGGGATGATTTTTGGTGTATTGTACATTTCTTTACACCAAACACCATGGTGTTTTCTTCAAAAAAGCTACTCTTCCTATGTTCTTTCTGCCCGGTTGTTTAAATGTAATATCTTGCTTCCTCCCCAAGCCTCAATGCATTGTTCTCCCCCAGCTTTGTACTCACCTTTCCTAAGATGTCCTTTCAAAACCTTTTCAGTACCATTGCTCATTATTGCATGTCAAGACCATCCTAGCTCAGAGCACCTGTTGCATTTTCTATAACTGTAGTGTGTGATGAAGTCAAATTCTTAGAAGGTGTTATGTTTGAAGTTTTAATTCCTTTTTTTGTCCTTTCATGCAAAGTAAAATAGAGTCCTCTGACCTATTCTCCGTGGCTTACAAGTCCATGTGACCTGTATTGCCATGTTTACAGGCCTTATTTGACAGCCTGTCAAAAGTACAGTACTAACTTCTAACACCTGGAGACAAAGGAACCAGCAGCTGAACTTTTTGTTGTGACATTTATTCTTTTTCAGATCCTGAATATAGAAAGAGGAAGAAAGGTAGTTGTTGTGAAGACTTGAGGGGAAGGTTGCTTTCTCTTTACAACTACGTAGAATACCTGTGGGAGCTTCTTGTAGGATTTGAGAGGTGGGACATGTGGTCATGTGAGAATATTGAAGGATTTGTGCTTGTGTGCCCTGAAGAAGCTGTCATCGCAGTGGGCCCCTCGACTCGAAATTGGTTTGGAACTTTATTGGAGCTGTAAAGTCAAAACCTCAAACCATCATTGGACTTTAACAGAGTGAAACTGGAGGATGTGAGTGTTCTGGAGTAATTCTGGACTGATTTCTTTGGCAATAGAATTTTGTGGTCGGTGCAATCTCAGGCATTTGTACAGCCCAAGGCTTTAGATCTTGCAAGGCAGTTCATGGACCAAATGGATAGCTTTGTTGATTGATTTATTGTCACGTATGTCGAAGTAGTTTGAAAAGCTTTGTCTACGAGCAGTAACAGGCAGATCATCAAGGACGTATAGATCAGAGGTTGTAAAAACACCTAGACAGAGGCATACAGGTTACATTGCACAGGACGTACATTAGGCAAGATCAACATTAGCAAGATCAGCATTATTTGAGGCTAGAGAATCTACTCATCAGTCTAATAACAGCCGGGAAGAACCTGTTCTTGAACCTGCTGGTGCGTGTGTTCAGGCTTCCGTATCTTCTGCCTGACAGAAGAGGTTGGAGGAGATCATTACCAGGGTGCAACGGGTCTTTGATGTTGGCCGCTTTTCTGTAGCAGCGAGCCGTGTAGATGGAGTCCATGAGTGGAAGGTTGGCTTCTTTGATAGTTTGGTTTGTGTACACCACCTTCTGTGGTTTCTTATGGTCCTGGGCAGAGCAGTTGCCGTACCATGCCATTATGCACGCGGACAGTATGCTTTCATTGGCGCATCTGTAGAAGTTGATGAGGGATCTTATGGACATCTCAAATTTCCTGAGCAGCCTGAGGAAGAAGAGGCATTGTTGTGCCTTTGTGACTGTCGAATCTACATCGGAAGTCCAGGACAGGTTGTTGGTTATCGTCACTCTGAGGAGCTTGACACTTTCCACCTGCTGAACCTCTGTTTGGCTGATATGTGAACTAAGTAATGAGTTTAGTCCTCTTTGTTTCAGCAAGAGTTTTGATGTGTTAAATATCATCATGTGAATGTTGTGAGTAGGTATTTGCAATAGTTGTTGGTCTTTATAGGGATCACAACAGATGCATTTGTTTCACCTTATCTTCAGTTTGTGTACCTGTGTGACAGAGTCAGGCATTGTCTGTCTGGAAATCCCTCATTTTTTTTGTTCCCAATGCATGGGGACCACCCTAACTTCGTTTTACTCTGTTATTCAGGTAGCAAAGTGCTGTTTACTGTTCCTCCAACATGGCTAGCTTTAGCTGTTTGCTTCTCGTGAAAATGAAGACTTCAAACCGAGAAGTCAGCTTGATCCTGTGCAATGGGGTTGCTGTGAATCTGTACCTTGAATTAGGCACTGCAGTATAAAGACAAGCCATTCAGCCCCACCGCCCTGTGTTTCCCATTTTGTCCTGTTGCATGTAGCAGACAGCGCGTTTACTTCTGTGCTCATGAGATGCTGCTTGGCCTGCTGTGTTCATCCAGCTCCACACTTTGTTAGCTTGGGTTTATATTTCGGTTGTTTTTGGGATTTTCTTTCGCACGTCACATCAAAGGGTTGTAGTGTTGCTGGGGAGCCGGAAAATGAGCTTTGAAAGCCAAACTGTTGACGTAGCTTTTTTAACGATTTGTGTCTGGTATTTCAACTGAAAAGAACTGTACAACTTCAGTGCACAGTTCTGTACGCATGCCTGAATGTTGAAAACCTGTTAATGGCTGTCTGTCAACAAGCTGCCGTTTAACTGTTTTGCCGTTTCTGCTTGTGCACACTGAGCATAGCCCTTGCTGTGTCTTCGTTCAGTGAGCTAACATTTAACCTTTCTAATCATCAAGTGTTTGCGTTAACGGTCAAACTCTCCCTTCTCGGGCTGCCACTAACTCTGGTCTGTCAAATAACTAAACTTCTCTTTTTCTGGGCTGTCCTTTTGGGGAAACAGCAGCCCAGATGGCCGACCGATCGCATTTGAAAATGTGAAGAGTGTGCAGATTTGAAGGGAGTGTGGAAATGGAGACTGGCAAATGATAACGCGGACACGGGGGAGCCGATATTTATTTCTCAATAAATGCCACCCGTCCTGAAATATTTTCTGTTGGGATATTGTCTTTGCTGAGCTAAGTGAGGTCATTGTTGAATAAAACAAAGAACCCCGCCATTCTGATCTGCAAAAGTGTATTTACTCTTTGCATTCGTGCTGTCAGGAGCCGGGAGAGTCACTTGAGACAGTATTTTGAGCGGTGGGACCGAATATCTTATTTAGAAAGGGAATTGCCGAAAGACTCGGAAAATGCAGGAAGAGGAGACGCCAAGGACTGAAGATGCTGGAAGCCAGTCAATAAATGTGAAGCACAGTAGGTCAGACAGCATCAGAGGAGCAGGAAAGTCAACGTTTCGGACCGAAATCCAGAGCTTTAAAGTGGCGATGAGTGGATTGTAATTTTGAGCCGGTACAGTCTGGACGGGCTGAATGGCCACGCTTTGTATTGCGAAGTTCCATTGTCCTAGTCCTGCCTATAGATGGGCGTGTCGATCACTGTTAATTGAGATGCTGTGATTCTGTACGGTACCGTGACACTGAGCCGATGTTTACGCAGAGTGTATGGGAGTCTTCTGCCGCTCGCGTATGTAGATATTTGTGTGATTGTATGTCTCTTTCTCTTTCTCTACACATTGGCTGTACTACCTCTTTAAATGGGCGCGTCAGCAGGATTCGAGGCTGCGCGGGGCTTAATCAGAACAAGTTTGGTGGGGGGAAGAAAAAGAGAATTGTACAGCGCTGGGAAGAAAAGATTTTGGTTGTATGGCCGAACTGTGTAAAAATATACATGTGTTTCCCGAGAGAAGGATGTGTAGAGGGCCAGAGATATAGAGCGAAACAGTCGCTTTTTGCACGATTTTAGCGAGTAAACAATAGAGCTTTAAACATCTGGTCATCTTCAGCCTCAAACTGACGGGCTGTACATCATATCTCTCTCTCCCTGGCTTTACTCCTCCCTCTCCACTCCCGCTTCCCGTTTTCCAGCCGGACCTTCACCCAAGATCTCCACTCGACGCAGCTCCTTTGGATGGAAGTTCAGTGAAAAAGAGGGACTGTTCGCTGGGATCCTGAAGGAGCCACACTTGTGATCGGGGGTAAGGAGAGTCTCCGGTGGCATTGTAATACAGTCCGCGGTACAAACCCCCGGGTCGTTATGTTACCACATTTGTGACTCGTTAGATATTTTGTAGCAAACCCCGGGGCAGTGGCGGTTACAGTCAAGATTAGTACATTGTGTACTTTGAGAAATTTACCGTCCAGTTTTCGTTCGAACCCCGTTTTCCCCCCTCCCCCAGTTAATGGGAATAGACATTGTCATGAAGCCGAATCTGACCCAATGCCTTTCATTGGCCCAGGACAATGAAACGAGCAATGGGCGAGACCGCTTCATTCATAGAGCTGGGCTCGAAGGGGAAAAGCACAGCATACCCTGGGGCTATTGCCACATAGGCTGTAGGTTTATACATTTTACCTGAAAATTTGTTGGCTTTCTTATGGGTTTGTCTTAAAAGCAAATTTAGCTAGATGTTTATTGACGACTACCTGGTGCCGTATTGTGTACAAATACCTCGCTTCCCCCGCCCCGTTGAGAAAGTCCAGATGCTGGGACCACCGAGTTCCGCTTTGTTCTTTGCGCCTTTGGCAATTCTTGTGCTTTTTTTAAAATTGGGGAGCGCCGACCGATCGCATTTGAAAATGCGAAGTGCGTTCCGATTTGACGGAGTGGGGAAATGGAGGCTGTCAAATGATAAACGCGGTGACGGGGGAGTCGAAATTTTATTTTTCAAATATCAATTTAATCCACTTAATAGCAGGCTGGAAGCTTATGCTGGGCAAAAGCTTCTGCAAAAAGAAGCGTCCAGTCTCGGTTTGTTGAGTGCTGGACCTTGTTATGAGTGCAGTGTGTTTTGTTAGTGATGTGCACAATGGTTCTGAATCCTGAGATACATTAACACAGGATTCATTTCCTGGAACATAGTCTGAAATTGCTGGAAAATCTGAGCAGATCCGGTAGCGTCTATGGAGAGGAAAGAGTTAACAGTGACCCTTGTTCAGAACTGTTCCTCCAGCAATTGGTGTTTTTTTGTGTCTGTTTCAGAAATATTCCATATTCGCATTTAGCTTTATATAGTGAATTTCCTGCCCTCCCGCTGAGCTTTGTTTGACCGAGATGATATTTAGAAGACTGTTTGCTAGAGATTATTGATGTGGCAGGCGGAGTGGCGCGATGTATTGGAGGAGGATCTTTGTAACTTGAGTCGGTGTATTTTTTTTCAAACTGAAACAACTTAATTTAAAGGGGCAGTGTTTAGAACCGGCTGCAAGTCCCTGCAGCTGTGCGAGGATTTGTGGAGTTGAGGCTCATTTTGTTTCCTGCTATTTATGCCACACAGCACTAACCTTTCTCAGGCTTATGGCAAGGTGCTTATCACAAACTGGGTCAAGTATAACGTGCTACATCCTCATAAAACTTTGTCTGTATCCCAGGCCATAAAAATATAGGTAGAAGCAGGTGATGGGTCTCTGAAGCCTGTCCTGCCATTGACAACGAGGGCTAATCTGATATTGCTTACATCCACTTTGTTGCGTTTTCCCTATAACTGATAATTCCTGTGCTGATCAATTATGAATCGGTCTCTGCTTTAAATACACACAAGGAATCAACCACTCAGTTCTGGGGCAAGGAATTCTAAAGACACTCAGCTCTCCAGAAATCCATCCTCAGTCTCTGTTTATTGGCTCCCCTTATTTCTGAGTCTGTATGCTCTGGTCTTTGACTTCCCAAGAGGGAGGCATGCTCTCATCATTTAGCCTGTCAAGCCCCGTCAGGATCCTATGTTTCCATGAGGTTACCTCATAATGATCAACTCCACTGAGCAGAGTCCCAGTCTGTTTAAACATTTGCTTGTAAGACAATGTCTCCAGACCAGACATCATCTTAGTGAAGCTGTTTGAACTGCCTCCAATGAAATGACCTTCCGTTTTAAATAAGGGGGTGAAAAATGATGACAGTACTCCAAATGTGGTCTTGCCACCTTGTACAGTTTCACTAAGATGTCCTGACTGTTGTACACCAACCCCCATGAAGTAATGGTCAACAGACCATTAGCCTTCCTACTTAACTGTTGCTGCTGTCAGCTAACTTGGTTTCATGATAGTTACTCCAAGTCCCCTTGTGTTGCCAATTTTCTGGAGTTTTTCTCCACTGAAATAAATAGTACCCTTCTAAAAACGACAACTTCTGCTTCTCTCTCATTATACTCCAAGTGGCAACTTTTTGCTTCTTTAACCTGTTAATATCTCTTTATAAACTGTTCATATTCCTCTCTCAACCTGCCTGTTTTTGTCACCTGCAAGTTAGGCTACAGTACATTGGCTTCCTCTGTCTGAGTCATAAAAATATACTGTATAGAATTGAGGTCCCAGTACTGAGCCTGTGGAATGCCAGTGTTTATGGGCCACCAGCCTGACAAACCGCTCCTTATCCCTAAATAGTATTTGCTACCCATGAGCCAGATCTGTATACATGCCAACATAGCACCCCCCCCCCCCCCACCCAACCACTACCATCACCACTACCTCCAATTGGCCTTGACTGCCTCTTGGGTCCCATTTTGTGCACCCAAGTAGGTGCCAAGTGAATGAGTATGAAAAAAGTAAGCTGATCTGAGATGCATGATAGGTGGTTGCCCCTGCTTGCGAAGCGACATGGCAGCAACATTGCATTCTAGGGTGTTGGTGGGCTCAAATGCAGTATCGAAGTGCTGAACAGTAATAGGTGAATACATTGTGCCTTGATGTGGTAAGGTTGTGTCTTTACTAATACTAACCCCCGTGGATGAAAGCAAGGGAGCACTGGCAAAGCTTTGGCAGTTGTAACTTGTTTCCCATAAGATTCAAGATTCTTTCATGACCACTGTTGGTATTAATAAATATTATGGTCCCTATGATATGTTAGGGCTGGGGAGGGGACAGATTTTGATGATGGTGGGCGTATATCATGGGTGAAGCACGCAAAAGAGACAAATGTCAGAGGAGGGGGAAGGGAATGCTTGTGTGTGAGGGACTTGGGTGGGGGGGGGGGGGTGCAGGGTGGGTGGTGGATGCAGAGTTAGGCTTGGGGGCCTGTGTGTATTTTCTATTGAAAGATTGTTCCTGGAAGTACCCTGTTGATTTTCAAATTGCGCAGAAAATTGTGCTCTTAATGCAGGCACGCATCAGTTCCTGACGGTGCTCAGAGAAGTTATTCAGTAACATGACGCAGAATCATGGCTTATATAATTGGCACAGCCGGGGCTACACAGGATCACTGGCAGGGACTGTGTTCCAAAATACTCAGTATATATGCGTCATTAATTCAACCCTGTTATTGCTTCCTTGTATGAGAAATGAAGACGCGGCAGGTATTAACTGCCATTAGTCTTATACTTGAGCAAACTGAGTTCTGAACTCCCCGTGTCTTATTGTAGTATGTTGCTCGTTCAAGTTTTGTCTGGTGATACTAATAGAAGACACAAAATTGGCCTTTCTGACAGTGTGTAATGCTTGGTGCATCATGTTTTGACTGTACCAAGGTTCACCAGTGTAATTCATTCTTGTTTAATTTCTTATTGTTCATGATGTTTGTTTCCTACCTATCTTGGTGATATTTGTGTGCTTTGCAGCAAACCTTTCTGAATGCCAAACATTAACTTCAACCCAACTAGGTTCTGGTAATAGGCTCCAGAAACAGATTTTGCACCATTGTCCTCTGCTCCCGTTTGCTGATTGCAGAAGCAGTTGTATTTGTGAGCTAAGTGTGCTTGGGATTGGACAGCACAGTGCACTATTTGTCCTGGGTATTGGGGATTGTGTTTGTAATCATTTGGTCCAACACAATAGGGGTCCACTTGACCCTTGGATCACATGCCAGCTTTATATTGATCACTTTTCTCTCGCACTCAGTCAAGTCTATGCGTGGAGTTGTACACGCTTACTTGACTGAAGTGTCCGTTTGGATTCCTTCTGAAATCTGATTCCCAGTCATGGTCACAGGTTGCACCTCAATTCACGAAGCGGTTCTATTGGTTTGGAACATGAATTTGTCCTGAAGACCTTAGGACCATGTAAAGGGAACATTTGTTTTCCATGTCTGCTATACATGAATCTTGTACAGCTTTAAGTCACGTGCCCTTGGCTGCTTTCACTCAGAGGATAACAATCCCACCTTTATAAAATGCTAACATGAAGCAAAGATTCCTCATCCCTGGAATGACAGCAGTACATCGACTTTCGGCTAAGAACCCTGGGGTGTAGTTATGTCGTGATAAGAAATGGCCTGGGTTGTAGTTTTTGGATGCCAACATGGCAGCCTTTGACCTTGCTGCTCTTTTTTTCTTTGATATTTGCAGCCAGCCTGAATTTCTAACAATGCTCATTGGCCTATTATATGCAAATTTGATTCAGCCAACAGTTTGATTGTGCTCAAGGTACTGCATGAGAGATAGTGGCAGTCTTGCTGCAAACAAGCTAAATGCTTGTTCTCAGGTTGTTAGTGTTGAATGTAGTACACTGCAGAAACAGGATTACTTTCATCGTGGTACTCTCCCCATATCCCCAAAATTCAGTGTTGCTTTAATTGTTTGAACCATAGATCGTGAGACCATCCCAAGCATCTGCATGACAGTGCTGTAGTTGTGGACTGCCTCTTCAACAAAAGTTACATGACAGCAATAACCAGAACGGTCTTTCAGATATTATTCCTCATTGACAGAGCTGATGCTGCTGCTGACAAAACCAGAGTTAAACTCATGCAGTCCACCTAGGCTGTGAGATCAGTAGTTTCACATCAAACCATTTCAATTTCTATTAATTACTTCAGAAGTATTACTGTATCGCAGTAAAAAGCAGCACTACCCCAAGGTTTGAAGCACTAACTTAAGCCTGCCAGGCAATGCCACGATTGATCCTAAGAGTAATTTCTAAGCTGACGCATACTTCCTTCACTTGTGCTTGAAGCTAGAGCACATGTCTGTATGCCTCAGTCCCTTGTACAATCTTAAGATATGTTTTTGTGCAAGTTGGTGAGGGGACTGATAGTTTGGCCTTGGAGAGTCCAGTCGAGCTTTTATAGAATGGAATGATTTGTGGGGTTTAACAGTTGGCTGATGACACCGTTGTGGTGGGATGGATATCTAACAACAAGAAGTCTCAATACAGAAGGGAGATAAAGAGCTTGGTGACGAGGTGCAAAGAATACATTCTGTCTCAACATTGGCAAAACTAAAGAACTGATCATTGAATTCACAAAGAAAGGAGGAGAACACACCCCTGTCTATATCAACAGAACTGAGGTCGAGAGGGTGGATGGCATCAAGTTCCTAGAGTGACAATAACCGATGACCTGTCTTGGACTTCCCACTTAGATGTGACAGTCAGGGCACGACAATGCCTTCCCTTCCTCAGGTGGCCCAGGGAATTTGCCATGTCCATATGGTCCCTCACCAGCTTCTACAGATGCCCCATTGAAAGCATACTGTCTGGGTCCAAAATGGCCTGGTGTGGCAATTGTCCTGACCAGGACTGCAAGAAATGACAGAAGGTGGTGTGCACAGCCCAGGGCCTTACGGAAGCCAACCCTCCACCCACAGACTCTATTTATATGGCCTGCTGCCGTGGAATGGCGGCCAACATCATCAAAGACCCGTCGTATCCTGGTTATGCTCTTCTCCAACCTCTTCTGTCAAGCAGAAGGTACAGAAGGCTGAACACATGCACCAGTAGGTTCAGGAACAGCTTCTTTGTGGCTGTTATCAGACAATTGACGGGAATGTAACCTGTATGCCTCTAAGTCTCTTTGATCTGTACTTCCTTTTGCTTGCTGCGATCTGCCTGCACCGCTCATAAACAAACTTTTTGCTGTATTCTGGTACATGTCGCAACAAAATCAGTTTGCACTTAGAAGTAGGTTGGGTACACCTACCTTGTATTTCCATGTGTTTTGAAGATTGTGGGATGATTTAATCCTGCTGCATGTGCTAAAGACATTGAGTGGGCTCACTAGGTAATTCTTGTGCAAGTAATTTTGGAAGTTGCTATCAATATTTTGTTGTACAATCCAAGTCAGATGAAGCTTTAGAAGACTGAGCAATGGATGCTTATTTGGTAATAGTATCATGTGTTAAGGAGTAGCAGATCTGTTGTGACTCAAGAATGTGGCTTCAGGAGCTGAAAGGCTCACTTTTGTCACAGCTGAGGCCTATTATACACAAGTGGACTTCACAACAGACTATACAAACATGCTCACAATTAGAAACCTTGGCATAGTGCTTTTTTTTTGGATATAGTAACACTTCTGCAGTTATTAATAGAAGCGAAATGTTGCTACTTGAAATTACTGATTTCGCAGCCTGCGTGGAGTGCATGAGTTTAACCCTGGTTTTGTGAGCAGATGCATCAGCTCTGTCAATGAGTAGTAATGTCTGATTACTAATGTCTGAGTAGTAATGTCTAATACACCAAGCTTTGGACTTGGCAGCTTGAACTCGGAACGTAGTGGAGGATCCATAGAAACCTGTTGACTAAGTTATATAGTCAGTGCTGCCGAAACAAATAGGAATCTGGGAAGAATATCATCCTCCTCCATAGGTAGCTCATTGCTCCTTCTAATTATCCTTGAGATAACCGACATGAAGCCAGTCCTTTTTGAGTGTGTGATTTGTCTATGTCAAACAACAGCCATTGCATGTGGGAATGCTTAATGTGCTGATGAAAATGAAACAAAAGCTATTTTGTTCAAGATGTCTGTACTTGGAAGGGAGTGGTTTAATGTTACACCACTAGATGTGCGGGTTCACTTCAAGACCTTTGTCAGAAAAGCAATTTTTTCTCTTTTGCATTTGCTTTGTGCTGTTTTTCATCGGAACATTGCATTTATTTCTAAGTTTCGGACAGATGTTTGCTACAGCTGCATTAATGTGTACGAACAGCTGAATGTCATGTTGGTTCCCCACCCCCCACCCCCCAAGGTACTGTGTTGTCATGTGAATTGTGCCTGTAGTACTTCCTGCCTGCTCCTTGAGCAGCTAATATGGGTGAGTGGCTGTGTTGGATTTCATTTGGAAATGGAAGGAATTAGTATCAATCTTTTTGGCTTCTGTAAGTATATCAGGGCATTGACAAAACATGGTTCTGACTTTGGAAAGGAACAGATTATGTTGCCACTAGCAATTACACAGAAGCGCAAAATCCCAAGATGTGAGTCATGGTAAAAGCAAGATCAGCTGTCAGCCTTGTATCTGACCAAAGGCTTGTGTTCATGTGTGTGAAGCGTAATACTAGTGCATTGCAGGCTGAGAGCTTGCTTCAGGTTGTTTTGATACACAATGCATGTACAGTAGTGACTGAAGAGTTGACGTTGGTGTGGGAAGTGGGGAGGCAAAGAACAAAATATGCAAGGCATGTGAAGCAGGTCTGGCAGCATTCGTTTATCAGTTTTGGGGAAGGATCATGAACGCTGCAAAGTGAATCTAGTTCTGTCTTGAACAATATTTTGACTAATGAGCTATTTAGTTTTGGCTTGCTGATCCAATAGTATCTAAGGGCATCCCTCTCTACAACCACCCCGTTTACTTTTCAAGATGTTAGTAGTGGTATGGCTATTGGCCATGGTGATGTCTGCTTCCGGCTTTTTGGTCCAGGGAATAACTGAATATTTGCAGCCCTGCACTACTTGTTTTAGGAGAAATGCTGGTTTGTCTCAAGTCATGGATATTGAAGCAGTGAGACCTTGTTTTGCATTGCCTGACTGTGTCACTTTTCTTCTGTTCCAAGTCAGACTGACATCCCTGAGGTCATGGGTCATTATATACGTGGATTTGCATTGTTTGTATTTCACACACCAATCGTTCTCAGAACAACGCAAATTGCCAGATCACTTGTTTTTTAATGAGCAGGAAGTGGAAAGGACGTTTTAGATAGTGGGAGCAGCTGCAGTTTAGTTCCTGGAGGTTTCACTTTGCCAGTTTTTGCTGTTGCGCCTGAGGAACTGGACTGTGCAGTAGCAGAGCATTGCAGCCACTCACTCCCCCACCCTTTAAGTCCACATGTTCTCATCCTGTCCATATCTGTTTAGCAAGAGACTAAGGTGCAACCTCGAATCACTGCGCCGCTGAAGCACCAAGCAAGGATGGAAACTATGCTTTTGTGACCTCTGGCTTTGCTTCAGTCAGCATGTTGCTTCATAATACTGTCATTCGTGGCTCTATCCAGTCATTATGAACCAAAATGTGTTATCGCCCCACATTAGTACTCTCTTCTCCCCACCATGTCCCACCCCCAGCTGAAATTAAAGATGAGGTTGGACAGTGGTTTGTTTTCAAAACTCCAATTTTTTTGTTTCTGGCTTTAAGGCAAAACTGATGTGAATGCTGGTATCTCCACGGCACCACCCCCTGCCTCTCCCAAACAATCAGATTAACTTGTGACTCTCAAGCTGGGTATCTTCCAAAATACTGTCAGCTCAGTTATTATTCTGCCTGAACTGGGACTTGATAATCCTTGCACAATACAAGATGTAGGCTGCACTGGCCGCATTGATATTTCATAATTCTTAGTATTTCTAGCAATGAAACATGCTCGGCTCATACCATTAATGGTTTCCTTAACACCATGAACAAGGATTGTAAGAGTGCAAGTAACGTTTTGTTATAAAATGTGTGGTGCAGTTGATCCACCTGGGCCTAATTGAGTGCGAATGAGAGACAGTGAAGCTGTTCCTACATGGAAGTGTTTAAACGCACTCAGGGCAGGTCCACTGAGTCAATTTTCCAAGTGTATCACTTAATTGTGTACTCTCTGAGGGCAGAAGTCCTTGAATATGGCAGTGACACCAAATCCCTTCTCCCCTGTTTTTTTTTCCTGAAGCATCCAGTTCTCAGACTTGGCTGTTATTGCATTTGTCTAAATTTTAACGTGCCCATAACCTGTGTAGACAATGTTTCATGTCAAATTCTATTCTAATGTTATAAACGGCAATGACTGTACCTAATCACCTAGTCTAAGCTTCTTTATGCCATTCAAGGAATATTGACCATTTAGGAGATACAGGAGTCATGTAAGGTGGAACTGCAGTTATGAAACGTGGAGAGTTGCAAAAGACTGCAGAGAACCCCATGTTCTTGATTACAACCAATTCAAATCCCAACTGCTAATAGTTGGGATAGCTCTGAGTTGGATATCTTTGCTGTTTGTTGCCAAATCCTCCTTGTTTTAATTAGTGCAGCGGAGGAAGATGTCGTGGTTGTGGGAGGTCAATCATCTCAGCTCCATGACATCTCTGCAGGAGTTCCTCAGGGTAGTGTCCTAGGACCAACCATCAGCTGCTTCACTCTATCAAAGGGTCAGAGGCGGGGATGTTCGCTGATTTATGCAATGTTCAGCACCATTCGTGACTCCTAGATACTGAAGCAGTCTGTGTTCACATGCAACAAGATCTGGACAATATCCAGGGTTGGGATGACAAGGGACAAATGATATTTGCACCACGCAAGTGCCAGGCTGTGACCATCACCAGTAAGAAGCAATCTAGTCACCGCCCCTTGACATTCAATGGTGTTACCATCACTGCATCCACCGATATCAACATCCTGGGGTTGCCATTGACCAGAAACTCCACTGGACTTATCATATTAACAGTGGCTACAAGAGCAGGCCAGAAGTTCGGAATACTGCAGCAAGTAATTCCCCTCCTAACTCCTCCAAGCCTGTCCACCATCTACAAGGCACAAGTCAGGACTGTGATGGAATGCTCCCCACTTGCCTGGATGAGTGCAGCCCCAACAACGCTCAAGAAGCTTGACACCATTCAGGACAATCCAGCCTGCTTGATTGGCACTCCCTCCACCACTGATGCTCAGTAGCAGCAGTGTGTACTATCTACAAGATGCACTGCAAAAATTCACCAAAGATCCTCAGATAGCATCTTCCAAACCCACAACCACTTCCATCCAGAGGGGCAAGGGCAGCAGATATATGAGAATACCACCACTTACAAGTTCCCCTCCAAGTCATTCACCATCCTGACTTGGAAATATATCACCATTCCTTCCCTGTTGCTGGGCCACTATCGTGGAATTCCCTCCCTAATAGCATTGTGGGTCAAACCACAGCAGGAGGAATGCAGCGGTTCAAGAAGGCATCTCACCACCTTCTCGGGGGCAGCTAGGGATGGGCAAGAAATGCTAGCTAGCCAGCAACATGCCAAAATGAATAGGGGGAGAAAACAATTTGGATTTCAGATCATGTCCTGGGACCATACTCTGACAGCAACCAAAGTTGGCAAAAAGAAACCAGAACGGGGAAAAGGGCTGCAGATTGAAGTAGGGAGGTGTGTGTGTGTGTGTGTGTGTGTGTGTGTTTTTTCCAACTAGGAACATGTGGAAACGTATGGGGTGGAACCATTGGAAAACACTGCCTACTTTATATCCTATTCCGATCCCTTGAGACAGGCAGAACATTGTTGTTGCTCTTGATTAAAACAGGTATTTGTGTTATACATTACAGCACAGTAGAACATCTCAAGATCCTTCATGGGACAAGGAATAAGTGAAATTTGAGCTAGTCATGTAGAGAATGGATTGTAATGGCCTGGATTTCAGTTGTAATTATGATTCAATACCTTGTTGCCTTTCAGCTGTCAGAGCTAACGGGATAGATGGTACTTAAGGATGTCTGGAACACTCCAGGCTTGTCAGTACCTTTAAGAGTCTGGCAAAATTTGGCCAAGAAATGATCAATACTTGATGCTACTATACTTTTGAACTTGAAGCACTGCATACTCAAAACAAAGAACAAAAGATGCATCCTTTGGGACAGCTGAAATGAGATTTTTCTGCAGTCATAAAATGCTGTCTGGTGTTTCTTTACCAATGATTAAATCTCACGTCATAATTTTTGGATAAGGGCCCCCCTCAGGACCCTGGTTGTAGTTACCGCAGTCCTGGATGGGACGGTGACGCAAATTGAGTCTGTTGGGACACTTGGTTTTGAGGGGTTGCTACAGCCAGCTGCTGATAGTACCTGGGGCTGAAGCTGATTTGAATAATCAGGAAACGCAACTAAGAAGCTGGCCAGTGAACCCAGTGTGTCTGCCAGCATTTATGATGCTCAATTTAACTAACTGCGTACATTGTTGTCCAGTGGGTACAACAGGTTGCCTCAAAACTTCAGCTGAAAATGCCATGTGACCAGCACCGTTTCTGCTGGTGTCTTGACAAATAGTCATCATGGAAATGTTGTCGTATTATGACTGCTCCTCAGACTCTCTGTGGAAAATTAAATGAGCCAGTCTTGATGGTGGTGACACTTCCTGGCAAATGCTTTTCTTGAATGTGTCCAGGACCATTTGACCATGCTTCTTTCTCCCTGACACAATCAGATCTGCTTAGCACAACCTGCTAACTGGTGAATGTTGAGACTTGACTTTGGTGAGAATCCTGAGGATGGGCAGTTGCCTATCAAGTGTATTGCTATTCAGTTTAAAAAATGGCCTGAAGGTTGGCAGTCACTCTGGTTAACAATGAACATGAGAGAGAAATTTTGAATGCAGGAGTTAGAACTATACTTCCTGTCGTACAAACATTTGACATAACATCCTTACAAAATCACCACTTGGACTCCAGCTGGAGTATTGTGTTCAAATTTGTGAACTGCACTTGAGGAAGGATGTCGAGGGTGTGCAAGTGATTTACAGGAAGGGTACCAGTGATTAAGGATGTGATAAACATGGAGAGAAACTTGGGATAGTTCCTCTTACAAACAAAGGAAGGGACAAAGAGCATTCACAGTTCAGTTTCTGAATTTAAGAAAGGTCTTGGCTACATAATCTAGGAACATCTTGTCACTTGCATCAGGGTTGACGATGAGTGACACTGACTTAAAGATTACAGTCAAAAGATGCGCTTAATTCTTTTCATGATAAACGATTACTTGAAAGCTGGTGATAGACTGTAAGAAATACATTATTGAGAAATTTGTCATTGTGCTCACTGGTTCCAACATGAATCCCTGAGGGCTGAGTGGTCGCAATCTGTGCCAAAGGATTTGAGTAGATAGACCATTCATGTGAAAACATTGTGCAGACCACTGCCAGTTTTAAGTATGGCCTCATTGTATTGTAGTAATTTCAGCTGTTAGTGTGTACAAAGCAAGAATTGGCTCTCTTCCAATTCATTCTCTTAAACCTTTACAATGCACATATAAACAGGAAGGGAAGGGAAATAGTATAAGGCTTTGGGTTTCAGAATTAGTGTGAATAACTGTTACCTCAACAGTCAATAAATAACTCCCATCTAAGCTTGGTACGCAGCCTGAATCAATCTCTCTCTCTCCTGGAATGCATTCTCACTGTAGCTTTGTGGGTTACATAGGGTGGTCGTCTGTGTGACTGGCTAAATTGGCTGTTGAACCCTGCACACAGAAGTGATCAGTTGTTCGGCTCTTGTCCTTGCTGGTAATATCAGCAGTGTTTCGATGCTTTCATACGAAACCGTGTCCGAACATGATGCTGCTGTGGATTCTGAGGCCCAAACTAATGCTTGTGAGACACCAGGTTCAAATTGTACCACCGCAACTAGTGGAATTGAAATTGAAGTGATGCAGAATTGAGAGCAGTGGTGACCACGAAACTATAGTTCATATTGATGTAAAAACTGATCAGGTTTGTGAATGCCCATCACAGAGTGCATCAAGTTAAACATGGGCAAGGAAACCTCCTTTTTTTTTCTAATACCATTGTCCCTCATCTGATGAATCAGTTCCCCAGGTCAAACAAGAGTTGGAGGAAGCACAGAGGGCTGGGTGGGGAATTTCCATGTCCAACGCCAAGAGTGTCCTGGCAGCAGCGCAATGAATTGAGTTGGTCAGGCCCAAAGGTCATACCTACGAGACTGGGTCTGCTGCGGGTAGTGAGGGAACCAAAGAAGGAGGAACAGACTTGACCTCACTCTTGTAGCAATCTGCTGGCTACAATTGCATCTATCCCTGACAGTATAGACAAGAGTGACAACTGCACAGTTCTTGTGCAGAGCAAGCCCTGCCTTCACAGTTGGAATACTTAAAATTGCATGGCATTAACTGTGTTCTAAATAGGTAAGACTTTGAACAGAAGCTGCAACTGATGAATTGGTACTCATGAGGTGCTGAGCCATCACAGCAGCAGAATGTGTTGAAGTACCAATCTGCAACCTCATGGCTTCCCCTGACTAAAGCATTTCAAGGTGAAGGGAATCAGCACTGGTTGAGGGTGGGATGCAGGTAGCCACCCTAGGTGTAATTTGAAAAGAGGTCTGAACCTCATTCTGCTACCTAACAGGACTATTTGAATGCCAAATGACGTGAGTACCAAGTGATAATCCCATAGCCAGTGGAAGCCCTGCAGTCGTGAATGGTGAACAATTGAACAATTCATTGCAGGAGGTGGCTGTAAAACTAGCCCCATCATCAATGATGGAAGAGTCCAATACGTTAGTGGAAAAGATCACGTTGCAGAATTCTGAGCAACCTTCTGCCACAAGTGCTGAGTGGATGACTTGTGCTTGCAACCTGTGTTCAGCATCATGAATAGCAATCTGGAACCAATTTGTTACACAACACGTGCTAGCCAGAAGTTGTTGGAGGCACAGGATATTGCCACTGCTACAGACCTTGACAAGCTTGTGGTAATAGTACTGAAGACCTGTACTCTAGAAGTTAATACTCCCCTAAGCAAGTTAATATAGTACAGTTTACAACACTGGCATGTACCTGACAATGCAGAGAATTGCCCTTTATGTTCTGCCAACAAACAGCAGGACACAGCCGACCTGAAAAATGACTTCTCTGTTAGTTGACTCGCCAGTCATTTGCCAAGTGATGGAAGGTGACATGAACAGTGTTATGAAGCAACAGTTGCTCAAAAATAAACTATGCATTGATGCCCAATTCGTGTTTTGCCAGGGCCATTCAGTTCCTGACGTCATTACAGCCTTGGCTTAAACGTGGGCAAAAGAGCTGATTCCAGAAGTGAGCAAACAGTGACAGCCCTTGCATAAAAGCAGTATTTGACAACATATTGCATCATGGTGTCCTTGCAAAAGTGAAAGCAGTAGTTGAATAAACATCTTGTTGGAATCATATCTACAGAGGCAAAGATCGTCATTGCTTTGGAGGTCAGTCATCTCACCTCCATGGCATCTCTGTAGGAGTTTCTTAGGGTAGTATCCTAGGACCAACTATGGTAAGCTGCTTTGTCAAGGACGCTCCTTTCACCATTTAAGGTGTGAAGTGAGGATGTTCACCAATACATGAATGATAAGCACAATTTTACCACTCCCTTTAGAAACTAAAGCAGTCCATGTTCAAATGTAACAAGACCTGGGCAATATCTAGGAATGGGCTGACCAGGAGCAAGTAATAGTCATGTCATACAATGCCAGGCTATGACCATCACCAAATTAGAGATAAGCTAACTACCACTGTAAGACATTCTCTGGTGTTACCATGACCGAATCCTCTACTAGCAACATTGTGAGAGTTGGCATTGACCAGAAAATCAACTGGTCTTGTCACGGTGGCTAAAAGAGCAGGTTAGTCTAGGGATCATGAAGCAGGTAACTTGGCTTCTACCTGCCAAAGCCTGTCCATCACTTTACACAGCTCAAGTCAGGAAAGTTATGGAATACTCCCCACTTGACGAGGAAAGGTGCAGCTTCACCTTCAGGTGAAGAAGCCTGACAGCATCCAGGCCAATGTAGCCACATAGTCCACCAATGCTGCCCAGCGACTATCTACAAGATGCATTGCACAAATTCACTAAAGATCTTTAGAGAGCACCTTCCAAACTCTCAGCCACTTCCATCAACGAGGACTAGGGCAGTAGATACATGAGAACACCCATAACTTGCAAGTTACCCTCCATGTTCCTGTCCGTCCTGACTTGAAACTTGGGTAAATCAACAAGTCACATTTAATGTTAACACACACTTTGGTTGCCACATGCAATAAATACGAGACTTTTTAAGTAAGCAAGTATAAGCCTGCGACCCAACTTGGTTAGTCATCAATTTGGTGAAAGCTGGCCAGGACTTGAATCAACGATGATCTGCCTATGAATGTTTCCAAGTTTGGCCCTTCTCCACTGTTTTGTCCTTTGAAATTTGGTACTGCAGTGGTTCTGGTGTTCGATTCTTAGGTTTTTCATTGTTCAGCCTCCTGAGGTGATTTTTATATTCATTTGCTTTAGAATCCTTTCTTTGGAGATACTGCAGGTCTGCGTTGCTGTTTCCTTGTATTTAAAAAAAAATTTTGTTTGTTAGATTTGGCCTGAAGTATGTGCCTGAAGACACAACATTACTGTGATTATCTCCTTTAAATTCTTCTGCAAAGCAATCAGTTGTCCTTGTGACAGAATTCGTCCAGTTGATCAGGCAGGTGTTGAAGCAGTGTTTTTTTTGTAACTTCTCTGCAGGAGATGGCTAATTGATAGAGACTGTGTAACAGTCAGTTTTAAATTCTTAGCAGCAAGTCTGCCATAAATAGTTACGTAATTTACATTTTGTTGATTGTTCATGGGCTGAAAATCAGTCACTAAAATCTTGAAGGACCAGCAATAAATGCTGGCCAGGCAGTGATGCAATGAAAGGGGAATCTGCCATCTTACCTATCTGGCCTATATCTGAATCTACTCCCACAGCAAGGTGATCTAAGCAAATAGCCCATGGATGTGTGTAAACACTGACTTCAATTTCAGGATGCTTGACAATGGCAAAACCTGCACACCTTGCAAATGACACAATATTAGGTCAGAGAATTAAGTCAAGCATGAGCGACAAAGATGGCCTGGCACCATAGTTGGACAGCTGACCAGTTCTGATGTTGCAAATTGTTTTTTTTTGTGTGTGTGGATCACACTCATTTCCTTGTGTCATTGAAACAAAGAAGCTCCTGTTCTATGTTATGCTCATTCACCCCTTTCTTGAGTGCTGGTTCTGTTCTATTCACTTTGGTGCACAGCACTGTACCATTTAATGTAATATCGTTCTCTTTTATCCTGAAGGTATTGATTCCTGCTGCAACACAAGATTGTGGCCTGTGTCAATGACTTGCAAGCTTGAGCACTGTGTTCATCCTTGAGTGGTTCCTGCTGAGCTAGATGGTCTTACCCAGACATGCATGGGATCAAATAGGGCTAGCAGCCTGGGGCATAGGTCTATTTTGTGCACTCCCCATGCCCAGTCCTGCACAGGATGTCTCCAAACAAACTTGAAACTCTTTCTTTTGGGCTTTGGGAAATGGCATACATGATGCAGGATACAAGGGCATTATAATCTCGACAAGTCTTTTCAAGCTAGAGTATCCTAAATCCCTGCAGTGCAGAAAGAGGCCATTCACCCCTTTGAGTCTGTACCGACCCTCAAAAGAGCATCCCAACCAAACCTCTCCTTCTAACCCTGCCTTTTGCTGTAGCTGATGCACCTAACCCACGTATCTTTTGATCTGTGTGAGGAAACTGGAGCACCTGCAGACTTTGGGAGACAATACAAACTCCAAAAGGACGGTCACCAGGGGCTGGAATCAAACCTGGAACCTGGCAGTGAGGCAGCACTGCAAACCAATGGGCCACTGTGCCATGCAAGGGATCTACACGTGGAGAGACATTTGTGTATAAAAGTGGTATGCACAGAGCTAGTTGAAACCTTATATTTTAACAAAAACAAGCACTAGCATGTGTTTATGTAAAAATTCTATCCTTACAACGTAGGATCCAGTGTCTGAATCAAACTAAAATCAACAGGTCCCAAATTTTAGACTGAAGGGAAATGCGACGAGTATAAAAATGATCTAGTTGTCTAAGTTAGATGAAAGGAAATATGTTTACACATGACAATGTAGAAATAAATGTTTTTATTCGGCTACATTTGTTGATCCGTGTTTGAATTCTTAAGGGTGATGCAAATTTGGAACTTGCTAATGGAACGAATGAATAGTTTGCATTTAAGATGTATAGAAAAAAGGAAAATGAAAAGCAGACAGGAATGGTAGATATTTGTAGTTGGTTGTAAGAAGCTCTTGATGTAACAGGTGCTGTCAGGGATGATTTGGGGTGAGTGTCCTGCCTCTGGGCGGTATACCGCATGTGCCAAAGATAATGGGAACTGCAGATGCTGGAGAATTTTGCTCCTAAGATGCTGCTTGGCCTGCTGTGTTCATCCAGCCCCACACTTTGTTATCTACACCACATGTGCCATGAGTTTTACCGAGATTTGTCTGTGGCTGTTCTGAAAGCATTGTGGAGAAATTGCGAGCTCCCCATCACAGCATTGACATCATGTAACTGGGAGCAGGCAATGAGCTAATCTGCTCACATTACAACATGGCAACAAGGGATTAGGCCATGATCTAATTTGCTTGCATGATGTGTTCACAGTCTGGGAGATGACGCTCCTATGAGAATTCACTATCATAAAGTAAATGACAAAAGGTTTAATGATGGCACTGATCTCACCAAGTATTCATTTGCTTACATACTAGGGCTCAGCTGGGACTTGAAATTGTGATTGGATGTTAATGATGACAGAAGATTATCACGCCTCTGTGCATGTTAACTGTCTTGTCCATCTTAATCACTGCTGAAACACGGGGTTTCAAGGACCTCAGTACCACCTGCAGCAGTGTTCAGCTATCCACAGGACAACTGTTCAAATTTGCCTGTTTATGCTCAGCCCATTTTGGAGAACTGAAGCAGTGCTAACTGTCCTTATTAGAAATTGGATGAGAGTACAGTCTTAGTTGTCGGACTCATGAGCCCAGTGATTGAATCCCTTGGTGTGAGTCATGCCCACAGTTTGCATTAGAGAACTGGCCACTTGGTGAGGCTGCTGAAACCTGAAACGAACCAAGATTTGGGTGAGGAATAAGTCATGTCCTTCTCATGAAATCTGGCAGCTTTTCTGGAGAGCAGCACAGCTGTTGAGTATTTCGAAATTTTATTCGGCACTTAACTTTGCGGGCCAACTTCAGATTGTGTGTTTTCTGATCCCCACTTCTAATTGTCATGTTATATGTAATGCATTTTAGCAATGAGCGTTTCTGATTTTTGACTGGAAGATAACATTTTAGGGTACATTTTTAGCTTTGACTAACTTATGTTGCCAGATTTTTCTTTGACTACTTAACCTGAAGCATGTCAGCTGGTTTTGGTGAGTTGGTGAACTTATGCTGTTTGTACACAAGTTCTTGTTCATGAAGGAAGTGACTTTGTTAGAAACTGGCTGTATGCTTACTCAAAAATGTTTATAATAGGAAAAAGAATTGACTTCTAAGCATGTTACCAGCATTGAGAGATCTCTGTACAAGAGTGCAGAAAAGAGTAATATGAAGTTAGGTTCTTTAAAAATAAGATTTTAAGATTTTGATAAAGAAAGACTTCTCTCATTGAACGGAGGTGAATAACCTCAAAGTAGTAAGATATACCCCATAATCCTTTGTCCAACAAGTAAATTCTGATCTCTAAAGCTGGAGAGCAAGACGCCCCGACCTCTGACCCAGAAGTTGGCATTAAGTCAAACTTGAGGACTTGCTGGCTGTGAAAGAACCCTGCCAGGGATTTGGACAAGGCAGCTATGCCTGTCCCTGCCTGGATGAACAGGAAATGAAAGGAAGGGCTTCTGATTGTCCTAAAATGCTCTCTAAATCCAGTATTGCATTAAAACCTGATGGGGATGGAGTGGGTTGGGTTGGGGGTAAAGCCGAGACACAATCCTTTCATTTGAAAGGATGATGGGAATAGGGTCAAGTAAAATTGATAAGGCAATTGCACTATGCAGCAGTTGTAAGCAAGATTGTCGCTCTCTTGTGCTGCACCTAATTGGATAGCTCTGTAAATTAATGGCATGCACAAGATGGGTTACATGCCTGCCTCTGCTCAAGCACTCCGTAATTGAAGTTTCTTCTGGCATGGTTTGAAGTGTTATGTTTCGGGATAGAGGGGTCAGGAAAGAGTTGGAACGTTTGCTTTGTGAAGTGATGTTGTCTTCAAGATTTTCCTCCTTCACTACATCCTGTTGAGCTATTGTAGATTGGTCTGGAGTCTCTTTGCTCTTGGTAGGTATTGTGCTGCTTAGATTGCATTCGGCGTCTGGTTGTTGCCTGAAATTCATTGCTGTTCAAACGTTTTTTTGCAGTGTGACCAAAAAGCCAACACTTTGGAGGTGGGGCAAAGACGCCACAACACGGTGTGAAAGGATGGAAGATATGGCCAGTCACGGCTGCTATTTGCTTATCCTCGGCATATTGATTGGGATGTTGCTTCAGCCGACTCAGTCCAGTGGTTGGAATACAGTGCCACGCAAAACAGTGCGCCATAGTGGTAAGTACTCAAATTATTATTTTTCTGACATCAGTCTCATTTCAGCCTTGGGTGAGGTGGGTGGTTGTGGTAATTTTGAAGTGGTGTTCTCTATCTTCAGTTTGACTCCAGTGGCCTTTGTGCATGTGGCCAAGAAACACTCTGCCAGGAAAACCAAATAACCTGAAGTCTTGAGTGCAATGCATGACCACTGAGAAAGCACATTCGAGATAATTGAAATTGGGTAGCATGAAAACGCGTTTGCCTAAAGCCTGCTTTTACATGTATGGTGATGTTTAAAACAAGATAGTGCTTGCAAAGCAATCGGTTCCACAAGGGCTATGTTTTTGGAAGTCATTGATTGGAGGAAGACAGACTTGGCGTGAGTTTTCATTTGGCGCAGTTGCTTGTACATGCAAATTGAAGGCAGGACACAAATCTTTAAACCTTCACAGATGGATTCTGCAGAAGTTGAGTTGTCAGAGTCTTGCTGACTGAATTTGGCGGTTTGATTTGACTTTCCCGTGAGTTGAGGGCAAAAAATAATCTTGTGCACAAGTCACAAAGGGAGTGTTTGAAATCTCGATGGGAGGAATAAAGGGGCAGTTTGACAACCTTTTGATGGTTATCCAAATAAAATATGGAAGGTTGCTGCTGGAGCAAATTCCAAGAGAGGTCAGGTTGGTGTACTTGATAAACCTCATCCAGAGCAGGCCGTTAGCTTGATGCTCCATCCCATCAGAAGCATTTATTGTCATGTCTAGCTGCTGCAGGGCTGATGTTGCTCTGGCTTTCTGATGAGTTATTGTCAGACAATGTGAGAAGACTCCATTGCAAGGCGTAATTGTAATGCAATCACCATGGCCCCAGTGGACAAGACTTTCAAGGCACAAACCTTGAAAATGTTACATTTATACCTTGGCCTTCACAGCCTTCGGTGGTACAGACTTGGGGGTCAGGCATTTCACCTTGTCTCTAAAGTAGCACAAGTGGAAATTCTGTACTACCTAATGAATTAACTGAGGTTGGAAGAAAGTATGCACTAATATAGTGAGATGAATGGCTGACTAAGAATGTGGGTTGGGTTAGGGTTATGTGGAGATGCTCGGATCCAGAGCAGTGGAAACATGAACTGTGCCCATGCAGCTCAGTGACATCACACATTGCTGAGCTGACAGCAAGTTTGCCATTGAGATACAGGATCAGCTGCTTGCATATCGGACGGTGAAGCAGGCTTTAAGGACTGAATACCAGGTTGCTAGGTTTGACGGTCGATTACAGTTTATACTGTTAGGTGAGATGTAACTGTAGAAACAGTTGGTTTGCACTGAAAGGAAATAGCGAGAGCCCCTCTCTTTAAAAGACCACACCCTGGCCACCAGCAATCAGCCCATCTTCTGTGACCATAAAGTCTTGTAGTTGAGTTCAGATGCCTATTTATGTCATGTTTGGAGATGTACAAATTATACAGACTCTCTGCCAATGTTGGCTGTAACATGTACAATTATGAGCAAAGAATATAATTTCCTGCGAACTGAAATAGTATCTTGATTTACCCTGTGGTTGTCTGAGCAGACAAGCATTTGGCCTTGTAATTCAGTTTGTTCAACTCTAGTTGGGATATGTCTATTTTTGTTTTGTTGGCTTGGTGAGTGACCTTTTAAGTTAGACTACTCAAGCATCACAAATGCCTATCTAACAGGATAAGTTGGTTTTTGAAGAATATAGAACAACTTCTATGATCTCAAAGCCTTCTTAGCCTGCTTTGAGCTTTGTTCTGTTGCAGAACTCTGAAACTGTTCGCTGGGAAACATTGCCTTTTTCCCCTGGGTTTTCTTAACTTTCACGAAAGGGTACAGCAGAGAAGGCCGTTCTTTTTGGGCCATTTGAGAGAGCACAAGCGTAACTTTGATTCTGCAGTGTCTGAAACCCTGCTGTCAATACCAGATCAGCTGTGTCAATTTCTTCTTGATCTTAAGCATCAGTCGTCAAGAATGAGCACATGAGTCATGATCTTGCCAGCATTGGATGGGGGCTTGAGGGCCTGAAGAGAGTACTGTTGCTGTGACTCGAGTTTTTTAAAAAATGTAGCAGAGGACAGGATTATCCATTTAAGCATTCTTCTACTCAGTAGCATTGTGAAATGTATTGCTATTATGAAGCCAAACAAAAATGTATGCTTGAATGAATTGATGAGCACCGCTACTTCATTGTTCAAATGAACCAAGATCTGGGAAGAAGGTGGAGGCGGGGGGATGTGTGGAGTGATGGCTGTGTGGGCCTATAAAAATGTTTTCTCTTATAGTTTTTGTAGAATCCAAGGCACTAAATGAGATTTGAGCTTTCCCTGCAGTAGAAGTTACTTTCAAGATTTGTGCCGAATGTCTGATCATCGCAACCTTACAGTGTGGAAACAGGCCCTTTGGCCCAACAAGTCCACACCAACCCACCGAGCATCCCACCCAGACTCATTTCCCTTATAACATACACGTCCCTGAATACTATGGGCAATTTAGCATGGCCAATCTACCTAGCCTGTACATGTTTGGACTGTGGGAGGAAACCGGAGCACATGGAGGAAACCCACACAGACCTAGGGAGAATGTGCAAACTCCACACACAGTCTCCTGAGGGTAGAATCGAACATGGGTTTGTGGTGCTGTGAGACAGTAGTGCTAAACACTGTGCCACCGTATCAGATCTGCTTCAGGAAAAGCTGTGGTCCATTGGGAATTGACAGGAGGTACATTGAAGGAATCTTGAGGGCAAGCCTCTGCTTAGTAATTATTTCTTGCTGCTTTGAATTAAATGCTAATCTTAAGGAGGGGAGAGTGAGATGGCTGCTGTCTTTAAATTGGTATTGAGCAAATAATATGGACTACATAACAACCAGATCAGGAATAGGCCACCTGGCCCCTCGAGCCTGCCCCACCATTTAATAAGATCAAGGCTGATCTTTGAGACTCAGCTCCACTTACCTGCCCACTCACCATAACCCTTAATTCCTTTACTGTTAAAGAATTTATCTAGCCTTGCCTTAAAAACATTCACCGAGGTAGCTTCAACTGCTTCACTGGGCAGGGAATTCCACAGATTCACAACTCTTTGGGTGAAGGAGTTCCTCCTGATCTCAGTCCTACATCTGCTTCCCTTTATTTTGAGACAATGCCCACTAGTCCTAGTTTCACCTGTTAGCGGAAACAACCTCCCTGCTTCCACCTTATCTTTTCCCTTCATAATCTTATATGTTTCTATATAAGATCTCCTCATTCTTCTGAATTCCAGTGAGTATAATCACAGTCTACTCAGTCTCTCCTCATAATCCAACCCTCTCAACTCTGGAATCAACTGAGTGAATCTCCTCTGCATCCCATCCAGTGCTAGTATGTCTCTTAAGTAGGAGACCAAAACTGCACACAGTACTCTAGGTGTGGCCTCATCAGGACCCTATACAGCTGCAGCATAGCCTCCCTGTTTTTAAACTCCATCCCTCGAGCAATGGCAGACAAAATTCCTGCAATCCCACCTTCAGCGATTCATGCACAAGGATACCCAAGTTCCTTTGCACAGCAACGTGCTGCAATTTTTTATCATTTATATTTGCCATTTACCATTTTACTATTCCCAGACAACCCGGTGAACCATTCAGTAAAACCTGACTGACAGCATCTAAAATCCCTGAATGTACATGCGTGATACATGGCCCCAAACATTGCTGCTGGTAAGCTTTCGGTTACCTGATGTGTTTTCAATGGAGTACAGCAATGTTGCCATCAACTTGTTATTCTCGTTTGCCACCTTCATCCTTGAGTTTGATGCTACTATCAATGCCGCCTGATTGTTTAGATCTCAGTCTAAGATTTAGCACCAAGACATTGTACTGCAAGTTCTCAGCCCAGCAGTTCCACCCAATGCAGGTGGTTGGCAAACTTATCCTTGTTCTTCCTGCAAAAGCGTGGCCCGGCCCTGGGTCATACATCCCCCTCAATAACCTCCCATCTGTTTCCTGTTAAAGCAGACTGACGTTCCCAGAAGTGGGAAGTCAGTTAACAATGGGAACCAAATAAAATGGCACCCTATGTCTCTCAGATGACTGTGTGGTTTTTTTTTTAACCTCGACTGAAAATCTTAGAGGCATATGTCCACAACTTGGTGTTGTTTGTGTCTGTCTCCACTAGGAAGCTAAAATACACTGGAACTGAATTGAAATGATGTGAGCTGCTTACTTGTACGTAGTAGCAACACTGATGCAGTTTCAGCATTTGTCCTTGTCTTTGTGCCACATGTTTGATAGAGCTATAACTTCATCTTACTCCTCGTTGTTCTCACGTTCGCCTGCAAATATTTTCTTTTATTTGTTTTTTCAATCCCATTCCCTTCTGACATGCTCTGGACAATGTGCTTGTGTTGCCTCTTTTCAATGCCGTCCCACATTGGAACCATACACGAGCAAAATGTGCGTTTTTTTGCCATGTCATCTGTGATACTTTTGCAGAGAACCTAGGAATTGGTTATTAAATCTGTTGAGCATGTTTACTGCTGGTCTTTAAAGGGGTGATCATGGGAATCACCTCTTGACCTGAAAAATGCCGTACCATTATGATGGCATCAGCAACCTTTTGTTGCTTAAATGGTTGCTGTCAATGGAACTTGGGTGTTTCCCATTTGTACTTGGGCATATTTTAACCTTGATAGTCAAAGCCATGATTGTTGCAATGGAATGAGAAAGAAAGCAAAATCTGTTATGGAAAGTTGTGCAAGTTGTGTTTGCTGGGGCTAGATGAATGCATCTGACATGGGAGGGGATAGTATGGACTATAATGCCAAGAGGCAGAGGAGGTCACAGGGTTGAGCGTTCAAAAGTACGGAAGGCAATTCCACAATGTGTCTGGAAAGACTGTGACCAAAAATGCCAGGGGCTTTCAGTGAACCTATTCCAAACGAATGGAGGAGAATTGTCTCGGAACAGAAAACAGATACCTACTTGACCTGAAAAATTTGAAGGAATTTGGGACGTTGTTATTCAGTCATTGTGTTGAGAGTACAGACAGTATGCAGTGTAAAGCCAGGTGAACAAATGGCAGATGGAAATCATCAAACAAACTCTTGAGATGAAATCTGTAGGAGGTAGTAACTGATATGAGGAAGGAATAGTGTGTGGGAGAGAGCTTTGGGAATGGTAATCATCAGCAGATGTGCCATCAACTTGAATACAGATGGAGCTGTTTGGGGCGAAATATAATGAAGAATGTTGAGTGGTGGTGTTCAGAAGTGATTGAAGGCAGATGAACAGTTTGAGCTCTCTGAAACTGACAAGTAATGAATCAAGTCGTTCTAGTGGCATATTGCAACAGTAATGTATTAGTGTAGAATGACCAGCCTAAAACAAACAAGCCTGCTTCTGTGATTGTGTTCGTCACTGAGGCTAATGGTTAAATTTGCTCTGAGCGCATGGGCATATCTTGCTCATTTCACAACAACTAACTGTTGCTTTTAACCCAACTTCTGAAGTGTTGTATGATAGGATTTTTGCAATTACTGATTCTAGTGACGATCAACAGAATGTAGTTGAAAGGAGTGCTTATGGTACGTATGCTTGAGGTCAAAGGGACCTAACAGAGTGGCTTTAGTTGACTGAGTACAAAGAAGAGTCGGATGTGATGGTAAGTTCAAATTTCACTCTTGAGGATGACCAGGGATAGCGAAACTTTCCAAGGCATTTTGTTTCCACAGATTTGTAAGCATTTGTGAAATGGCAGTAATCATGCTGTTTATTTGCTTTAGTAGGAGGTTGCCTACCTGGATTTTCCAGGTAAGTATCTGTAAAGGTTTTAAGGATGCAAAACCCCAAACGATCTAGCACAAAAATGTGAGAGCTGCATTGACTACCATTGTCCACCTTGGCAAACCATATGCCAAAGTGGCAGTACATTGAACATGGTTCAGGCAAAAGGATAGTTGCTAATGTTGCCAATTTGACATCTGGCCACTGGACAAATAACTTTAGAACTGAGTATAATCTAATGAGACAGGTTTGTGAGCAAGACGGGCAGTCAGTTCTAAACTAACAAAAAAAAACAGCATTTGCAGTTGCTTGAGGGAATTTCATATGTCCTGTTTCCATTCTGGGAGTTTGGAGACGACGAGTAAGAAAGGGTTTAGAATGGTTTAATTTTTAAAGAGAAATACTGACACCAATTCATGCTCTGTCATTTGGCTTTGTTCTGGTTTTCCGTGAAGTGGACTGTTTCCATTGTAGTCATCAATTAAGTTACAGCTTAAGTAAGCTCTTTGGACACAGTACCCATTAAACATTGTTTCAAACAAAAAGTGGGATTACCTGGGAAAGCCAAAATTTGTTATTGTCTTGAACACTGCCAAGCAAGGATTTAGACATTCGAAACAGAGTAAATTTCTCTTCACACGTTGCCAAGAGTGGTCTTTACCCTATCCCTCGGGTGAAATTTTCAGGAGCCCTTTGGTGTACAGCATAGTTACATGCAAGCGGCATCCGTTCCTGTGGTTTTGAACTGAAGCTGGAGATGATTTGGATGTAGTTTTGTTGGCCCCTATTGGCAACTAAATTGAACAAACAGCAGGTGATAAATAGAAGGCTGCCATTGACCACTCCAAGGGTTGGAGCGGAGCAACAGAGGCCATTGTCCACCCCACTGCTGTACCCACTCTCTTAATGATAGTAACTTACTCTTTGAATTTGATTCCAAACTAAAAGCTTAATGACTAAAAGCTTGCTGTACTTTCATTTCTAAATGTTCACTTACCATTTCGTACATGATTGATTAACGAGGTAGATATTCAAACAAAATATGGTTCCTTAGTGTATGCCAAGTAGACTGAAATCTTGATTTCCAGCATGGGTTCCTCATGTAGCTCCTCATCTGAACCTCCACTGTGACAGGGCCAAATGGCTTCCTACTACACTGCTATATCTGTACGTGTTCTCTTAAGCATTGCATCTTAATTCCATTTGCTAACAGGAGATAGAAGCCAGTGATGGTCAGATCACCTGCAGTTCTTCAGCTTGGTTAAGAGTGGTGTTTGAAGAGAAATATCTGTGATCTTCCTTGACACTGAGTTTAGCACTTTCATCTGCGTTTTAGATGGTATATAACAACTGTACTACTAAATAATGGCACTGTGTATGTGGGAAGTTCAGCCCAGCCATTTGTATTCCAACTGTCCTTTGAAATAGTTATAGTGTTGCCCAACCAAATGCAATGCAGCATTTCCACAGCTTGCACGTTTAATGATAAGATGACTTGGCTGCTAGTTACTCACTGTCCTGTTCTGCTTGACAGCGAAGTCTTGGGCTTTTCTACAATTCAGGAGGTGGATTCTTCACCACATTGATGCAAGTGCTTTAGCTTCATGTCTGGGACCAGGAATGGTCTGTTATCTCACTGGTTGGAAGCCGTTCTGATGCCCTCTTTCATGACATTGGACAACTGTGATTTGAAACTGAATCTGGCATATGTGGATCCTGTTTTTGTTTCAGGTTCAGTGAGGTGGCCTCTCATTGAAACACAAGCATGCCATGTAGGAGATAGTTTTAAAAACGAAATTGCATCACAGTAAATCATAAAATACTGTTTGACAAGTATCAAACTGTCCAGAAGAGCACCTTGTACTGTAGTTAGCCAGAAAAATTTTAAATCAAAAACCTTGATGGCTTCCCTTAGACTGCAATTTCTTGTGTGGAAAAACTGATGGTGTCATCCTACAGCTATTCTGCCCATGATTTCAAACTAAAACTAAGCTTTTGAGGGTTTTTGCCAAACCTGGCTGCTGGGGGAACTACTAGTCCTCTCCCTTTCACAGGAGCAAGGTCGCACATGAAAGTGTCTTCAGAACTGCCCAAAACATTGTGTTTGTTGAAGTGATGATTATTTCCCTGAAACTTAAACATTTCTTGAGTGTTTTTAACACAAATGCTGAAGCCCAAATATTTATGAAACTAGCCCCTTCAAAATGTTTGGAAAAGAAATCCATTTGCCTGCATAAAGTTAGTAATTCCTGTAAATCTTCACACCATCCCATCATAATGTCATTACCAAAAGTTAATATATTGGGGAATATCACATTGTCAGAAAGATGACAAGTTATTTCTGCCATCTAATCAGCACTTTGGGAAATGTCTGTTTGTAACTCCGTTTGTATCTGAGGTTGTGCCTCTGTCATGCCTGTCGTAGCTAGGTTTTTGATAGTTCTAAGATAAAGTCATCCCTGATTACAGGGCTAGGTACATTTGCGTAAGCCAGAGAAGGAAATAACTGTCATCCCACAGACGAGCTTGATGCTTGTGATTTTCATCTCCTGTAGTTGAATAGTCTTATCACTGACTGTCATAAGTATCTACGTGAATGGCTTTTACATGTGTCCTCCCTTTGTAAGAAGATCGTCAGATGGTGATTGGTCAGTGCAAGTTAGTTTCTATACTTCATGTTTGAACAGGCAACAGTGGAATATTAGCTTCCATGCCCAACTTAAAAGTCTGCGGATTGTTGACATGTGTTTGAGTTATAATTTCCCAGAGGCTGGAGTGCTACCCCCTCCGAGGGGACTCCTTTGTCTTGTAGTCAATGCTGTGCGTTGCTACTGATGTCCCACACGTGAGCACTGGAATTCAAATGTCACATGTTTTGGGTATCGCCTGTTCGAGGCAACAGCAACCATTTGTTCAGCTCAGTTGGAAGGTTTTGTTACTGAGCAAATTGGTCAGCATTCCTTTTGTCTTCAGAGAGCTGGCATCCATGATTGTTGGTTTGTTTTTGTTCTTACTTTTTTTTTGTCTTTGCGCAAATTTGTACACCAGGAACCTGGATAAGGAATCAAGGGATTAAATGTTGTGATGAAGTTTGGTGAAATTGAGTGCAAAGTGTCTTGTATGGAATGTTGGCAGAGACTGGCTAGGGCAGATGACCTCTTTTTGTGCTGCCCATGGTGTTATTTTGACAACACTTGGCAGTATGCTACCCAAAATCTACAGTTCACCTATGAAATTGTCGGTGCCAGGTTTCAAAGTGAAGGAATTCTCAACATGGTTTCGACCTGTGCCTCTATTCTACCCATTTTCCTTTTTGGCATTGGCATTGAGACTTGTTGGTTGAATCCTCATGCGTTGGCCCTGCCCCAGTGCGGTTTTCAGCTGAGATACTAATTGTAGGTCTTGGCTCTTCACGGTCAGAGATCATTGACTAGCTGGCAGTCATCCTGGGCCTTAACTCAGTGTGAAATTGTGGATGGTATGGAGTGGGTATTTCCTCAAGTGCACTGAGGATAATCAAGTCGAAGATTTATCTTCACATCCCTTTTTCAATGTCTGGCCGTTGCAAAGCAGGTTTCAGCCAAGGCGGTTGCCACCTGTAGATGTTAAAATGTACAACAGTTGACAGCTATGCAGCAATCATTTTCAGATCTGAGGAATTGCTTATCAATACTCGAGTTTTTGCAAATCAACTGTGTGGATGGACGTACGTTAGCAGAAGCGGGACAGAGGCTGGAATTTGACTAAATATTATTTACTACCCTGTGAAATCTGCCCAACGTTGTGGAAACAAATGAGTGTGATGGAATACTCCTATTTGTCTGGATAGGTCTCGCTCCACCAGTCAAGAAACTTGACACGAATTAGGTCAAAGCAGCATACTTGATTCGGCATGACATCCCCAAACATTGACTCTATCTACCAGTGGCATTCAGTATCAACAGGGTGTACTATCTATAGATGCATTGTAGGAATGCCCCAAAGATCCTCAGACAACAGCTTCCAAATGCATGACTATTCCAATGTAGAAGCACAAAGGCAGCAGATACATGGAAATACCACCCCCTGCAAGCCATCCTCAAAGTCATTCGCCATCCTGACTTGGAAATAAGTTGCCTTTTCTTCACTGTCACTGGGTTAAAGTCCTGGAATTCCACGATCTAGACTTGGTTGAATAAGTACAAAGCACTTGCGAAGCGCAAAGCAACCCAAGGGAAAAACAAACTTTTTTTTGTTTCAACGTGGACTACACCTAGGTTCCCTTGATCTTTTGCTCAGTGAACCGTCTGCATAACTGTTAAGTCCCATCTACCAAACCGATCATTGTCTGCCACCTGAATAGATAGGAACACGTGCACTTGCAACATCCTCTCCAAACCTTGGCTTTGAACTACATTGCCACTGGTCCCAACTCAAAATACATGTCTTCCCATCACCAACCATGGTTCTATTATGATGCAGTGGTTCATGAGGTGCTGAAAGTGATTTTAATGTACGTTGAAGTAAACGTTCCTCTGAAGGGAGAGCTACCAACTGATGACTGTTCAGAAATATTGCAGATATTTCTCAATAGCCCAGCTTGTTCCCTCCCCTCACTGCATCCCAAAGCCAGCCCAGCTTGTCTCTGCCTCCCTAACCTGTTCTTCCTTTCACCTATCCCCTCCTCCCACCTCAGGCCGCACCTCCATTTCCTACCTACTAACCTCATCCTACCCCCTTGACCTGTCCATCCTCCCTGGACTGACCTATCCCCTCCTTACCTCCCCACCTATACTCTCCTCTCCACCTATCTTCTTTTCTCCATCTTCGGTCCGCCTCCCCCTCTCTCCCTATTTATTCCAGTTCCCTCTCCCCATCCCCCTCTCTGATGAAGGGTCTAGGCCCGAAACATCAGTTTTTGTGCTCCTGCGATGCTGCTTGGCCTGCTGTGTTCATCCAGCTTCACACTTTGTTACCATGTTCTCATTTGATGTTGGTTTGCACTGTCAAATGATCACATTCGTGTTTAAAGAATACTCATGTTGGTCTTGCAGAATCTAAGTTGGTGCATGCATTGCTGACTGTGTTCACTGCTGATGAAAAGTTCCTGAGTTCCAGCAATTTCTTTGCACCGAAAGTGTCTGTCAGCCACACAGCAGTCAAAAGTTTGTGCTTGGCCTGGCAAAAGGATCCTCAAGCTTGTGGTAGGGAAGGGGAAACAGCCAAGATCTCAATATTGTGTGACAATGCAGCTAGATGTGCTCAGACGTTGTGTGTTTGTGCTCTTGGACCAGATTAGCATTTAATCAGATTATGGGGTATTTCATGGAAACAGTTCAGTTGTTCTTCCTTGGGTTCTTATGTGTAATCAGGATGTTTGCTGTCATTTGTGTTGTGTATAATTTTGATGACCAACTGTTTGTTTAACATTTTACATGTTTTTACGAAGTGTATGTGTAATAAGATCTTGTCTGCATTCACTGGAGTTTCAAAGGCTTAATGTCAAGGGAACCCAGGGATATAAGCCTTGAGGAAATGAGCTGTGGGTTAGCCTACGCTCTGATTAATCTGCAAGATATCCCAATCTGTTACGGTTGCAGGCAACGTATTCTGATGGTGGTTAGCAGGTCATTGATCCTCCCCCTTGGATTCCAACAAGGGAAAGTTGTCTTTTTCTCTCCAAACCTTAGCTTATATAAACCTCTAACCAAAAGCAAATGAAGCCCTATCTTAAAAGGAGAAAATTTGTACTGAACTCAGGGGACCCTGGTCAAGTTTCACGAACTAGTTAATGAGAGAGATAGGGCTAGATTGTGACACACAATGAAGCAAACAATTCGGGTTCAGTTACTGCCCCAGCTGTTACCAAAAGGAAGGTTTGAGTTATAAGGAGAGGCTGGACAGGCTGTGACTTCTTTTCTTTTCACTGGAGCTTCGGTGGTTGAGAGGCGACCTGATAGAAGTGTATAAAATAATGAAGGGTATATGTACTTATCATTTCCCTAGGACAGGAAATTTCAAGACTAGGGGACACGTTTTAAAGGTGAGAGGAGAGAAAATTTACAAAAGACATCGGAGGCAAACTTTACACAGTATGGTTCGTGTGTGGAATAAACTTAATGAGGAAGTGGTGGATGTAGGCACAATTACAATTTTGAACAGACATTTAGGATAAGTACGTGAATAGGAAGGGTTTGGAGGGATCTGGGCCAGGAGCAGGCAGGTGGGACTGCTTAGTTTAGGATGATGTTCGGCATGGACTGGTTGGACTAAAGGGTCTGTTTCTGTTCTCTGTGACTCTGACTCTGTGAGAAGGTTACCATTTCTCAAACTCTGACTTGCCTGAGAAATGCTGTCATTTGGGTTCAGTTATCTGTTGTCCTGTCTGAATAGTCCTGATGTGTTAAACTCCTGACGAGTTGACCTTTTACTCCCATGATGCAGATTTAGCTGTGTGATTTGTCCAGAAGAACAAAAGGAAAAGAAAGAGTTACTGTCTTTGCCTGACCTTTACAAAGTGCGTTTACACCCACTGCAGCACTGGTACCTGTTGTCTCACTGCTACACTGAGTAAGACACTCGGCTGACCTGCAATACTGTGAAGGAGGTCTGAAAGAGTGACTGTCAGATCCATTAATGTAGTTTTGAAAGAGGGTATTTGAAGTTCCGATTATTGAGCAGCCATGAACCCGGCTGAAATACTGGATAAAAATGAAAGACTTCAGACAACACAGATTTATTTCAGGTTAGAACTGAAAGTTATATTCCATAATGAAGGCTTTTCATGATTAATTTACTTAGACAGAGTTTGGTTAGATAATGACTAAGTGTGAAAAAGTTACATCTTGTTCATCAATCGGAATATAATTGTTGCTGCTGGTTTTCAACAAATATTAGCAGCATCAACCAAAAGACCAGATGCAGGTTTCTAGTACTTGGGTCCTGCTGGAATGAGATGCTGCCTGAACTTGAGATTTGATGGATTGTACTTCAGAATGCAGTGCACCTTGGCAGATAGTTTGTTTTTGTTCCAATGGCAGAGATTTTCCTTGCAACTCCTGTGACTCTGGGAAATTATGTCAAGCTAAGTTAGATTAATGGACATGGTAGACCCTAAATGATGGGTAAGAGGTGTTGGGAATAAGAGTTGAAATGAGGTGTTGAATTGATAATGGTTTTGAGCCTAGTATTTTCTGCCTGGCCCCCCTTGTGTGCTATTGCTGGCTTTGCAGAGTGAACAGGTATGAAAATATTGATATTGCCGTTCACATGAAAAGATATGCAAGAAGTGGGTTCAAGGAACAGTGTTTCAAAACCTAGCGATTTCAAATAAACCTGTTAGAGTATAATCTGTGACTTCTGACCTTGTCCACAAAATAAGGGTAAAGGAGAAACAGTTCAAAAAGGAACTAGGTTTTTCCAGTTAGGAAGTTGTCATTATATCATCGCCTCATTTTTGCTTAGAACTGTCACTTCACCCAGAATTATTCACAGCATCCAAGATGCTGTTTTTTAGCAGGTCACCTGCTGCGAACTTTATCTAAATAGCCTCATGCTTTTGAGGGCAGTGCACAATCGATTACTACTTGGCCAAAAGATGGTGTGCGTTTTGTGAAAATACAAACACGAAACGATGGATATACTTGTCAGGTAACAGTTGGAAATGGGAAATCAGTTTATTTTTCAAGTCAAGAATGTTGCCTGTTTTTCACCCAAAGCTACTCTCTGATCCAATTTGAGGAGGTAGGTCAGGCAGTTCATGCTTGACATTGTTTATGCACTGTAGTCACATTTCATATTAAACACTAAACTGACAGTGTGAGTGCTTTTAATGTTTCCCAGCCCCTTGACCCTTCTTGGAAACATAAGCAACCTGATATCACTTATTGGCTGGAATGCTAAGACACAAAGTGAAATCTGAGGTCAGGCACAAATCTGACTGCCTGCACTCTTGTTGCCTCATGAGTATGAAACTTTGTGCTGCTGACTTAGTGTCAGACTTAACATTGATTTTTTTTTCAATTTAATCTATTTTTTTAAACAATGTGTTCACCTTGGGAGCAGATGGGATTTAAACCTGGGTGCTTCAGTCCAAGGGTAGGGATGGCACCACCGTGCCTCAAGAGAGCCCTTACCTTGCAATAGTATCCGAAGTGTAATATGTACATGTTACCAAGTAATTCCAGGCTGTCTGCATTTCAACGGACTCCGTGTCCAACTTTATCTCCTACTTCGATGTTGAAACTTCCTGCTCAGGAACAACAGTTGGAGCAGGAGCAGGAGGAAGCCAGTCAGCCCTTACAGCATGCTCTGCCATTCATTACGATCATGGCTGATCGTCCACTCAATAGCCTAATCCTGTTTTCTCCCTATAACCTTTGATCCCATTTGCCCAAGTGCTGTATCTGGTTGCCTCTTTTATATACATTAAATGTTTTACAGTTAACTACTTCCTGTGGTGATGAAGTCCACATGATCACCACTGTTTGGGTGACGAAATGTCACCTCAGCTCCGTCCTAAATGGTCTGTCATGGCTCCTCAGAATGTGACCTCTGATTCTGGACACACCCACCATCCACCCTGTCCCGTTCTGTTAGAATTGTATAAGTCTCTACGAAATTCCCTCTCATTTGTCTGAACTCCAGTGAAAACAATCCTAACCTGGCCAATCTCTCCTTATGTGTCAGTCCTGCTATCCCTGAAATGAGCCAAGTAAACCTTTGTTGCATTCCCTTGACTTCAGAAAAGGAGACCAAAACTGCACACAGTATTCTAGGTGTGGCCTCAGTACGGCCCTGTAAAACTGCAACAACACATCCCGGCTCCTGAACTCCGAAACATCTCACTATGAAGGCCACATCTGGAGTATTGTGTCCAGTTCTGGTCACCTCATTAAAGGAAAGATGTGGAAGTGTTGGAAAAGGTACAGAGGAGATTTACCAGGATGTTGCCTGGAATGGAGGGAAGGTTGTACGAGGAAAGGTTAAGAGAGCTAGGGCTTTTCTCTTTAGAATGATGAAGGATGAGCGGTGACTTGATAGAGGTATACAAAATGATCAGAGGTGTAGTTGGAATAGACAGCCAGAGACTTTTTCCTAGGGTGGAGGTAGCTATTTAAAGAGGGCATAATTTTAACGTGAGTGGAGGTAGATATAGGGGAGTTGAGAAAAAAAAATGAGCGTCATATATAGACCCCCAAAATGCTGTGGTGATTTTGGGAATGGCATTGAACAAAAAATTAGAAACGCATGGGATTAGGGAATATTGGTGACCATTAGTGATTTTAATCACAGATTGATTAATGCCAGACAGGAGGAATTTCTGGAGGGGATACAGGATGGTTTTCTTGGCCAATATGTGGACGGATCAACTAGAGAGCAATGGGAATAATTATTGACTCACAATTTTGGGCATATGTTGGGTGAACCACCTTTAACATGATTTGCAACAGTTTGTTTAACTATCCTTGTGTTTTTCATGTTGGAAACTGGGTGTAATTCCTTCTGAGACTTGAATTTTTGATGTGTGCTTTTTGGGCTCCTTGGGGAGCAGGATCAGAGTGCCAGCTCTCTACGAGCTCCTGGGCTTTATGTTGTCATTGAGTTGAACTGAAATGGTTCCACAGTCTTTCTCTAGTGTGTTCAGGTTCTGAATCATGGTGTATCGAAGCTGTTAGGAGAAATCAAACTGCTACACATATACTTGCACACCACTGTTTTAAGCACTTTCCCATTCCATCTGCTTAAATCTTCAGCAAGACTGCGTTTTTTTGATAACATATTGTTCACACTCCTTGTTCTTGACAGGCTTGTCACATGTAGAGGTATGGCTTCCTTGCAGTGTTGGACGTTGCAATGGATCTTTTGTTCCTCTGTGAGCATGGCGAATGCCAGTCACAGCTGCCTTTTTTGGCAAGGGAGGGCATCTGCAGGATTGCTACAGGTGACTAGTAGAAGCACACTTAGTGATAGGAATCAAAGCATAGAGCTGAAAAATGTGATTTGCTGTATCACGTGCTTACGCTATTGAGGGCAAGATTTCTGCAGGAAGCTAGGGATAATGGTGGTGGTATGAAATGCTTGTCTATTGCTCGGCTTTACTTGGAGAAGCACTTGGATGTAATTGTACATTGTCATTATCCATTGTGGTCTGCAGCATTTGGGCTCAGCACTAACTGGTACAGAGATATCACTTGTTCACATGAGAATCACTGAATGCAACTGTCTGGGATTTGCAGCATACAGTTATTTGATTTAGGTCAATCAGGGCATGCTGAAGCCAATGCTGAATGCAAGAATTCTTCCTTTGATACTAAAAAGCACATCCTCCTTTGTCACCATTGCTTGTGGTGATAGTTGAGTAGCTGCTTATAAGGAGACTATTTTGCTCAACAGTCGTTAAGAAGTTGCATGTATGTTTTGTGGATCAGTGAGAAGTCAGCATCTGAGGTGTTTGGAGGTATGGCTGGGTGACAGATGTCTGTTAATGTTCCAGCGTCAGGGTTTAGTGCCCACAGTGGGTATATTGTAGTTTGAGTGCAGATTTGAAGTTTTGGTATGCCGAAGGGAGAAATAGGGCTTTGGTGTTGTTTCAGAATGACAATGCGTTGATTTCAGCTGCATCTTGACTTGACAGCTCAATGTTACCAGCAGCTAATGATGTTCTTTGTTGTAGCTCTAAAGGAGGTGAAACGCTTCTCCAAACCCAATGTCTACAATTACACCACCCTGCGACTAGATGAAGATGAACAGATTCTGTATGTTGGTGCCAGAGAGGCAGTCTTTGCACTTTTAGTGCATGACGTGACCAAGGAGGTGAAAGAAACGGTAAGGAATGTTTTAATTTAACACAACCTGTTTCAGAAATTAATGTGTTGGGCAGTGATTTCACAGCCCCTCACCAAAAAGACCCATCTTCACAGATTAGCCTTGGTGTTGCTGGCATGTTCATAGAAAAGTTACAAATAACCCTTAAGCTTGATGTCTTCAAGGCAGTTTACGTAATTTTTGACAGCAACTCTTCAGACACTGATCTCTGCAAGCTGTATTAACTGTGCAATCCTGGATGATGGTTTACTTAATTGACTTGGTGAAAATGTTAGTGACATCAAGTGATATTTGTTACAGTCGGCCAACAAAGATTGGCTGAAGTGAACAGTGATTTTTGATCTGAGGGCAGAACGGACTGTATGACAGGATAAATTTACTACTTGTTGCTGTGCCATCCAGTAAAGGGCCGAGTAGTCTTGTCTCCTCCTACCCTGCCTGGTATGGTCACGTAATGACCCTCTGGGACAATTGGTATACTTAAAAGTAGTGATATTACTGCAGACTGTCTGTGGTCATATCCTGTTGGTCGTCATTTCGCTCTGTACAAATTTAGTTTTAAAATGGTGGTCAATTTGTTTAGGGATTAATAGCACAGATGTGCTAAACTTAGCATTTGACCTGCAGATACTTAATTCATACATTTTAATGATGACTGTTAATTCAAGTAAATGACTACAATTGGCAAAGCCAAAACATTCAGTTGTGCTCTGTCCAGTGTTACAGATATTTGTGTGCATCCCTGGTCTTCTCAACAGCAACAGTGAGAGTGAGCACAATGATGGATACTTTCTGTGACATGGCTTATTGAGCTACCAAACGATACCCTAGAAGAAAGGGTGATGAGCCAAACTGACTGACTGGTTGTCTGGAATGTTCCTCCCCTGTAAAGTTTTGACTGGTGGGTAAGGAAATGGAGAATAGGCTTGTCGAGGACACCAGTATGCTTATATTCAATACAGCCAAAATGCCATTTAAGATGTGCTAAAAGCCTGCTGGAAGCAAACTGTCCAAACCGTGAGCTGTGTTGTGGCTTCCCAAAGAGGCTTTGAGCAAGAAGCTAGGATTTATTCTTCCAACCCTCGCAGCATTCCTGAGCTAGGGACAAACTAGGGCCCCTTAAAGATCAGTGAAAATGTGTTCGTGTTCTGGAGGGATTGGTGCTGGGCCCACTGTTGTTTGTCATGTACGTAAACAATCCAGATGAGAATATATGACGCCTGGTTAGTATGTTCATGGCTGATACCAAATTAGGTGGTACACTGGACACTGAAGAGCATTACCTCAGTACAGTGGCACTTTCACTCAAATGGGCAAATAGGCTGAGGAGCGTCAGATGGCATTTAATTTAGATACACGTGAAGTGTTGCATTTCAGAAAGGCAAACAAGGGCAGACTTAGACACTGGTAAGGCCCTGGAGATTGTTGTTAAACAGAGACACCTAGAGGTCCACGTGCATAGTATTCTGGAATAGGCATCACCAGGTACATAGGATGATGAACAAGGCATTGGCACTCTGACCTTCATAGGTCGGAGCTTTGAGTACCTGAGTTCAGACATCATTTTGTGACTACAGGATGTTGGTGAGGCTGCTGTTGGAGGACTACGTACTGTTCTGGTCACCCTTCAACAGGAGTCTTGACAAATTGCAAGGTGTGCCTAAAACATTTTCAAGGATGTTATGGAGAGTAGGAGAGGCTGGATAGGTTGCGGCTACTTTTCTCTTGGAATGTAGGAGTTTGAGGGGTAATCTTAGAGTTTTGTAAAATCATGAAGAGTATACATAAGGTGAAATGTCAATTTGGCTCATCACCCTTTCCTCTGGGGTATCGTTTGGTAGCTCCCACAGTAGGGGAGTCCAAAACCAGAGGGCATCTGTTTAAAGTGAGATAGGAAAGATTTAAAAGGAACATGACGGGTAGTTTTTACCCAGACCGTGGTATTTAAATGGAATAAATGCTGAAGATCGCATGTCAGTGCAGGTACAGTTTTGAATAGGTAGGCGAATAGCCAAGGTTTAAAGAGATATGGTCCACATACTGGCAAACGAGATGTGTTTAATTTGGGATACCTGGATGGCATAGATGAGTTGGACTGAAGGGTGTTTCAATGCTGTATTACTGTGACTCTTTGACTCTGACAGTGTTCTGAGTGCACCCTGCAGAATAAAGTTCTTATGTAACCTGTTATGTTTACCTGCCATGATTACTGAATAGGATGCAAGTGTTTGTGAAGACAAGTGCTGGTGTCAAATTGCAGCTAAATCCAGCTCTTGCATCCCCATTGCTTGCTCATTTTCTTGTCTTATAAATAAACGCCTAATTACCATGTATAATTTTAGTGACTTCGGCTCAAATTCCAGGGCACTGTCGGATGAATGGTATTGTTCTGCTCAGTGACACATGGGGTTATAACTCTGGGTCAATCTGTACAGCTTCCCTGAGTTTGAAGGTGTCATATGTTTGTTCCAGGTTTTTGTTACCTGGAAGTGTTTCAGCGATTGCACCCAAGTGTATTAGTGCCTCATTCGGAATGTTAGACATGCTGCACTTCACTCTAATTTAAACGAGCACCTATGAGTCCAACAAGCTGAGAGCATGCTGTCCGCCTCTGTTTTCCACAGGCTAAACCAGCCATGTAAAAGCCAAACTAGTCAGCCACATTGAGTTAAACAAACAATTAATGCATTTTACAATACGGCATGAGTTTGTGTAACGTTGCATTCAGCACCATCTCCCCACGGGAGCATTAGCTGGATGAAAAACTTTGTAGCTCATGATGTGCTGACTCAGTATGACCCCTGGTCCATGCTCAAATTCATTTTTGTGCGATGAAATCTTTTCAAAAAGCTGACCAGCTGTTCCGTATTTGCTGGATGTCAGTGTGACAGGATGGATCTCCATCTCTGCCCGAGTTCCATGTTCACAATGTGAAACAGGCCAGAAACTTAACCTGCAAGTTTGGGATGTGAATCTGTCACTGAGTCCTGACAATTCATTTGGAAATTGGACAACAGATGTTAGCTGAATCCCATTCAAAGCACACACAGCAATTCATCTTTCCTCTGATTTTGTATGAATACGCTTTACTGAAGGTCTGTAGTTAAATTAAACACATCTCCCAAAATGTTTTCAAAGGAGTGGACGGACATTGCCAAAATAAGCATTGGATAATGTGAGTTGGCAAAGGATTCAATTGCAGTACATTTGATTAGTTGTCCCTTGTCATGCACTTCAAAAGAAAATCACCACCCCTGCACCTGACCACTCTCTCTTCTACCTCAACTGCTTGCAGGTCCCATGAACAGGATATTCTGTTACCAAAGTTACAGGACACCTTTGTTCCTATTGAAAATGGTTCATGCTTAGTATGCTATTTTCTGTCATTTTCTGTAAGTAGTCGTAACAGATTGCCCAGCATGATTGCTTTTCTTCGGTCATCCATAAACTCTTAAACTACCTGTGACATTGAGGCTGAGGCAGCCAAATTGTAGACATGGCCAACTGAATAATTTTTCTATGCTCGGAATTTGAGTGATTTACTTTCTTGAACAGGAAATGGCAGCTGTAATTGAAAGGAACTGGTGTCTGTTATGGCAGGATAATACCATGGTCTTTGGTACACCTGTTGATGACAGGAAACAAAGTGTGCCTTTTTTTTTCCATTGGCTTTCTTCCAGTGCCACTTGCTAGATGTTCACAATTACCAAAAGTCCATCAAGAATTGCGTTCTTGCCAAGGTTTTGTCATTTTGACAGGCAACCATAGTACATAATCTCCAGCTTTGCTACTGAGGAGCACAATGGGGGTTCTTTTCACTGCAACTCATTATATACTAACTAAGTCTTAGTGACATGGTCAGTGTTAAGTTGTGCAGCCATCAGTATCTTGTGGCAAAGCTGAGATGTGTTTTGCATTGCTCCATGTTGCTTCATCACACTTTCAAAAACCTTAGCCCTGTAGAACACTTGTCCTTTTATGAGTCTTCTCTATGTGTGCACTGGTTGTCTCAGTTAAAATTTGGATGTTTAGCTTCAGGATGTGGTTTGAATTCAGGTCATGAAGGGGACCCCTTAGGGCCGTCTTGCACATCAATATTGGAGCTGATACTTAAGTTTTAACTCTGGACACAGTGGGAGAGAGTAATGCAATCAACAAACGTAGAATTAGACCCCAAATGCCAACTGTACAGATCAAAACTGGAAATGACACTACGCACCATAACAGACTGGACTGTATAAATTGCAAATGGAGGAGAATAGCATCACCTCATGAGAGGCTCCACTGATCATATCTTCTAACATGGTGACAAAACATCTGAACGAGAACAGGCCAACTCAGCGAGGAAGTCAACAACCTCACGAGAGAGTGAACTCTGAAGTGGACATGTCTAAGCTGTTAAATGCCCCATGTGGGATAACACCAAGCCATAGGTCAGCTAGGCTGAGAGTTAGCAACAAACCTATCATTTGCCTTTCGAGCCAACTCTGCATTGGGCCTATCATTCTTGGTCCAGCCATTTTTCTTAGCTCCATATTACTTCATACTCCCCTGTGATAAAATCTGGGTTATGTTTCATGTGCTGTGGGCAGTCTTTGTCTGAAGAATGGTTCATAGCACTCTGACTGAATGGCTTAGCTCATTGTTGCCTAGGTTTCAGCTCCACACTCCACAGATCTTTATAATAGCAATAGAATTTTTTTTGTTGAAAGCCTCATGGTGATACAGTGTGGAAACAGAGCCCTCAATCCAACTTGTCCATGCTGACCAGCTTTCTTCAAATGAGTTGGTCGCATTGATTTGCATTTGGCCCATATCCCTCAATACCATGCCAATTCATGTACATATCCAAATGTCTTTTAAATAAATTTAGTAATTGTACTCCCCTGTATCAGTTGCTCTGGCAGCTCGTTCCATACATGCAGTACCCTCTGTGTGAAAAAGTTGTCCCTTAGGTGCCTTTTCAATCTGTGCCCTCTTGCCTTAAACCTATGTCCATCTAGTTTTGGACTCCCCAGCATTGGGTTGAGGACCTTGGTTATTCACCTTGTCAATGCTCCTCATGATTTTAGAAATGTCTATAAGGTGACCCCTCAGCATCCTGCACTCCAGAGAAACAAGTCCCATCGGCTCTTCTGTTCTCAACATGAACAGATTACGAGGTTCATTTAAAGCAATTTTGTCTCTCATTACAGAGTTCAATTTTGTACTCCCTCCTAGGGACAAGTAAGGGATATATATGAAGTGAGCTCAGTAACGCGTGCCAGTGGAACTGTGCAGCAGATAATCACTGTTCTGGGAGAGAACATTGAGCATGGGAAAACAGACTGTATGAGGGAAAGGCCATTTATGTAATTGATTGGATTTTTAATTGCCTTGCACTTATCTTTGAGGCAGATTGTCTGGGATGCCCCAGTTGAGAAGAAAACGGAATGTGTTCAGAAGGGGAAAAATAATCAGGTATGTTGAATTGTTTTAACATGAGATGATTGGCTTATTGTTGCAGAAGCACTGTAGTCTAAGCATATTTGACCAAGGCATGAAAGTGGCAATCTAAGTCATCCTGCAAGCCCCCAGCACATGGACATAAAATAGTAGCCTTGATTGTAAACATACAAGCTGTTGCATTTTTGATGCCACCTAGGTTGTGCTGGCACTGAGCAAGTTGAGGAACACAAGTGCCATTTTTCAATTTGGAGTTGAGACATTGACATTAGTGAGCAGAGCTTAAAACCTGCCAGTGCAATGCATGAAAATAATGAGCAATCAACCGGTATCTGTCATTGCATGCCTACTATTGTAATGGACTGTCACCAAACTTGGGAGGTCTGACAGTTCGTATATGGTGGTGAGGTCGGATGGGGAGAGCTGTGGTTGTTTCATCACGATGTTGAACTGAAGTATTTATTTGTTCTCCCCTCAGACTGACTGCTTCAATTACATTCGTTTCCTGCAGAACTTCAACAGTACTCACTTGTATGTCTGTGGGACCTATGCTTTTCAGCCGAGATGCACATATATTGTAAGTACCGCTTGGATCCAAGGATACTGCCTTCGATTAGCTTTTTTTGGGAACGTTCTTGCATGAGCATTGAAAGAAGGAGCACTGTTGGACTGTTGCTATCTAATTGAGGGCTGAAGTAACATTTTTAGCCGGAATGGCTGAGGGAGATTGTGGTCCACTGTGTTACACTCCCACCCCAGAACAATCAGAAGCTCCGAGATTGAGGAATACTGATGGATTTGTCTGTCAAATAAAGAAGCATTTAGATAAATGGTAACATTTCGTTAATCTTGCAGTTGGTATCAGTTTTGTGTTTTTTTTCTACATGAACAGGTCTTGTTGGCATGTCAAGAATAATTAATAAGATCATTTTTTGGTGCAACAAGTCAATAAACAAACTAGCTTTATGGTCACTTTATGCTCAACTTGCAGGGAGGTTTTGTTCATCATTAAAATGTGCTGCTGGAGGCAGACTGCAGGTTGTAAAACCTTCAAGGAATATATTCAATATGATTGCTTCAGCAGTAAATGATCTGGGACAAAGGCTTGACATGTAGACTGGCTGGTCACAGTATTAGCAATGTAACACACAACAAATAAAAGACCAGTCAAGTGATTGCTGTGTCAGCTGTTTGAAAAGACCACCTGGTTTTTCCCATCATTCTATTCCTTTGTGGTTTACTCAAGTAGCCCAGCACTTGTTACTTGTTCTCCTTCAGTGCACATCTCGTCTTTTTGAGAAAGCTATCACAGAAGCTGTTCCCATCAGCTTTGTGACATTCATGTAAGTTGATCATCATGAGACAAATCCGCCTGTTCCTGCTACTTATGCTTCAGCCTGGTCCAGCTCTGACGATCTGAAGTAGCAGACTACGATTTCAAGCCATGTTGATGTCAGCTCTGGTGTCGATCACCCCTCTCCTCAGGGTAGCAGGATTCATTTGCTAATCTCCCACCAGGCTGACAACTGGCCCCACCTATGGTTCCTGTTATGCCCTTTGCCCAGTTTGTAAATGAATAGACATCACAGCTCTCCTGGTCTGTACAGTTGCGCAACAGGATTGGCACACACTGGTTCCATCCTCTGCAAAGTCACAAAAAGCTAGAGTTGAAGCATCGTTGCTTGGAGGTTGGAAGAAAGGGTAAGAACGTCTGCTACCGTGCGACTACTTTTTGCATTTGACAGTTAGTTGGTTGTGACAGCATTTCATGAGGAACCTCTGACCGTAAGCATCCATTTCACTAATGCAAAGTACAAGGTGTAGGTCAGAGATGTTAAGCTTTCGTGATGAGGGAGATTAAATTTGCTTAAATGCTGTATTGTCTGAATGGGGAGTAGTAAGAATCAGCTGATTATTTGCAAGTCTGAGATGGAGTGACACTAGCAAGGGACATTGATAATGGTTGAAAACTCTGAACGAGGAATGATTTGGGATGAGGTGACCATGGAAGGAAGTGATGCATTATGTAACATTCTGTCCTTCATCCTACGCTGGGTTTGTCCCAGTTCTCCCTGTTGATTGCATTAGAAATCCTTATTGCCTCTACTTTGCCCATGTTCTGCTGTGGGCATGGTTACATGGTTCCAGGTTTTAAAGTCGATTTATCTGTTGCAATCGTCTACTATACACTAGTGTTCCTCTTTCACTCTGTTTGCCTCAGTCTCTCAACTCTCTCTCTGTCAGTAGTGTCCTACTTAAGTTGTCATTTACACCATCACTTGCATTCCTGAATAATTTTCATTAACTCTTTAGCTGTTACGTGGCAGCAACATTTTTTTCCTGAAAAAAACATTGTTGGCTTTGATTTGAATGCTGCTAACCTTGGATGAAGGTTTCATCTCTGGTGTAGAACCTGTTGAAGTTTGTGTTTCTTTTCAATCATTGCATTTACATGAACAACTTGTTTCAAATTAGTGGTGTTTTTTTCAAAAAAATCCAAAATATGTTGTTAAAATTCAATTTCACAGGAAGTGCGAAATTTCACTTTAAACCAAGTGGCCATGGAGGATGGGAAAGGCAAGTGCCCTTATGACCCTGCAAAAAGTCACACTGGTCTGATTGTGGGTGAGTACATGAGGAATACAATTGAAGAAAACTTTAAAGCAAGCAGTTGCAGCTTTGTGAGCTGCATTGTTTTGCCACTGAACGTGGAGAATAAGTTTCAGATGGTTCCGGCTTTGTCTTTCTGGTTCATGTCGAGACAAACCGTTCTGTACGTGTGAAACTAATGTGTTTGAATGCCCAGCTTGTGTCTGATGCAGCACTGGAAGTTGTGTTTCGAGTTGAGACTGGAGCTTGCGCGCTGTAATAGACTTGGTGCAGAAAAACAAGGTGGTCATCGTCTGATGGACATTTGGCCATGTGGTTTCAGTTGATTGGCTGACCTGCCTTCCAATGCAAAGAGTGCGCAGGAGTTGCATTATAGTCACTTACATGGATCATGGTGACACCCAGTGTGATATTAAGCACTGCTGACAAAATTACACTTGAGCTTTGTGCTTTGTTTTGGTGGGTGGAGGTGGGAGGGCAGGGCGGCGGAGAAGAGGGGACATGTGTCTGCATCTGCCTGTCATGGGAATGGCGGGCTGGAGGTAGTAGGGAAGTTGTGATTGTGAAGGACAGAAATTGCAGATGATTGATTGTTCTGCACCCAAGGAGAAGGGAAATTTACCACTGTGCCTCTACAATATACCTCCTTTCTGCTGGTTTCCCCAAAAGTGCGATGAGATATGGGTCATAGGAATCTTTGGCTCATGAGCACTGATAGCTTGAAGACAAGATGACCACTGTCAGAATTATGCTGTGCTCCCTCAAACAATGCATCCCTGATTTGTAAAGATGGTGAGTAGCCATTTGGAGGTGATTATCATGAAACTGTTGTGTATAAATTCATTTTGGGTCTGCGACAAAGCCAACTATTTACAGAGCACACAAAACAAAGCAGGGTAGATGCCTTTAAGAGTAGACAGTATAAACAATTTGTGCTTTATGAGCGAAGTACTGTCTCCTGTTCTCCATCCCACCTCCCTTTCCCCTTGTGCAAATTGTCAAAAACCACACTGCTCATGTGCTTCAGTATCCATGACACTTGTAAGTAGCTGTCTCTCCTTGGGGAAACTCCACTGTACTCACGGAGTCATACTTGCTCTCATGTCTAAGCTAATTTCACCTGGAAGCAGGTTTTTCACCCACAGTATCAGGCAGTGATTTGGCATCACCTAAAAGTAAGTAGCAATTTCACACTATTAGCTGAATGGAAGTGGTCAACTGCTGCCTAAGTTCACATGATTGGCTCATTGACTGATTTCAATTTGAAGTCTTGATTGCAGTCCAGTAGCTGTACTCAAAGTATATGCAAATATGAGTCTGGTTGCAGAAAATGTCATGCAAAATGACTACTGTGTAGGATGTTGTCATTGCAGGGATTAGAACGATTGTGCTATCATGGCACACTAACAACAGTTCACATTCTGGTCATGGACAAAAATGACTTCAAACTGGAACCAATCTGAGTTAAAACAGTTGGCTCTGAAATGCGGCAGCAGGAACAGGGGATGCAGTTCATGGCTTCACAAATGGTCAGGCATAGTGTAGCTCCTCTCTGTATTGTGCAAAATCAGCAATGTCATTCAAATGGGGATGAAGCTCCCAGCAGGTTGGACTGGGGTGCTGGGCAGTGACGGGTAGAGCATTTGGAAAGAATGTGCATGATATCGTACATGGGAAAGATGTAGCACAGGTTATGTCACATGCTTGCAATGAAACTGGTATTTGGAAGCCAACAGACAAGTCCTGAAGGCCTAAGTGATTCATTTGGAAGATAGCAGCTTTTTGTTTTGGGTGTTCACTTTTCTTCTAATAAGAGCTTAAGTTGTCACTGGTGTGTCCAGGAAAATTTTAAGGGCAATACGTTGTTTTAAGTCAGACTGAGTGAGGGTAGTATTCCACATGCATTGTGGGTCCAATTTGTGGATATGTTAATATTGTGCAGAAGGTAGCATGGCACTTATTGAAACGAATTGTGGAAGTTTGGAATGCTGTGAGCCATGACTTGCATAGGGGTTGGATAGCAGTTGTTTGCTTTTTTTTGTCACTTGGTAGCGATCTGAGCAGCTGTACCATATTAGCTGATCAGTGCTTGCTCAGAAAAGGCATAGACAGCATTGGAGATTTTTTGCACCAAATAATGACTTGTTTTTGCAAAAAAAAGTTGACTTTGGCTTGGTAATGCTCCTTTTTGATTGCTGTCTCTGCAGATGGGGAGTTATATTCCGCAACACTGAACAACTTCCTTGGCACAGAACCAGTGATTCTGCGGAATTTGGGGCATCACTACTCAATGAAGACGGAATATCTTGCTTCCTGGCTCAATGGTAATGTCATGTCTTAATAACTTTATTACGGTTTATTTTCTTAGGAAAGATTACTGACTGTGTGGAGAATGGAATGCTGCACATGGGCATGAAATGTTGCAGTTAAGTCGCGTACACCCCAGGGGTCAGTTGTGGAATGAAAGTTTCCATGCACTGCCTCATCAAATGCTTGCTAGGTATTAGAAATTGGGTCAGATGCAGACTCAAACTTCAAGTGCCAGATACATATGTAGAGGTATAGCATACTTCATCATGGATGGCATTTGTTTAATACTTGAAGATCATTGGTTCGGGCACTGTGATTGTAGAGTCTGTTTGAGTGGAAATGGTGAGTAGTAGGGCAATGTCATGGGAGATCATGTTTTAAAGTCTCCGGAGTGATGAGAATATAGGACAAAGTATACAAGATGAAATATTATGTGCTTGTGATATACACATTGCATCAATCTTTGCAGCAAGACTGAAAATCAACATGAAAGTCAAAGGGGTTCAAGAGCTAGTGCAATGAATTTGAGATTTTTTTTTGTGAACAGGACAATTTGAGACCCAGCATCGAACAGGAAGTATTTGACTTGGTATCACACTATGATGGCGTTACTTCATGTCCTTTTTGTTGAGGGACACTAAAATGTAGCAGCCATATGTGAATTGTATGTCAGGTTAGGAAAAAAGTCTGTGCCCACGATAAGTTTTGAGTCAACTAAAGCCATATGTGGGATTGAAAGCTGAGTTGGTCACAGTGAATTGGTGCATGAGGTTGTGAGCAAAAAGAGTAGAGACAGGTGTTGTGGCCATTGCAGGGGCTGTTTCAGACCCTTGGGAAAAATTATGTTCCAATAAAAAGAAAAATTGTACACAGACAAGCCACAGCCAACAGTTCAGGAAAGCATGAAATGAAGCTTTGAAGTTGAAGAGAATCTGTGAGGATGAAGGGCAGGGTCCATGACTTTGTCAGAAGATCAAGAACGTAAGAGACGAGTCAAAGATTTATTAGGAGGAAGAAGTTCAAGTACAAGAGTGAGCTAACCAGGAACGTGATTGAATAGCAAGAGTCGGTATAGGAATTTGAAAAGGAACATTGAGTCCAGTGAGTTTAGGTCCTCTGACTGTTGATGATGGAATTAGATATGATCTGGTATCTGTAGAGAAAACATGTTTAGCATCTGCATTAAAGAGGGTACAGAGTTTTCCACTAGTTGGCTGGAATTGGGATGTGGTCAGCAAAAAGGAATTCTATACAAGTGCAATTGAGAAGCAAGGTTGTTTAAGCAGATGAATAGGATGATGAGCTGACAAGTGTCCAGGTTGAGAGAAATTTGAGGAGACTCAGTGTGGTTTTCTCCATTGTCAACCTATTCATAGTACTTGTTGGAAGGAGTAATGTGTTCTGTGTAAAAGGGAATGTGTCCTAGTCGTTGGGTATGCAGAACGCTTTTGGTTACACCTTGTATGAAGGGTCACAGCACAAAGTCAAAGCTGACTGTGTAGGGCTTTACGTAGTCCTCAAAACAAGATACTGTTTGGCGAAAACAAGATGCACACATTGTGCTTGACGGCAATGTCTTGGATGAGGCAAGTGAGGAAATATAAGCTAAATTATGAAAGGACACCAGGATAGGTCTCTCAATATGTTGTGAAGGAGACACTGCCAAGTTCCTGATGGCTTATTATGTTTATTATTTATCGTTTATTATTAATCAGTGACTAAAGGAACAAAGATTTGGCATATGAAATATTGAGAGGAAACTCAAGTTCAAATTGGTATGAAGAATAAACAGATGGTTGGTTCTAAAGTGAATAAGTGCAAGGAGATTTGGGTTTTCTGAATGATTTGCAACAAATTCAGGTGCAGTTGCAAATGCTTGCATCCATCATTACAAAATGATGTGAGCACAGAAATGACTTTATGAAGTGCAGAGGGTGACAGCACATGTCAAATACAGTGGGGTATTCTGGACTCCTCACCTGAAGATCTAAAAGCATTAGAGGGGGGACATGGGTGGGTTGTTTTCAACTTCCGATGAAAAATGGAAGGATTAGGCCATTCAGCTCCTCAAACCTGCTTAACAAACTTGGTGACTGGTCTGCTGCTGGCCTTGACTCCTCTTTGCTGCGAATATACAGCTGTTACTCGACACTCTGTCGAACATAGATCGAAATTCTTGAATAACTTCTACTCATCTAGCCTGCAGAAGCAGCTTGGGTAGATAATGTCAAGCCTTCATGATACTCTGGGAGAGGATGAACACTTGGAAAATGTGGGCTGTATTTTGTAGATCAGTTGAGCTTAATTCAACTGACATGTAGTGACTGGTGACATGACTAAAGATGTTGATTGGGTTTGACAAGATGCATATGGAAAGAATGCTGCATCTTGTGGGTTATTGCTCAAGTCAGGGATTTTGAAGATAATGTTTGTCTGTTTCTAAGTGGTTAAGTTAGTCAGAAAATATAAAATAATTTGCCAGCGGTGGATTACATGATGCATGTCAGACAATCTAAGGCTGCACATGAAATTCCAAGCATGAACAGACCAGCCATCGTGTTACTGAATAGCAGAGCAGTATTGAGGGGCTAAATGATCATTTCATGCTGTTTGAATTTGCCCCTTCCTTTTCAGTCTTGGTTCCATTGTTGCAATAGCACTCTGCTTTCTTCATTGCCTCCTTGAAAATAAAAACCACATTACCCAGTACAAGGTAATCTCATTTTGACACCCGTACTCCCACCAACTTAGAACACAAATGTGTTTTGCATTCCATCAAATATGTAGTAACTAAGGTGATGTCAGCTAAATGTAAGATGTGCCTTTGGAATTCAAGAGTGAACCTCTGCCCCATAGCAAGGTCGGGCCATTGCCCCGTAGCACAACACAAACGGTCCTCTAACAAAAACCGAAAGTACTGCAGATGCTGTACAACAGGAACTAAAACAGAAGTTTTTTGAAAAGCTGAGCAGCTCTGGCAGCATCTGTGAAGGAAAGAACAGAGTTAACATTTTGGATCCGGTGACCCTTCGTCAGAACAGTTCCGAGGAATGGTCACCAGTCCCAAAATGTTAACTCTATTCTTTCCTTCACAGATGCTGCCAGAGCTGCTGAGCTTTTTGCCAGCAACTTCTGTGTTTGTTCAAATTGTCCTCTAACAGCCTGTTTCAGCTTGAGACCATACAGTCGTGCTATCTATCCAGTATCACCCGAATGAGACGAGTAGTTGGGGTGGGATCAGGGTTGTACTGCTTGGATGTGGATGTTGTCTGAGTGTGGCAGCATTCTAAGTGCAAATCAAACATCAAGAGCAGTCAGTGATTTGAAATATAAGCAAATGTGCGGCAGTTTTGGCATGTTTCAATAGTTGAAGATGGTCTGGTGTATGCAACATCGGTCTGTAACATCCCAAAATAAGATATGTTGCCGAAGTCTGTCAGGGGCTTGTGATCTCTCTCAGAAGCAAGTCCTGTGCCAATATCTAAACAAAGAGGCTCTGCATCCCTGAGTGCAGAAGTACATGAACATCTTTCTACATCATGGGAGAATGCAATTTGGCAGGCTGCTTGATTACTTTTTGGCCTGGTCTGTGAAAAGTCATGCTTCTAAGTCACAGATGGAAGCTTGGTTGGTTTCTGAACAGGATACATATCATTGTGAGGCTGCCACTCTGAAACAAGTGAGAAAGTTGGATAGGCCAAATGGACAATGAAGACAGTGAAAACTGCAAGTTGTTCGGATTTTTATTTAAAGAAAGTCACATCACCCTGCAGTTTTTTAGGTTGTGGTGCACTATCAAAATATCTATACAAAATGTCTGAATTCGTATCCAAGAGCTTGCCTCACGATCCTTTCCAGTATGTTGCCTAAGGGGTGCAGGTGCAGAGAAACCTGCAGGTTGTGACGTATAAATGGTGGCGGGTGAAAGTGACTTGTAAAGACTGATGAATCCATGACTGTGCACTCTTGAACAGACAAGGTTATGAAGACATGTAATCTAAGTATTAGGAATGGTAAATTTGACATGGAATAAGGAAGGAGAAACTCACTCACTGACAAGATGGTCAGTAATGAAAGTAGACAGAAGAAAAATAAATGGTCAAAGAGGTGAACAGAAGTCATCGTGCCACAGGACATTCTGATCTGATATACAAAAGAAGCTTTATCTGAATTTGGTGAAGGAATTGTTTGTAGCGTGGTGCTGAGAAGGGCTGGCGTGAATGAGCAGGCAACAAAACCAAATGACCTTTTGTTACTGTCATGCAGTTATATTATGGGTCACCTATTATGGAGCGTTAGAAGCTACTGTCAGGAGGCTATGAACTGTCTCATTCAGAGAAGCCCCATCCTGTGATCAGGTGACGTCTGGGTATTCAGAGCTAAGGGACATACACAGTATTTGTGACTTTGCTAGTGCAAGAACATTTAGAACTGCCAGTCACTGGGTTGAGGCAGGACATGGATTGCAATGTAAATGTTAATACACCATTAAGATTTAAAACATGTTGAAAATGGAACAGAGAATTAATTACTTCTGAGGCATTACAGTCAAGTGAGTCTGGCCCTTACCAGCCTCTGCCAACTTGGACATAGGTGGCAGGTCAAACAAAGACCTGAGACAAACTTGTCCACAGCCCTGGGACTTGAATTCTGATACAAACAGATACACTGAATGATCTGGTTATGATTGATTGGCTCAGTTAGTTTCACCACTCACTTCCTTAAATGAAAGCCCATCCTCTAGCCAACAATTTGAGTGACGTGTTAGAATAGATGGCATTCTTACAGAGCTTGGCTAAAGATGTATATTAGTGAAATATACCAAAATTGCACAGGTCACTGAAAGGAATGCCACCAAATTCCACAACGTGGCTTGCATCCACTTATTGAATCTTGCAGACATGCAGATATGGCTGAAGGGCAACGTTTGAGCTATGTGGTTTGCCATTTAGTGCTTTTCATTTCTGAGATAAAAACTGAAATTGCTGGAACATGTCAGCAGTTCTGGCAGCATGTGAGGAGACAAATCAGAGTTAACAGTTTGAGTCCAGTGCCACTTCTTTGCAACTGCCTTGTTTCAGAGCGCACGCAGCCCCCCCCCCCCCCCCCCCCACCCCCCCGACTCCGAGTTGTTGTATCCCTGACGCAAACAACACGTTACTGGTGTAGCTAGAGTTGAAATTGACGTCACACAGGGGAGGTTAATTTGATTGTTCATCCAAGCACTTTTTATGTTGTGTCTTTATTCCAGAACCAAACTTTGTTGGCTCTGCGTACATCCAAGAAAGTGCCAACAGTGAGATGGGGGACGATGACAAGATCTATTTTTTCTTCAGTGAGAGAGCTGTTGAGTACGACTGTTACAAGGAGCAGGTGGTGGCCAGAGTTGCTCGTGTGTGCAAGGTAAGATGAGCTTTGACATGTTGGCTTGCTTCCTGCTTGATCCTCCGTGTATTCAGCCTTGTTTGGTGGCTTTTCTGCAGAGCATGTTTCCAACATTGGTTGAGATACTAAGCATCAGGAATCTCCATTGATGCGAGTTGTGCGCTTTGATTAGGTTGGAAATAGTGGTGATATGACTGATAATAACTGTTTACGCCAGTAAGGCCGAAAACACCAGGCCAGAGTTTTAATTTAAAGGTTTTCTACTGTAGACCAGAGTATGGTATTTGAGAGCCTACCACATTTGGACATCAATGCATGTAACAGTATGTAAGTAAGTGTCCAGATCTCCACGATCCTAAGAGTTTACAGTAATATTGGAATCTGTAGGTTGAAGCTTAGACGTGCAGCTATTGTTGGATGTGTTACATGTCTCTGTGGCAAAGTCAGAGGATATAGGATGATCAGAAAGAAGTTCTGCCTTGCTCCACATCCAACCACCACCACTAACTCCAACTGTCAAGGGCTTCCGACTATCCACACTGGTAACTTGTGTAAAACTGGTAGTTTTCTGCCAGGCTGGGTGAGCTGGAATGACTTCGTTTGCACTGTGACCTCTTCAGAGAACTTAGAAAAATGAAACAGTTGGCATCTGATGCCTGAATTAATTTGAACAAATTGGAATGTCAAGCAGACCTGCCTGACCACTGCTGAAGATAGTCCTGTGAGGCTGGAAAAGGGATGGAACATGAGTAACGTTGCAGAGTATACTCTGAGTGTGCCCCAAGTTGGTTTCACTCTTCCCAGGAGAATCTTTTTATTTGAGTCTGTCAAAGAAGTTTTGACCCTCACGTGGAACATATGACCATATTTTCCTCCAGGATTCTGTGGATGAGTTGATCAGATACTGGTCTCTGAGCTTCTGATTGGTGCCAGTGTGCTGTGTTACATAGGATTCTTGGAATGATTGTTGCAAGTACCACATGTTGGTCATCTTGTCAGGCCAATTGTTAAATGCATTTCCCCCGTCACTTGACTCCTGGCCCAAGGTGCGTGTTAGCCACTATTTACAGTTATCTCCCATGCAAATCCTTGAATGTTGGCTGGACTGCTCACATGAAAGACTTCTCTGGCTCAAGGTCACGGGTTATAAATTGATCAGAGTTTTTCCGTTCACTCATGTCAAAACTGGAACCTCTAAAGGTGAGTTCAAACAGTTAACCCTGGACATGGCTACGTTGCTGTCTATGTGACCATACATGCGGATAAACTCACTGTGACTATTTTCCATCAGTCACGTCGCCTCAAAGAAAGGTGAAAAAAACAAGTCAGGGACCTAGTGATGGTGGTCAAGGCAGTGCACATATCCTTTCTCCACCCATGGTTTTTTTTTCCTTGATTCTGATAATTGGAGTGCAGCAATAGATTTTGATGCTTAAGTACCTGTTGGCATTCTTATCCAGGGGTAGCATTCTCTGACCCGTCCCAAACTGTTAGTTGAAGATAATGCTTCATCTGGAACTAATTGAAACTGAGAGATTCTGTAGTACAAACACAGAATCTTGTTAGATGAGCCTCAGCTCGTGCAGTTTACTATGAGTGCTTAAACAAGCATGTTTATGTCACCATGACCAGGTTTGTTTGACCAGGATGACTTCATTGAGCTGAAGATTACTGCCCAACTAGTTATCCTATGGAGTAATGTGCAAATGGGTAAATCGAATAGCAATTTCAGTCATTGGCACAGATTTTCATTGTTACAGCTTTTGCTCTGTCAACACTGACGGGTAGATGAGTTTGGAATCCTTTATTTAGTCCAATCTGTCAACTTCTGTCCTCATTCTGGACAGGCTGTGCCTTTTATTGTATTATGCCTGCAAGCTTTCCCCCTCTCCAGAATACCATTCCAAGTGTCATGTCCCATCTTCTTTTGCTCTGCGCTTGAACATCTGGTGTCCCTTGTGACCCTTTGTTTTTAACTCCATCATTTACTTCCTGGCATAAATCTTGTGAAGAAATTTCCTTCCTGCATCAGGCTTCGAAGTCCATTGTAAGCCAGAGTTCATGTTCTCTGAATCTTGTCTATCTCTTTCCCTGCATTCCACCTTTATCCCTTTCCTCCCACTCTTTCCCTTGCTCCTCCATTGCTGTCTGTTTTTTTTTCTTATTCCCCCCCCCCCACCCATCCCTGTCACCCAGCCGTGGACATGGAGGTCGTTAAAGGTGTACAGGCATTGAGTCACAAGTCAATCAGAATCACTGCTCAGCCAAATAAGAAGAACCCACACGTGAAATAAATGTAAATTGCAGAGGTATTTTTGTTTCAAGTCAGTAACTTACTCTTTGCAAGGTTGAGAACCTGTAAGTCTGAGCTAAGGTTAATGTATTTGGTGATCAAGGTTGATGTTTTATGCAGTGCTGCAGGATAAATCCCTTGGTTCGGGTACTGACTTGTTGCAGGATTAATCAAGCTGAGTCCGGGCTTGAGTTCTGTTCCATTTCACATCTGTCTGAATGAAAAACTGTACATTCACCAACAGAGAAGCCAAGCTTTAACTGTGTTTGTCAATTCCTGCTGCAATGACACTGACTTATACAGACCACACAATGTGCAAGCAAGCCATTTGGCCCATCAAATCCACATTGACTCTTTTGAGAATCCCTCCCTCACCTGCGCCCCCCCGCCCCCGCCGCTATCCCTGTAACTCTGCAATTACTGTGGCTCATGCCCTAACCGGCACATCTTTAGACTGTGGAGGGAACAAGAAAAATCAATGCAGACATGGGGAGATTATGCAGACTGCGCAAAGACATTCGCCTGAGGCTGGAATCAAATCCTAATGGCTTGGGATGATCATGTTCATCTGGAGGAGGTCTGTGTTTTGATTACAAGACCCACATTCTTCCACAGCCATGGCTATCAATGAATCAAATAAAAAGCATGGTTGTATGTAATTTTGAGGGAGCAAATGGCAGGGTGAGGGGAGGATGAATATACCTTGTAAATTAGTGTGCTTTGTTGCTTTGTTAATAATGGCTGCACTTCCTGTTTGATTAAAGCAAATTAAAGTTTCTCTCATTGGCAGGGTGACATGGGTGGGGCTAGAACTCTTCAGAAAAAATGGACCACGTTCCTGAAGGCCCGCTTGTTGTGCTCAGTCCCAGAACTACAGCTTCACTTCAACAAGATCCAGACTGCTTACACACTGAATGATGTTACCTGGCAGAAGACTATGTTCTTTGGTATCTTCCAGGCACAGTGGTAAGTTCTGAGTTAGAACTCCATTCTGATTTTTTTTCTACCTTCAATACTTGACTCCCACCCCCTGTAATGTTCTTGCTGACTTTTTTCACAGCACTTTAGCCAACAGAACTGTGTAGATGTGTCAACCTGGACGTGGTTCAGTCAAATGCCAGGCCATGAATGGCCTCAAGTTGTTAAGACTTGTACGAAATGAGTCTCTAGATAGCAGTAAAGGGTTAATAAACCATCACCCATGTCGGATAAGATTTAGGTTTAGTGCTGCAGTTTAATGACCCTTCCTGAGCGTAGCGTTCATATTCAGCACAGTTCCACATGAGCCGTTCCATGGCTAATCCTCAACACGCTTGCTACTTCATTCTGTCTGAGACATCCTGTGCACTATAAGTGCAATGTTGTTTGGATTTGCTGCAACTAAATCAACATTGAGGCTCAGTGTTTAGCTTCTGCATTGACAGAGGAGGATGATAGAAGATGGGAGGACAGCATCAAGGAAAGCTCGGTGTGTTCGCTGTTGGGATGTCTGATGGGGAGCGAGGGTAGTAGGTTCAAATGTTGAAATAATTCCCACAGCTGAGTAAAGTGAAAGGGTGGCTGAGCGAAAAGCTGGAAGCTTATGGGATATGGTGGAGTTTGACAGAATGCAATGCACCTATCAAATTGGCGTCAACTTAGCCATCGAGGAAAAGAATTTACATACAGTGAAATAAAAAGTTCAGCTTCAGGTGAAGTTGAAGTTCAAACTGGAGTTAATGGCCTCCTGTTAGTGGTGCTGTACATTGGCCAGTGTGGTCACAGTGCTGTTTGAAAGGTTCACTACCCAGTCCAAGGTGCTGGTAGTTCACCATGTACCGCTCCTTGTGTTAGACCCAGAGCTGGTGGTGTGTGCATCACTTCCTCGTCACCCCACCAGATCAGCCATTGGATCATGGAGGCCATGACAAGGTGGAATGAGCAATTAGACCAGCCATGGGCATCCTGTTGCTCAGTAAGTCTGGCAAAATCATGCCAAGTGTTTTCCCAACCACGATAGCTTTCCAGCCTGTTGGTCACAGCACACCAGCCCCATAAGCTGCATTTTTGCCCATTTCGGGGCCCATGGTGAACCTGCCTATGCATGTAGAATTGGCCACAGTGCAGCACTGCATGGGGATTGACTTTCGTGTTGGACATTGTGAGAGATGTTGGGAGGGGAAGAAACTTTCTGCCTTGTGTTTTTCTTGGCAAGGAGAATGGAGCAATTGGGAAGGAAGTCACTGGTGCCATTTCAGCTGGTGTGTGAAGAACATGTGATGGCGGAGTAGAGGCTGCAAGCTGAGATGGATATACGCTGTGGCAGGCTGTATGAATGAGATTTTGTGGCTTACACCCTGGAGCATTTAGACAAATGTGACAGGTTGGAGATTTTTGCATTTAACAGGAAGAAGACAGACTGCGAGTATGAGTGTGTGACAGTTGAATAAGTTGGTGTTGGGTGGCGGGGAGAGGGATGGTGATGGGCGTGATAAGTGATGAGACCATCTGGGAGGTGCAGGTAGTGTGGCTGTGCTCTTTTTCACATGACAGAAGGTGGCACACAAGCCCAGCAGGAACGAGCTTGATCTCCAAACACACTGACATTTCTGTCTCTTTACTTCAAGCTGACAGTACTGCCTATGAAAAAGCTAATTTGGAGTTTTTATTGTGGGTTCAGGGAAGCACTTGCATTTGGGATGAATATTAACCCATGAGTCTTTTTATAGCTTATTCTGAAGTAATTCTGTGAAGAAAAAGTTGTGAAAAGGGGTTGCAGAATATGTGGTCCAAAAAGTTAATGCACTGATGGCAAGTTTGTAGTGGTGAAGGCACAAATGCTGGCTGAAAAGGGAAGAAGCAAATGAGTTGAGGGAAGTGAGCTGTAGTTCATAGATCAGTTTAAAGAAATATGGATGGACAAAAATACAGCAATGAACTTACAGAACTGTCCAAGAAGGCAAAATGTTACATTTTGATGTATCTGAGCTGCTGATGAATATGTAGAAAAAAATGTATCATTCCAATCTATGCGTCAGATCAGGCGCCTGCCATTGCAGCTTGGTGTCGGAATTATGCTGACTGCTTGCAAACTTCTAAATCAGTTACGCTTTGTGCCCTGGTAATTTTTTGCCTTTCCCAACATAATTATTAGCATCTTAATAATGTACTGTTTAATCTTCCGCTGGACAGCTGCAGACAGGGCTGCTAGAACAGTTGCACTTGGACCTGCTCTGTAAAGCTCATAGTGTCACGCTGGACTTCCTAACTGAGGAAGTAACCTCGGCATTTGGTTAATACTGCAGCAGTTCATTATGTCCAAGTGTGAATGTGATTGCCTGACGGAGCATGCTGAAATTGTGATCATTTGGTGATAGTAGCGTGCTTATTTGGTAAATGGGTAAAATTTAAGGTTAAGCTCCAGGACTTAGGTTGTGAAAGGTAGGCTTTTTTGCAAACTGCATTCACTGTACCATCAAGTTTTATGACATCACAAGATAGATTAGTTAATATTATTGAATCCCTACAGTCTGAATGCAGGCCATTTGGCCCATAGAGTCTGCACCAATCCTCTGAAGAGCAGCCCAACCAGACATAACCCTTATCCTTTAACCCTGTGTTCGCCATGCTAATCCACCTAGCCGACGCATGCCTGGACACGATGGACAATTTAGCACTGCCAGTACATGTAAGCTGCGTATCATTGGACTGCGGGAAGATACACAGACACGGAGAATGTGTAAACTACGAACAGTCACGTGAGGCTGGAATTGAATCCAGGTCCCTGGTACTGTGAAGCAACAGTGCCAACAACAGTTTACTATACCTGTCTGTGAAGCAGTAGAGCTGGAACACAACCAAGATTTTGGCAAAGGAGTGATGGAACAGCTTGAAGCCTTTCTGATAAGTGTAATAACCATCTGTAGGTACTGTGTGCCAAGTGCCGACTGAAGAATGGTGATACAGCATGTCACGTGATGTCAGATGGTTTGTTGGTGTGCGCAGTGATGTGATTTGAGAGTTTTACTGTGAGATGAGTAGGCGAGTTGTTTGTCGCCTATTGGGCGTCTTGACCTGTTTCTGCTTGCTTGCAGGGCTGATGTGGTTGTGTCTGCTATCTGCCAGTACAAGATTGAAGACATTCAACGTGCCTTCGATGGACCCTTCAAAGAGTACCGGGACCAGGCACAGAAATGGGGCCGGTACTCTGATAAAGTGCCGAGTCCCCGGCCTGGAGCTGTAAGTTCTTGCCACAAGTTTTTATCCTGATTCTTTCAGATCCAACCGACTGTTTTGATGCATTCCAGTTTTGAACGTAGAGAAGATCCTTTAAATTCCACTTCAGTATTTTAAGTCCCCCCAAGTATTCAGTGGGAAGGTTCAGCCTGGCGTTAGTTTACCTTAAGTAAGTTAATGTGATATACATTACAATACTGGGCTATTTGGTGTAATGCATCCATTTTAAGACATCTGGCGTGCTCAAGCTTACTCATGTCTGTGTTCTTTGTCATCTCATTTTTGTCTCTGTCCTTGCGTAAAACGATCACATCCTTTGTAATGCACCTGGAATGCTGATTGGATTGATGCATTGCTTTAAAATCGCCTACAACATCCCATTGATGTTAATGAATAGTCGTGGTCTTCTGCAGCAGAGACAAAATTCAATTTGTGGGTACTCTTAAACATGTTGTAATTGGTAAACCGTATTGCTGTACACTGTATTTGAAATGTTCGTATAATTGGAGAACAATATGTATGACACGTGTTTGGAGCGTGGACAATCCACAACTGAATACAGATTTGTGCATAAGCTGTGTGTGGATGGAAAACGAGCTTGAATTCACTAATGAGGTCCATTGTAGTTGGCCAACTTGATGTTACTCTGAATCACCTTGTGTGCAATGTGCTAATATGGCTTGTGTAGCAGGAGTCAAGCAGCACCTGTGAAGCTGTACCCCAGTACAAGTCTCCACCTTCTAGATAGTGGGGTCCTGTGTCCAAGGTGCAAGGTGGTCTGTAGTTAAGGTTATTCTTTCTGGGGCAGTAGCAGTGTGTCCCCAAGTGGCGTTTCTGCTCCTCTGTGGTCCATCAGGCCTGCTTAATTCCTGGTAATCCTGTACATGGGTAAACGTGTTTTTCTTGGTTACTTGAGAAGCTTTGTTTATTCACCCATTGTCGCCAGCTCTTTATCATGTGCGTATGTCCGAGCTAGCATCTACTGCTTCTTGTGGGCATATATTTCACAGAGTGTACCTGTGAAGAAGTGTCTGACAGTTGAATTCTGTGATGCTGGTGTAATGGTAGCAAAGATGTTCCTCCAAAAAAAACAATTACTTCCCAATCCTAATACCATCAATCCAAATGCCCCTTGAACAGTTCAGCTGAAGTTTATAGCATTCAAGGAGTTTTCATCATAGAATCCCTACAGTGTGGACACAGGCCCTTAGGCCCAATAAGTCCACACTGACCCTCGGAGCATCCCACCCAGACTCATGGCCCTATAACCCACTGAATCTACACATCTCTAAACACTGTGGGCAAATTAGCATGGCCAACCCACCTAGCTTGCACATCTTTGGACTGTGGGAGGAAACCCGTGCAGACTCCACACAGAGTCGCCCAAGGGTAGAATCGAACCCAGGTCCCTGGCGCTGTGAGGCAGCAGTGCGAACCACTGAGCCACCGTGCCACCTTTTGTCGTATGTCAGGGATCAGTCAGCCTGCCTATTTGCAACTTACTAATAGTTGGCACATAGCTTCGATTGCTATGGGATTTCATGTGCATACAAATTGCTGTTGTAATGATTGCTCCCTTGAATGTGATGAAAATGCCATATTCTTTAATGAAATAGGGCACGTATTTGCTGTCATTTTAGAAAACGGCAGAAGTGACACTGGCATGACCAGCTTTTTGACACCACTGTAGAGTTGGGCCATATGGCCCATCTGCTGTTATGTGAATAGCAAATCCTAGATAAATAATGTCAACTGCACTGTCACCTTGACTCCAGACCTTGTGCTGAAGTTTAAAAGAGGAATTGTTTAAACGTCCCAGAAACTTGCCTTGCATCAATGTTAGATGGAATCGCTGGATATAGGGTTATACTGTCAAGCACAGCAATAAAGAGCCATAATTGTGACAGTCAATCTGTCTGCAGAACAAAGAAGTTGTGCATGTATCACATGCCACCCTAAGGCATTTGAATGAACATCGTTAAATGTAATATCACAATGTTGCATGTGGAAGTTCAATTGTTAGCTGCTAACATTGCCTGGTGGTGATCTTATTCTGGTTTCCAGTGCATCACAAACAACCATAGAGTGCTTGGCTATAATAGTTCACTCGAACTGCCTGACAACACGCTCAACTTTGCGAAGAAACATCCACTGATGGATGACCTTGTGCAGCCTGTTGGCTACCGGCCTCTACTCATCCAGAAAAACATCAACTACACACAGATTGTGGTGGACCGGGCAGTGGCTGCAAACGGGAATCAGTACACAACCCTCTTCATTGGGACAGGTCAGTTGTGATTTATAGCTTTGAAGGTCAACAGTGCTCCATGTCAAACACTGTTCGATGCTGCAATTTGGGCTAAACCAAGTGTTAGGTGGTTAGAGATAATGGGAACTGCAGATGCTGGAGAATTCCAAGATAATAAAATGTGAGGCTGGATGAACACAGCAGGCCAAGCAGCATCTCAGGAGCACAAAAGCCCCCCTCCTCCCACCCACCCTCCTGCAAAAATTCCATCCCCTATTCCCAATTCCTCCGCCTCCGCCGCATCTGCTCCCACGATAAGACATTCCACTCCCGCACATCCCAGATGTCCAAGTTCTTTAAGGACCGCAACTTTCCCCCCACAGTGATCAAGAACGCCCTTGACCGCGTCTCCCGTATTTCCCGCAACACATCCCTCACACCCCGCCCCCGCCACAACCGCCCTAAGAGGATCCCCCTCGTTCTCACACACCACCCCACCAACCTCTGGATACAACGCATCATCCTCCGACACTTCCGCCATCTACAATCCGACCCCACCACCCAAGACATTTTTCCATCCCCACCCCTGTCTGCTTTCCGGAGAGACCACTCTCTCTGTGACTCCCTTGTTCGCTCCACACTGCCCTCCAACCCCACCACACCCGGCACCTTCCCCTGCAACCGCAGGAAATACTACACTTGTCCCCACACCTCCTCCCTCACCCCTATCCCAGGCCCCAAGATGACATTCCACATTAAGCAGAGGTTCACCTGCACATCTGCCAATGTGGTATACTGCATCCACTGTACCCGGTGCGGCTTCGTCTGCATTGGGGAAACCAAGCGAAGGCTTGGAGACCGCTTTGCAGAACACCTCCGCTCAGTTTGCAACAAACAACTGCACCTCCCAGTCGCAAACCATTTCCACTCCCCCTCCCATTCTCTAGATGACATGTCCATCATGGGCCTCCTGCAGTGCCACAATGATGCCACCCGAAGGTTGCAGGAACAGCAACTCATATTCCGCCTGGGAACCCTGCAGCCATATGGTATCAATGTGGACTTCACCAGTTTCAAAATCTCCCCTTCCCCTACTGCATCCCTAAACCAGCCTAGTTCGTCCCCTCCCCCCACTGCACCACACAACCAGCCCAGCTCTTCCCCCCCCACCCACTGCATCCCAAAACCAGTCCAACCTGTCTCTGCCTCCCTAACCGGTTCTTCCTCTCACCCATCCCTTCCTCCCAAACCAAGCCGCACCCCCAGCTACCTACTAACCTCATCCCACCTCCTTGACCTGTCCGTCTTCCCTGGACTGACCTATCCCCTCCCTACCTCCCCACCTATACTCTCTCCACCTATCTTCTTTACTCTCCATCTTCGGTCCGCCTCCCCCTCTCTCCCTATTTATTCCAGCTCCCTCTCCCCATCCCCCTCTCTGATGTTAGGTGGTTATTTGCAAATTGTGTGGGACTGTAACAGAGTCCTTGCCTGCAGTGTCTCGTGCTTTGGACTGAAAAGATCCAGTTCGGTATGGCTGAAAGAATAGACATGCTGTGAAATTCTGCGTTTAACTGGTCAGTAGCAATGCAAGAGAATGAACTTTTCCAGGCAAAAATGAATTTTCTCTTGCCTAGGGAAGTGATCCTGATGGGTCGGTAAATTGCAGTAACTGTTGAGAGGTGTGCAATGGAAAGGATGTGAATTTGACTCCTTTTCTCAAATGTTATCTCGGGTCATGCGTGTTCTGCTTGGAGATTTGTGTAAGTGTGTAACTAAATATGATGCGCTTATGCCTGCAATACAAAACTGACAAATCTGAACAGATTTTCCAAGAATGGGAGGCTGTAGTGTTTTCGAAATGTCACTGTAGTAAATCAGAGCTCCAGGCTGATGCTTTTGGGACATGGGTTCAAATCTCGTGCCAGATGGTGAAAATTGAACTGAAGACAAACATTCCTGGTTTTCCAATTTTTGGAAAAAAAAGGCTGAATTAACATAACTGTGTGTCAATACTGGTAATGGTTTCATAAAAATCTGTGAGCCTCACTGAAGTCCTTGAGGGACAAAGCTCTGTTGTGCAGGCTAGAAGAGATAAGAATGCCAATCCAGATTCCGTCCGCTGTTCTACTAGCTCTGTCAATCAAGGGGACATTGGGATGGGCTGCTAATGATGCATGCATCCTGAAATTATGAATTAGAAACAAAGCAGGGGCTTTTCAAATGCCTTTTTTTTTTGAAGAACAACTCTACACGATGATGACACTGCTGTTTGGTGACTAGCATTGTCTGTTGCCGATATTGCTGTCTGGGATAAAAGTAGCTGGGAAAGTGGAGTCACATTAGGCATTTACAAAATTTGGCTTTGGGAATTATCTCTGGTTTTTATGTGAGGTTGAAATGATTGCCATCCCTGCCTCATGGGTACAATCAGTCGTCTCTCCGCTGCTACCACCACCATCCCCACCCCCACCTCCTCACCTCACAAAGTAGTATTTGGGGTCAGAGCTTGGCTTTGAACCCAAAATTGGGGATAGTAGTAAGCACAGCATTTGTTAAAGTAGTCCAGAAGATGTTGCTTTTTGGAAATTCAAGAATACACATAACGGGCATGGGGGCAAGTCAGTACGACTTCTCAGAAATGAGAGATAAGGACGCCAGTTTGGGGTTTGAACTGTAAGTAGACACAGTCAGGATAAAAATTGGAGATTTGGGGTAAGGAGTGAGACACACAGTCAACTCTTTGTTAATGCATTCATGATGAAGGCACCATGGTAAGTCAGTCCAGATTTGATGCACACTTTAAGGCACTGGAGCGGTTTGCTGACTGACTGAACTGAGCAGTTAAAAGTCAGCAATTTTGCTGTGGGTCTGGGGTGACAGGAAGCATAGTCAGGGTAGGAATCAAAGATGCCGCTTGATCTTGGATGCCAGTGAAGCAATCCAGCACTTGAATGCTCATGATCACTGATATCAACTTCATCTTTTAAATGTAATTCTTCAGCTAAAGCTCAAATCCCTGTCGTCCTGGAAATGCTGTCTCAGGCTGAGGAGCTCAGTTGTCTGATATAACTGTCCACAATTTTTGGGATTTCCTATATTGCAGACAACTGAGAAATGATTGATTGAAGTGCTAATTAAAGCAATGGCCTGCAATTAAGTCCAACTAATGCAGGTCAGAACTGGAAAAAGTTGCAGTTAGTTGCAAGTCTGTGTATTGGGCCAACAGGTGAGTAATTTTGACAAGGAGAAGCTTGTGACTTGAACTGAACGCCTCTTCGAGTAATACATGCTTAGAGTTGTAGATGCGCAATGATCAACCTGTGGGTGAAGGCCAGCCTTTCTGAAATAATGCTACCAAACTTGAACTTGGTGTGACAAAAAGAAGCAACAGAGAATAATGTTATGTACTGGTGGTTCTTAGAGGTGGCTTGTGTAGAAGTTGTTTTTGTTCACCAGTAGAATCTGTAATGCAGGCAACAGTGTCAGCTGGTACAGACAAAGTGTGCTACCTGGAAACCATGATGCACAAATTGAAAAGTTGTTCAGAGGCACCGTACTGTAGTATACCTAACTGAAAAGTGATTAACATGGTTGTCAAGTCACTCATGGAGTCGTTCAAAAGCCGAGGAGATTTGTTTGGGAGCAGAGGTTTTTAAGGAACACAATAGCTACAAAGCCTGTGTGTTTAACAAATGTAAATGGATAAAACTACCAATGATTCACTGAGATCATTTTTAGGGTGGGAAATCTGATATCGTTAAATGGTGTCATGGACAGGTGACTGCAGATACAGCAATGTACTAGATCCTTAATTGCTCCCTGCAAATTTCAATGGGCAGTGAATGGCGACCCAGCAACTCTGTGCATGCATGAGGTTATACAGTCAAACCGTGAAAACAAGGTACATGCAATAGTAGACGTGGTACTGCACAGAAGTTGTGGGCAACATTGGTTTTTAGTCCTGCCTCAAATTATGGAAAAGACAGACAGGAATTGGTGATGAATTTCTAGACTGTCACATCAGACATCTGAAGTTTGGGTTACTAGTAACATGTAACGGGTCAGAGAATGGTTGCATTCACGCCATGCCAACATTGCATAATTGCCAGTCACTAATCATTTTGGTCCATACAGCCACAGAAGTGAACTTGTTCATTTCCCTTGGAATGTTCTTTGCCCAACAGTTGGTAGTGATCTTGTTGGTAAGATGGGGCCAAGTCAGCTGCCTCACAATCAGGAATGTGATCCATGGTGTTGAACAGGAGTACTTCTAAGGCTCAGCAATAATCCGGTATTCAGCTACAGGATTGTACATTTGCTGGGACAGGGCATGTTGCATAGTAAAGAAGGCCATCCGGTGGTGTTTAGCCAAACAGATTTTTGTTCTATTTCTGCGGTAAGTAGTGTCTGATATAGTGGTTTTCCATTTCAAATAGTACTTTCACGCATGTGTTTGCTTCCTGATGAATAGGAGCAGGATGGCTGCACAAGGCTGTGATGATTGGCTCCCACTTGCACATTATTGAAGAGCTCCAGCTATTTGTGGACCCTCAGCCAATTGAAACCTTAGCCATCTCCAAGAAGAAAGTAAGTCTGTCCCATCCAACAGATCATCAGGCTTCACTGTCAGCAGATGTTAAGCTCCCCCAAATAAGTCAATGACATACACATATCCCATGTCACTGCTCAGTTTGCTTCGCTGTTACTGCTGTGTTTGTCAGGATCACAGAATGTATGTTAGCTGACAACATTGCAGATAAGCAGTGGAGAACAGTGTACTGTGATGGACTTTAAGCCCACCACTTGGTTAAACTGGGCCATGGTATGTACTTTATAAGAGAGTGTCAGAAGGTTCAGTGTTTCTGACACAAAGAGATAGAATAACACTTGGTAGCTTGTATTCCTTGCGCTGTCATCCAAACTAAGTGTTCATATGCTTTTTCTAATGAAATGTGCAGTCCTAGATAAAACTGAATTTGACCAAGAGGACACAGTGATCCCAAAGCTCTGCAGCTGATAGCCTCCATTCTGTCATCAGGGAACTATAAGTTAACTGTAGTGTGAGGTCCTTTTGTCATTGCCTGGCAGTATTTCCTCAGTGCACCTTGACCATCCCCAAAGTCAGTGATGGCCTTGGCTGTTGATGTTCAGAACGCTACTGTTTTGCTTCTGTGTGCCTTAATGTTTCCCTGTAGTGGCCTAACCCAACTGCAACATGACCTCCCAACTCCTATGCTCAATCCAAGTGTACCAATGACTGCCTGCACTGTCCTATCTACCTGCAACTCTGCTTTCAAGGAACTATGATCATGCACTCCAGGTTGTCTTAGTTCAGCGACAGGACCTCACCGCTAAGTGTATAAGTCCTGCCCTGACTGGCCGTTACAAAATGCACCAGTCTACATTTCTCTAAATTAAACTCCACCAGCTACTACCGAGCCCGTTGGCTCATCTGATAAAGATTTTCATGCACTATGAGACAACATTCCTTGCTCTGTATTACCCCGCCAGTTTTTGTGTCGTCTGCGAGCTCCGCCTCTGTACCCTCTATGTCCACATCTAAATAACTTAGATAAAAAGACAAAAAGCAGTAGACCCTGCAAACTGCTTGTCACAGGCCTCCAGTCTGAAAAGCACACCTCATTTACTACCCTTTGTCTTCTACATTTGAGCCAGTTCTTGATCCAACTAGTTGGTTCTCCCTCTATTCTGTGAGATCTAACTTTGCTTACCAATGTACCATGTCTTCCATACAGATCATATCCATTGCTCTGCCGTCATCAGTCCTCTTTGTCACTTCTTCCAAAACCCGAACTAAGTTCCTGATACACGATTTTGCATGCACCAAGCCATGTTGACTATCTCTAGTCAGTCCTTGCCTTTTCCAAATAGATGTAAATCCCATCCCTCAGGATCCCCTCCAACAACTAGAGAAAAGCCAATTTTGACAGCATTAGGCAAGAAGCTTAAGATGTCCTTATGGGCTGCATGTTTGCAGGTAAAAGGATGGCTAGAAAACTGGGGTGGTCAGAATCCAAAATCACATGACACCAGGTTTTCATCTGACAGGTTTATTTGAAATGACAAGCTCTTGGAGTGCAGTATCCTTTGTCAGGTGCAGTGAGAGAAGACTCTTAGACAGAGTTTATAGGCAGAGAGATGAAGGGCAGAGAAATCAAAGGATCATGCAAATAGTGAGTGGAGTGAATAACCATAAGATGGCTGGCTGCCTGCATCCTGTTGAATCTGTAATCATGTGTACATTCCTGCGTTCTAGAAATTGCAGAAGCAGGATATGGAGAACTGTTAAAAAGGAGATGCTAGTTATGATTGATTAAAATGCAAATTCCTTAATGTTTGAAGTCATGGTGATGACATCATTAAAGGTTTCATCACTGTGTACCTGGCTTAACAAATTTCCAATAAGCACAGAGGTAGGTTTTGTGTATTCCTATCATCAGGTCAGACACTAAAATTGTAGGTGTCAGAACTTATCCAGAATCTGTTTGCATGTTAACCTGAATCAGGCTGGCTTTATTCCAACAGCTGGAATTCATTAAATGCCACCCTGAATATGACTCCAAATTATGTGTATCTTGACAAAATAGCATTTTTGTGCCAATAATATGAGTGGAGTGAATAACCATAAGACAGTTCTTGGATGAAATGATTCACTGTGTAGGTTTGTGTGTATGTGTGTTTGTGAGAGAGTGTGTAACCCAAAAGTGTACAGAGTAAGGTAGACAGTTTGTGTTTTCAAATAAACCTGTTGGACTCTGAGTTCGTGCTGTGAGATGAATGATTAGAGAATTTGAGGTTTTGGTGAAATGGAGTGATTCCCAATGTGATGATGCTGCACAAATGCAATGCGGCAAGGGGATTTTCACAGTGGGGGGAAAAATGTTATAATACCAAAGAGTGGTATTAAATTCTTCTACATGTTTACATTGCCACAGAAATTCCTGTTCGCTGGATCTCGCAGTCAGGTCGTTCAGGTGCCATTTGCAGACTGTGAGAAATACCAAACCTGTGTGGATTGTATCCTGGCAAGGGATCCATATTGTGCCTGGACAAAGTGGGGATGCACAAGGTTTGATGAATCATCTGGGTAAGGATTCAGTCTTAATCTTAGACTGTTATTTATTTTTTTCTTGTGTGAATACAACTGGTATTTTTGACCTAAATAGTGACCCTCCTGAATGTGGTCATTTTAAAATGAACTGCATCTGGGACATGTAAGATTTCAGAGATGTCTTTGGGATGGTGATGGAAAATGCTTGGGAACCGGGTGAAAAAGCAGCCTACTTTGCACCAGTATCCTAGGATGCTGGGCTGGACATAGCTGGAATGTGTCCCCTAAGTGAATGTGTTTCAGTCGTGTGGCTGCTGTTGGTCTTGAAACCACACTCCCACCCCCACACACTCCCCCTGGTTGACCTCAAGGAATGGCGTGCAGTTCACAAAGGTTCCCCAGGTCAAGTTGGAGGTTCGCTGCCACGATGATCATTGAACTTCTCACTTGGTGAACTAATTTACCATTTGAGTCAGTGACATAATTAAAGGAGTTCTGTTAGAAGGAAGCTGTGGTTGGGGAGAAGTCATATGGCAAGATGTATGTTGCAGTGACTGCTGGCTGTCCCTAATCTTTTGCAGAAAGGCACACAGAAGTACAATCTAATGAATTTGGTCACAGAGGCCATTCCAGCTGGTTAGGTGCAAACCCTGGGACAGTGTTCCCAAATAGGGAACTGACAGGTCTCTTGTCTCTACAGAACAGAATGATGACTTCAGTTGATGCTACAGTGTGTCAATCCATTTTGGTGAAGACTAACCTCCAGTGATTTATTTCTTTTTCCAAAGATTTCTTGATGTGGAACAGGATGTTGACTTTGCAGATGTCAGAATGTGCCATGACACTCCAGGTAAGAGGACTGAGTGATCTGGATAGTGGTGGTGGGTTCTTCCTGGTGTTGATGATTTAGGAGGAGAAAGAGGAGATGAACTTATAAACAGTGACGTCTGTTCTCAACAGTCAAGCTGCAGTCATTGAGTTTAGAAGCAGTCTGAGCAAATGGTGCTTTTTACATCTCCATACAAGTACATGGAGTTGTATGTGATGTGCCCTGACTCAGTTCCACTTGCTCCACTACTAGTTTGTTTTTGGTGTCACTGCCAATGCCTGGCATGTACGCTTTTGGCCAAAATATTGCTATCGGGAGAGCTATGCAACTCCTTTTACTGGCTCAAAATGAAGAGCTTCTGGTTTGGAGCAACTGCTCTGCATGCTGAAGATTCTGTGCTTCCATGAGTTGGTTCACTGTGAATGTGTATCAGTAATGCAGTTCATGCTTTATTCTTGTCCATGGTGAAATCTGGGAACTCAGTGGACTTTACATTGTTTGACGAGCGTACCATGTGCTCTGTCTGTTCTTGTTGACGTCTTCCCTCTGTTGAAACATTATGTATGGAAGTACAACAGGACTTGAGTGTGAACTGCACGTAAATGTTGCTGGAGATGTAGTCATTCACAAATGGACTTCAGACTTCAGCTGCTCTCAGACAGACATCAAGTGTGACACTGTACTGAATAGGAGGAGCTTGGGCCTCCTGACTTTCCTAGACAGCATGAATTGCCTGTTTAATAACTGTGTCGGTCATCTGCTAATTGTCATGTTGTAGATTGCGAAGTAAAAGCTGGAGCTGTGTTTCAGTTGTAACAAATGGTTTCATGGCCCAGAGATTGTGCAAACCATTTGACTAAATATGTTTGCATCCACGGAATGACTTTGTGACGATTGTTGATGTGCCCTAAGGTGAGGTTGATTTGCTGTTCTTCTGATTATGACCTTGTAGGTGTACTGAAGATCAAGAACCTGACTGTTGCTGCTGGTACCAGCATTCTCCTGCCATGCCAACTCATCTCCAACCTGGCTGTGCCCAAGTGGAAATTCCAACAGCAGGATTTGGGTCAAATACCTCATGGCAACTATGAAATTCAGTCTAAATCTTTGTTAATATCAGATGTACAGGTACAACAGAGTGGCATTTACTTGTGTTTCTCTGATGAGAAACATGAGCCCCTTTTGGTGGGAAAATACTTGCTGAATGTTGTTTCCAATCCTGCCACGGCACTGGAAAGCAGAGCGGCGGTTAACAATCTTGGATTGGTCTGGCTCTGTGCGTTTGTCTTGGGAGTGGTCTGCATCTGCTTGCTGGGAGTAGTTATCTATCTGAACCGAAAGCTCAGGGCGCGGCTGGAAAAAACAGAGGTGACAAAGGAAGTAGACTGTGTTAATGCCTACCCCACTGACTGCATCCTGTCCAAAGAGGTGCCCAAGGGTACAAAGTTCATTCCCAGCCAGACATCAAGCTCCGATGAGAAGCTGTGGGAGTCACCTTCATACTATTACTCTGATGGCTCCCTGAAAATTGTACCTGGCCATGCCTTGAGTCCGAATGGTAGCTCGCCATCTCACAATGGTACTGCTAATGGTATTCCTGGGCAGCCCCTGCCCACAGCTGTTCAGTCTCCCACCCGGCTCAACCTAGCCAACATCCGTGGCGCAAACACGAATGGCTACATTCGGCTGCAGCTTGGGGAAGATGCAGTGGACCCATTCTCTGAAGAGTTACGGAAGAAGCTGAAACAGCGTCAAATGTTGCCTGATGCGAACCCAGAGGAGTCCTCAGTGTGAGTGATGGTTGGCTCTCCACATGGCATAAGGCTACCTCACCTTTTGTGTAAATAGGACAAATGAGAAACACACACTGAATTATAAACTCAATGGAGACTATGTATATATTCCACAAGATACCACACCTGCTTTTAAAAATGAAGATTTCAAATTTTGAACTTCACAAATTCCCAAAACCTAATACAGTTAACTTAGCACAGAATGTCTATATACACTGTACTGACCATGTTTATCACCAGACTTGGTGTGAAACTGTGAACAGGATGAGAGGCTCCCAACTGATGGTCTGTTTCCTGCCTTGTGGTGATTGCTGTGATTCGCGGTGGCTGCTGCATTGCCATGTAAGTTAAGTTTCCTTATTTGCTGAGAGTTTTTGTGAACTGGTCAAGTTGCAGAAGTGAAGACATACTCGATACTCTTCAGTAAAGCAAAGTGTGAAGACCAAGTTGTTGTCCTGCCCTTGAGCTCTTGGGTCAGGACTGGCTGAGATTAAGGAATTCTTAAGAGTTGAAAGTGGTGACTTTAGAGCAGTGGTTGTTGAAATATGATGCTGTCATGCTGTGGGTAGAAGTCGGTCAGCCTGGAGTTGTCTTCAGCTCACGTTGGCAGGTGCAGCTTTTTTCTTTTGGTGGGTGCGGGGGCGCTGGGTGGTGGCAGTTGTGAGATGGTATTTGCAATGTATGAATTACTGTTGTCTGGGTTGCTCAGTGATTTTGTTGCAGTGGAAGCCAGTCTCTGTACCCCCATCACCGAAAGCACACCTGTTCTACATACACATGTAACAGGTCCGAATTGGTCTGACACACTGCTGCCACATTTTTCTGCTTCCACTCGCGTTCTGATTGAATCCTGGAACAGTACATCGCTGTTCTCCTGATGTGAGCAACCGCAATGGTAATCTCTATCTATGTCATTTTGTGTAACAATGGATGGTATAGTGTTTGCTTGTGCTGTGTTCATTGTCTAATCTGGTCATTCTCTTTTCTCAGTTGAATGCAAGAGTGGACCAGAAGTTGCTGCAGTGGAGCCAACAGAAGATTCTTGGTGTCAAAGTTCCAAGATGGGCACCTTGGGCCTAAATGGTCATTGTACCAAAACCATAGCTTGTGTTGCTGATACAAATACTGTCATGTTAGACCCCACAAGAAGCCTATTGGCTCTGGTTTTGGAATGAACTGTGCAATCTGTTGGGCAAGTATTCTCTGATCGTGACTGTTTCTTCTTGATGTTTACTGCTGGTTGGTGTGCTCAAATTGTCCAGATCACCTGCTCCTGATGGTTATCATCAGTGACGAGAATAACTAGTATGTACCCATGGCTTGATGATAGAGGTAGGAGTGTGACCTTTGGGTTCAGGCTGCAGTGTCTCAGTTTCATGTTAGAGTCGGGGTGGTTTCTGTGTAAAGTGTGCTATGAGTTTTGGGAAGTACTCAATCAGCAAGTTTGGATGGTTTCTGTACAAATGTATGTCCAGGATACAACCAAATCAGATGTGTTTTTGAAAGTACACATTTGATGGACATAGAATCCTTGGCACTCGGGGTTTCAGTGCCAGATTAGTGTCTGTTAGAACGTGACTAAGACGTGGAGTTTTAATTGGCTGTGTACAGAATGGGATAGATGAGCAGCATAATTCAATGTTTGATGATGTCTGCTTGTTTGTTAAGTGGGCAATGCAGGAATTTGTTGAAGATGTCAGCAAAGTGATTCCTTAGTTTATGGGATGTATAATGAGATGTTTGACAAGGACGGATATGAAATCGAGGTGAGGATTGTTGGACATGTCTTGTGTGCAGTGTTCTTGTTATCTGTGAATAAGGCTACAGCTGTGAACACATCACTAAGACTGTGTTCCATGAGTGAGGCAGTGTTTCATACACTGGATCAGACTGATGTCTGAGAAAAACCTAGAATGTAGTTGAAGGCAGAGTGAGTTTAGTGCAGATTGGGCACAAAACAGCTGATAGCTTTGACCGGAAACATTGTTTGTTTGAGTACGTGTATGTTGGTCAGAAGGTGGAAGAGGAATTCAGTCAAGACCTCCTGAATTCGGCTCCCTGAAGAATTGCTGCACAGAATAAATCCTATGCCCTTGTTCAGTTGTCCAGCAGGGAAGGAAGCATGAGGATAAAGTTGATGTGTTGGCACCAAAAGGTGTTCAGTTGTTTTGCAGTTGGTATTCTACTCTAAAATGTAACTTATTGAACTCAGCATGTAATTTAAGTATTGTACAGTCCAAAATATTTAAAATATTTTTATATCAATCAATTTCAAAAGGATTAAAGTTAAGTGAATCACAGGCTGTTTCTGATTTCTGTGTGCGCCATTTTGGTTCTTCAAGTGAAAATTTGTTTTGAGCCAATGGGAAATAGGCTGCTAATTTGATTGCGTGGGCTTTCACATTGGTCTGAAAATTGCAACGGCACAGAATTCACTCATCTGCTGAGCCGACTAAGCTCTAGGGAGAAGGATGGTGCCTTGAAATATCGGATGGTCCTGCAGCATGTCACGTGCTCTTTGACTGACATGAAAGTGGGGCCATGATTTGCTATCTGCAGGGGAGTTTTTGTAGTGTCCTCATTAAAAATGATTCCTCAATTTACGAAGACTGGAAAACTCAACCAGGAAGAGTTGTGAGTATGAACACACACCCCTGACAAGGGACATGTTTAAAAATGAGATTTCTACCGTCTTGTCTGGTCCACATAGAGCAGCAAGGAGAATGTTGCTATGAGTAGGTGAAATTCAAAGGTAATGAAGAATTGAGTTATTGTTCTCTCTTCTCTCCTTTTCACCATGACTGTAAGAGAAGAGCTGAGTTTTGTATGCCGTGCTGGTTTGTATCCAGCATGGCCTTTTGGTTTAGGTCACATGAGATGAAGGGGAGTGGAGGGAAGAGGCTGAGTTTGTAACAGATAAACATTCTGCTAAAACATCTGTAAAATTCTCTTGTTCTTCCTTGAAATTGCTGATCATGGCTGCTATGCACAATCTAAGAGCTCAATCTCAGAGTGCCCCTTTCAGAGATGACAGTTTCATCCACAAATCTGAGAACACTTCTGTTACTTTGTTCGGCCGGCCATAATCCTCATGGACCAACTGCACACATGCTCAATGTGGCCACTAGATGGTGCTAACTTCCTGCCCATTCGAGGTTGTGTCAATGACTACAGGCATTTCTGCTTGAAGATGTTTGGTTTAACACAAGTTGGCTGTCATGCGATTGATGAATAATAGACACTATTTGGACAACACAAACTTCCTCAACTCCACACGAACACAATGGTCATGTTCTTGGGTAACTACCTGTATTGGCACAGGCCTGTGCAAAAAGTAGACATAAAGGTGAATGCCAATTTCAGTACACAAAGCCTGCAGGATCTGCTGAAAAACTCAATTGATCAACCCAACTTCTAGCAACAACCGTTACAGACCTAACATAACACGACAGGAACAGGTGTGCCGCCAGGGACATGCTGTCCCTGCAATGAAGGCCGACATGTGATGTGACTAGCAAAGTCCATGGCTCTGTTCAAGAGCAAAAAACCTGTGGTTTGGAGGTTGCTGGTGTTTACCCCTCTCATCCTAATCCTATACCTTCAAATGCTTCAGCAGACACATACTTGAAACCAACCTCTGAGACCCCTCAAATCATGCCAATCGTTTCACAGCCAACAAAGCAGGCCTTGAACAGTAGTCACATAGTAACCTACCTGCACATTGGCAAGATCCCACAGAATGGCAAAAATAATACTTAGATGACCCTATTTTATTAGGTGGATCCAAGCATAAATATTGTATTGGACCCTGAGTATCTCCAGTGCTGCCTTATGGCATCTTCGGAGCATATGACATCCCAGCTCATTTTCTACCAAAAGATAGCAGCTCTGGCAGCGATATCGCTTATGATGACTTAGTTCCAAAGCTTGTTGATTTTGTGACCAGTGAGCCACATCTGACAGATGAGATAGCAACCAAAGGCTGAGGCAAACAACATGTAATGATTGTGACTCATGGTCATCTTCGAAGGGGATGCTGCTCGGGAAAGATTCAATTCAGAGATAATAGTGCTTATCCAATTTTTCCACAGAATGACTGACAAACATTCAAAGATGGTGCTGGAGGCACAAAAGCTAACTAACTTTTTCATGTGTTCACTTCTGGTCTTCCTGCTATAGGAAACATATATGACACGTGAAAGGATTCCAAGAATATTGACTAGGATAGTGCCAGGATGCAAAGGTTTGAGCTAAAAAGAGACTGCCTAGGAAAAAAGTTTCCCTGCAGTAACACAGCCTGAGAGGTAACCTTAATGACATTCATTGAATCATGACGCATACATGAGGTGAATAGCCAAGGTCATGCCCCTGGGGTGGGGGAGTCAAAAACTAGACAGCATGGGTTTAGGGTGGGACGGTAGAGATTTAAAAGGGGCCCATCTTCCACGCAGAGGGTGGTACGTATACGGAATCAGCTACGCGAACAAGTGGTGGAGGGTAGTACAATTGCAAAATTTAAAAGACGTGGACAGGTACATAAATAGGAAAGGGATTAGAGGGACATAGGCCAAATGCTGGCAAATGGGACTAAATTAATTCAGGATACCTCATCAGCATGGACAAGTTGGAGTGAAGGGTCTGTTTCCATGCTGCATATCTCAACAACTCTATACAAAATACCTCTTCTCAATGTGTTAAAGTAGAGATGCACCTTAATAAGCCCTTCTGTTTAAAATTTGTTGGGAATGCCAAGGCAATGTTTTCAGGAGTCTGAATGAAACCATCTACATATCTTTCAACTAAATGTGCAATCTTACACCCAAGGCTTACACATCTATGTCATTAGCTTGCAAAATTACCCTAGCCACAAAAACAAGAGAGATTACTCACACACAGCACGATACTGTTTGGCTGTTTGCAAAAAGCCTGCGTTGAAAATTGAAAACACCACTCACAGGTACTGTAAAAGAGACCTGCAAATGCCACAGCCGGAAATGCCATGGGCTAAAATGGAGCAAATCGGTGCGTACAGTAGAGTAACAAATGACGTGCATAATTGCATAGGGAAGGAGAAAGGTAGAATATGCGTCATAGAGACAGCAAACTGAGAAATGAGGATAAGTACCTGCTGCTGACAATTGATTGAAGGCTTCTTCTAACTGCATGAGTGAACAACATATCAGATCCAAAGTAGTCATAGCATCTACTAGTATATTTACCTGAGGAAAACTCTGACAGAAGTGTCATCACATGCCATCAATTGATAATGATGTTTGCTTGCAATATGCATATTAACAGACAAATAAAGAGATCTCAGGTGCAAACACAATAAGAGCACAGTTAAACACTAGCCATTAACAGCACATACAACTCTTAGTTCTTCTGGTTTGCCTTTTTTGTTGAACAATCTACAATCGGCACTTGATAACAAAATTGAAAACAATCTTATCTCCACATTGTGTTCTCAACAATATACGGACAGTACTGCTATGGCTTGCAACGCGCGCCTGCAAAAGCTGGTACAATGGTTTCCAAGACAATAACCAATTTTGTGAAGGCACTACGTTCAAGGCTGCCTTGTCTCACTAGCATCACAGTGGCCAATCTAGGGCAACTTCCATCTCATGAGCAATCAGGCTGTCAATACTCTCCCAGTCGTGGACCCTGTTAACTTAGGGGAGGGCGAACTATGTAAATCCTGACATCAAGAATTCATAGTCCTTCATAACATTTGCATTCATGTAAATGAAAGGGACTTATGGTCAACATTGACCAATTTCAGACTTCTGTCAGTGATCTAGTAATTCAGAGCCCCACTGATGCTGTGCAGACACAGGTTCATATCTGACTCTCTGGCAACACAATGGCTCAGTGATTACCACGTCACAGCTCCAGGACCCACTACAAAGCCACACTTGGCCAAGTGTCTGTGTGAAGCTTCCATGTTCTTCCTGTATCTCCATGGGTTTTGGCCAGGTGCTCCATATTACCCAAAGATATGCAAGTTAGGTGCATTGCCCATAGTGTCCAGGGATATGCGAGGTAGGAGAAAATGTTCTCCAGAGGGTCAGCAGGGACTCAATGCTCCAAATGCCTTGCTTCCACACAGTAGGGATTCTACATAGCACATGCTGCTGGGTGTCATATTTACATTTGAAAGGTTAACAGTCAATCTGTACTCACCTTGCTTCTTTCAGAAAAAATCATATGCATATCCTGCATGACCCCTATATGAAGGGTGAAATTTAAGATAATCAGGATTGCTGCTCCACCTATCCCTTGTTGAACAGACTAAACAAACACCCAAAGAAACGGCTTGACAAGGCTGAAATAGCAAAGACGTGACCAGGACAGATCCACCTTGTGTCTGCAAAATGGAACTAAGATAATACATCTTAGTCTCCTCATACACAGAACATATTAAATAAGGTGTGAAATAAATTCTACGTTACCTCAATTGAAAACAAGATTACTGCAGGTCCTGTAAGCCTGAAAGGAAGACTGGGGATGTTGAAAAAATACTCAGGATATTTAACAGAAAGCAATAAACAGACTTAATAATTTAGATTTGTGAACTTTCATTGGAATTATGTTTGGTTATGAACAAAGGCTATATGAGACAAGAACAAAAGGAAGGTCTGTGACAAGATGGAGACAGAAAGTCCAAGATCGCATGTACGTTTCAAAAATCATGATGGACTTCAGAAGAGGTGAATGGCAACTGTCTCTTTTTGTGGTGGGGGATTTCAAGACTAGAGCCCAATTTTTCAAGGTGACAAGCTAAATGTAGGAAAGACATGATGTGCAATTTATTGACACATCTCCAGACTCTGACAATAGTGTGGTTCTTGCAATGCAATGAAATTCCAGAAGTGGTGGCCACGGGTACAGTACAAATGCTTACAAGCCATTTGGATGAGTCACAAACTTAAAAACAAGATATTTGCAGGGATATGGGCCAAGCAGAGGCAGTGGCACTAGTTTAGTTTGGGATTATGATGCATTGGCTGGACAACATGGTCTGTTTCTGTGCTGTGTAACTCTATGACAGAAGTAAGTCTTCCAGCATTAAAAGAAATGGAGCTGCCACAAGAAAAGCAGTGACAAAAGACTGTCATAGTCTACATGCAACACGGTTGACAATGATTTCCTCCAAGATAATCTACATGTACAATGTGATCTTGACTGAACCAAACAATATATAAAATAGTTTTATATGTTCAGCTACAAAAGGAGCTGCGGCAGTTTAATGGGGTCAGGACTGATCAGGCTGCTGCTGTGCCAAATAGTTGTTCCTTAACAGACATATGCAGTTCAACCATCTCCAACAGGGCCAAAATCACCAGACTGAACTGCAAATCTTGGCTTGCTTCACCAAGTCACACAGCATGAGAGCTTATGGAAAACAGTGGAGAAGCGGATGGACAACTGGCATGATTAGGAATGAAGGGAGTATTAAAGCCAGAGGTGTCAGGATCTGTTTCACTATTGTAAGAGTGTGGAGATGTGAGAACAGTTTATTCATGGGAGTACTGGAAATAACCAATATAATTCTTCTTCTGGAGATTTGATTTTTAAAATCTTCAACATCGGAAAGCCTCGCTTCAAATGATATAGTTACACTCTCTATGCTCAGATACCCACATCAACACTTGTAAACAGCAAATACTTTACCAGGAGCACAGTTACGCAAAGTATAAGGACAGGCTTCCATGCGGCCTGACCCCCTGTGATTTCCAGCATTTATTGTTTTCATTACAGACTGCAGTATCTGCTGTAAGCTGTTCCAGAATGCTTCCAAGTTGGTTTCAAGACCTCATCAAAACAACACCGATTCAGCAGGACTGGAAATCTGTTCGTAATTCACTGAAGAGATATGGGGGTTGCCAACTGTGTCAACATTTATCGCCCATCCAGAAACAGACTTACAACATTAATTGAGGTAGCATGCAGTCCATTGCTCTTCCCCTGTTCAGCCATGTCAAAGCACCAGTGGCTGAGCTGGTAGACAGAGCAGATCTGGTGAAGACCTGGACTCCAAGATCCTTATAGGTTCAATCTTGACACTTAACACCTGAATACATAATGTAGAAATTGTAGGACTGAGAGAACATGACACCCGCTCCCCCTGAGACCTTCTCCAGCACACATGCCACCCTTTTCCAAGCTACGGTCTGTTCTGAAAGCGGGTGACTGGAACAAAAACATCACCAGATGTGCTACTAGACTTACTAAGTCTTACCAGTAATTTCTGTTCTCACTAACCCGTTTGGCTTGCCTGCTCTTCAAAGATTGTTTGTTTGAACATTATGCATTTTGTACACTGCAAAAAGGAACTGACAGAGTCTCACCAAGATGACCAAGTTTTGAAATGAATGGAATTCAAGTTAAAGCACTAACCTTCAAACTCACAAAGATCTTTTCCCTCAGGTAATGACTTAGGGTCTCAGGTCCTCAGTAATTTGTCGTGAGGTTTCCACAGTGGTAAGAGACATACCCAACTGACTTCAAAACACTATCGAGCTCAGTGAGTGACTCAAATGAAAATTCATGACATCAGTCACAAACAGGACAGGTTGCCATTTGCTCCTGCCAGGAAAATCTGGGTTGGGACAGCCAAAAACATGCAAAGCTGTGCTGTCACAGCAAGGAACAACAATGACACAGAACCAGCCTGCTATCACAATTACCCATGTGCTGACAATAAGGGAGGCCATACAAGTCAGGGCACAGATGTCTGATGCCAGATGGAATGGGGGTGGGAGGGTGGGAGAAGGGGCAATGAGAAGTGAGGGGCATGGTCAGTCATTTGATTCAACGTGAAGACACACTGTATTGTATGAATGATGTAACATTCAATTGAGGCCAAACTGGTCATGCTGAGATAGGGATGGGGTAAGCACCCACCCCTGTACACATGGGCTGGCCAACTTTTTAAACTGCAGCAGGCAGAACATTCAGGTGCAAAACTTCCAACAGTACACACTGGTCACCAGTGGATTATCTTCAGTCAAGAACCCTGTAGCTGCTACTTCCCTTTGCTCAGACAGGGCTGATCACGCTGGCTCAACTGCACCTCTGGGACAGGTTTACCTCATTCAACACACCCCAAAGGTGGGTGTGAATGGCAACTTAATCCTGGATAGTTTGCACTGCATAATGCCAAATGAAGCACAGCTTTCAAACCAACAGCTTTTATGCCAAGATGCAACCATATCCAGCTGCATCTTTCAACCAGACATGGTGAAAACAATTCAGGTCACAGAAGTTCGACATAAGGCTTTTTACCCTTACATTATCCGTCTGTACTCCCTCATCTTCCAAGAATGGGACTGGTCGCTGTAACGCGCAGTGCCACAATTATTATATTCCGGCACTGGCTAAATCCGAAACACTATATGCATAGTGTCTCCCACCCATCCTCCTCCTCCTCTAACCGAAAAAAAGACTCTGTGGACGGTCAGAAAGGTAATCTGGTTTTTCGGTATGCATTAGGCAATTTAGAGTGGAGGGAATGGAAGCTAGGGCAATTTCATGCTCCTCTTGTAGAATATGGCAGGTAAGGGTCACTACTGGTGTCCTTTCTGACTTCACCTACGAGAAGTGCATCCAACTCCAGCTCCTCACAGACCGCGTTCGGGAACTTGAGCTAGATGAGCTCTGGATCATTCAGGAGGCAAGAGGCTGTTAGATAGGAGTTAGAGGGAGCTAGTGAGGTCAGGAATAGAGAGAGTGCAACGGAACACGGGGCTACAGAACTGGTTGAGAAGGGAGGGCTTCAGATATGTGGAAATTTGGGATGCCTTCTGGGGAACGTGGGACGTGTACGGGAAGGACGGTTTACACCTGAACTGGAGGGGCACCAATATCCTGGGTGGCAGGTTTGCTAGAGCTCTTCAGGAGTGTTCAACTAGTTTTGGCAGGTGGATGGGAACTGGAACTTCACATCAGAGGATGGGGTAACCAGTGTACAGGCAGATACAGCATGCAGAGAATCTGTGAGGAAGGGTAGGCTGTTGATAGGGCAAAGTTGCAGTCATTGTGACGAGTTGAAGTGTGTCTACTTTAATGCAAGAGGTGTCAGGAATAAGGATGATGAAATGAGAGCATGGATCAGTACGTGGAACTACGATGTGACCATGACAGAGAGAGACTTGGAGAACACGGGCAAGAATGGTTGTTGAACGTTCCAGGGTACAGATGTTTCAAAAGAAATAGGGGCAGAGGTAAAAGAGGTGGGGGAGTAACATTGCTAATCAGAGATGGTATCACAGCTACAGAAAAGGAGGTCCTGGAGGAGGGTTTGTCTACCGAGTCAGGATGGGTGGAAGTCAGAAGCAGGAAAGGAGCAGTCACTTTATTAGAAAACACATTTTGGGAAGGGGCAGAAGTAATAGGGAACCTCCTAACAGCAAATAGTTTGGATGGAGCAGATTTTGTCAAGTGCATCGGGGAAGGATTTCTGACTCAATATGTCGATAGGCCGGCCAGGGGGGAGGCCATATTGGATTCGGTACTTGGCAACAAACCAGGCTCACTGTTGGATCTCTCAGTGGGAGAGCATTTCGGTGATAGTGATCACGACTCCCTGACCTTTACTGTAGTCACGGACAGGATTAGCAGCAGATGTTTTGGGGAAATATTTAACTGGGGGAGGAGGAATACAAGCTATTAGCAAGAACTGCTCAGCATAAACTGGGATCAGATGCTCTCAGTGAAATGCACGACAGAAATGTGGAGGTTGTTTAGGAAGCAGTTGCTATGAGTTCTAGATATATTTGTCCCATTGAGACAAGGAAAGGATGGTCAGGTGAAGAAACCTTGAATGACGAGACATGTGGAACATTAGGTCAAGAGGAAGAAAGAAGCTTGCTTAAGGTTGAGGAAGCAAAGATTGCACAGGGCTCCACAGGTGCAAAGGTAGCCAGGAAGGAACTGGAATATGGACTTAAGAGAGCTAGAAGTGGGTATGGAAAAGCCTTGGCAGGTAGGACCAAGGAAAACCCCAAGGTATTCTATGCTTACGTGAGGAACAAAAAGATGACCAGAGTGAGGGTAGGGCCAATCAGGGACAGTAGACGGAACTTGAGTGCAGAGTCACTGGAGGTAGGGGAGGTCCTTAATGTCTGCTTTGATATTCACCAGTGAGAGGGACCTTGACATTTGTGAGGACATCATGAAACAGGCAGCTGTGCTTGAACAGGTTGATGTTCGGAAGGAGAATGTGTTAGAAATTTTGAAAAACATGACAATAGATAAGGTTACTACGGGAAGCGAGGGAAGAGATTGCTGCCCCTTTGGCGATGATCTTCACTACATCCTCACCGTCCACTAGAGTAGTACCAGATAATTGGAGGGTGGCAAACATCAGTCTCTTGTTCAAGAAAGGGAATAGGGATAATCCTGGAAATTGCAGACCGGTCAGTCTTACCGCTGTGGTGGGCAAATTATTGGAGAGGATCCTGACAGACAGTATTTATGATCAGGTGGAAAAGCACAATTTGATTAGAAATAGTCAGCAATGCTTTGAGAGGAGCATATCATGCCTCACGTGCCTTACTGAATTCTTTGATGATGTGACAAAACCCATTGATGAAGGAAGAGCAGTGGGTGTGATACTATATGGATTTTAGCGAGGCATTGATAAGGTCCTCCATGGTAGGCTCATTCAGAAATGAAGGAGGCATGGGATGCAGGGAATTTTGGCTGTCGGGATATAAAACTGGTGGTCCGATACAAGACAGAGGATGGTAGCAGATGGAAAGTATTCAGCCTGGAGCTTGGTGACCAGTGGTATTCCGCAGGGATCTGTTCTGGGACCTCTGTTCTTTTTGATCTTTATAAACAACTTGGAGGAGGAAATGGATGGGTGGATTAGTAAGTTTGCTGATGACACAAGTATAGGAGGAGTTGTGGACAGAAGGGAGGGCTGTTGTAGGTTTCAACAGGACTTGGACAGGATGCAGAGCTGGGCAAAGAAGTGGCAGATGGAATTCAACCCAGAAAAGTGTGAAGTCATTCATTTTGGACAGTCAAATGTGAATGCAGAATACAGGGTTAGCGGCAGGATTCTTGGCAGTGTGGAGGAATACAGGAATCTTGGGGTCCATGTCCATAGATCCCTCAACGTTGATAGGGTTGTAGAGGAGGTGTATGGTGTGTTGGCTTTCATTGGTAGGGGAATTGAGTTTAAGCGTACGGGGTTATGCTGCAGCTCTATAAAATCCTGGTTAGACCACATGTGGAATGTTATCTTCAGTTCTGGACACCTCATTACAGGGAGGATGTGAAAGAGGGTGCAGAGGAGATTTACCAAGATGCTGCCTGGACTGGAGGGCAGGTCTTATGAGGAAAGGTTGAGGGAACTAGAGTTTTTTCATTGGGGCAAAGAGTGATCAGAGGTGACTTGATAGAGGTATACAAGATGATGAGAGGCATAAATAGAGAAAAGCCAGAGACATTGTCCCAGGGCGGAAATGATTATTACAAGGGGGCATAATTTTAAGGTGATTGGAGGAAGGTATAGGGGAGATGTCAGAGGTCAGTTCCTTACACCGAGAGTGGTGAGCGTGTGGAATGCACTGCCAGCAGTGGTAGTGGAGTCAGGTACTTTAGAGACTTTTAAGCGACTCTTGGATAGGCAAATGGATGATAGTATAATGAAGGGTATGCAGGTTAGTTTGATCTTAGTAGGATAATAGGTTGGTACAACATTGAGGGCCGAAGGGCCTGTACTGTTCTATGTTCTATAACTCTGTCAACTATGCAACTGAATGATGTGGGGTATGTGGCTGCATTAAACAGGAAAGGTAAGGGACTGGGACATAATGCCCTAAATGCCACTTGTGCTGAGCCTCACAGGTGGAGAGGTCCAACGTCTGAGACTTGAGTCAGGCATTATTATTCCCAGATAAATAACAGTGGATTTAATTTTTCCGAGATTGATGGCAAAGATTAGAAAACGAAAAGCATCGATCGAGAGAAGCCTAATTGATTGTCTCCCAGCTGCACGACAGGTATCGCTCCCTCACGATATAATTTGCCTTGTCATACATTACAGTCTGCAACTTGCAGAGTGCGCGACTCTGTTTTCAGATGTAAGTTGCATAATCACAATTAGCAGACTGGTCTGTGCGCACTATTCTGCATCCAAGTGCTGTATGTTTTCTTCCCAGTGGGTTAGGCATAGTTGGCCTGCTGAGTGAAATTGTAGCTGAAACAGCATATTATGAGGTGGCAATGTTTCAACTGATTGTTCGTTTTGACGGCCTGAAAATGGGGTTGCATTGTAATCGTCCTTTCCGAATGTGATCCTTCCAATAAGCATTCAAATACCTTACTTCAGTCTTTCTCACTGCTTTTCTTATGGTGAACAACAGAGCTTGGCATCTGTCTGACAGTCAAGATGGCATCAGTCAATATCACCCTTTGTAAGTCACGGTCAAGTTCAGTCGGACCATCTACTGTACACAGTTCTGGCAATTAGAGTTTGAGGTTGGTCCTGAATGGTGAGCTGCTACATTTGATCCCACCTGGAAAAAAATTAGGCCTTTCATCGCAGTGTGGAGCACTGCACTGCCCAAGTTCAACATGGGCAAGTAAGCCAGAGGACTTCAAACCACAGCAATATTCGCATTTAGCCCGAGACAAGTTGCACCGACAAGACTGTAGAAACAAAAGACTCCTCAGCTTCTCAAGCTGGTTGCACCATGCAATAAGGACACAATTCATCTGTATCCTAAAACCACACCAATTTTTCTTTGTTTTGTTTTTGACTTCAGACTTATTAACAACATTGGCACTAAGCAACAGAAAAACGCAGGAACTGGAGCAGGAGCAATCAAGCCTCCTCCCTATTCTATACAATCAACATTGATCTTGGCATCAATCACACAACTTCATACCCACTCCCATATTGCTTATTCCCTACGATACCAAACATATCATCTCAATCTTTAATATCTTCAATTCCACAAGTCTCTGGTTGACAAACATTTTTTCAGGCAAACAAAAAAAATCTCTGCTCTTTGCAAAATTTTCATGAAACTCCAAGCCTTGAGTGCGCTTTGGTTTAAGATCCAGATTTCAACAACACTGTTTCGTGAAAGATTTCCAGGAAGGACCAAGCTTTAACATTGTGGCAAATGATGCCTCATTCTGCAACCATCCAGCATACATCTTAATTCCAATAAAAGAACAATACAAATTAAAGCTCTAGCCGCAGGAGGGGAGGGGGTATAGGAAAGCGCAGAAAGAGGACTCATGCAACAGTGAAATCTCAGGAGTCATATGAACAAAGAAGTTATGAGCAAGAACAGGCTATTCAGACCCTTCAACCGACTGGTTTTGACAAAGTCGAGGCTAAGGTGACTGAGGCATCAAGTCCAACTTGCTGCTGATCTCCAAAATTCCTAAATTTCCTGTTGGTCAAGAATATATCTACTTCTGTTCAAAAGATTCAATAATCTTGCCTCTATCATAGAAGAAGTCCAAAGGTTCATCTCCACCTAAAATACAAGACATTCTTTAGCTAGTTTTAGTTAATGTCACAAGGGAAACAGTTGCTCATTATCCACCCTGTCGAGTGCCATCAAGATCTTACATTTTTCAATACGATCATCTTGCCCTCTTCTACACTCCCAACAGATACAGGCGCAATCCACCCACAAGGTGATCCCTTCTTCCCAAGATTCAGTTGATCCTGTTCTAATGCAATGATTTCCTTCATTAATGAAGGACAACAGAAATGTGCACGGCATTACAACTGCCCTTCTCATCACTTGGAGTGCTTACACATTCACATTTTATGCAATTCATTTTCCGACCTCTGCCTCATTTTCGATTCTTGCCATTTCTCTTATTCTTCCTGCAATATCGTGACAACCCAAAATTCACATTTTGGGAGGCAACGTCATTGATCCATCTGTATCCCTAATGGAAATATCTCTTCTGATGTCACGCCTGTATGTTCAATAACACTGCTTGCAAAGCTACCCTTGGGTTGCTCAATCTCCTTTGTTCAATAAGACAACAATTGGTCACTGACCATCAACTGGGCATTACAGATAGTACTGTTGGTAAGTACCAAAAAGTACATCAGTGGCAGTATTTACAGCATCTACATCTAACTTGCCAACTTTGAAAGTGTGAACATCATTAATACACGTAAAAACCAGTACAACACTCTGAACTTTACATTATATGACAAAATGCATTTATATTGCAAGCTAAAATTAGAGAAACAGAAATATTACAAAGAATTGGCTGACAAAAACAAAAGGCGACCTGACCTGTTAACAGAGCTGTTGATGCAAATGACCAGACACTTAATTTAAACCAGGAGAAGCATTTCAAATGAGGAGAGAAGAAGAACAGGGGACAGCTTTCAGGAAACAAATCCAGAGCACAGTTTGAAGGAAGGGTCACTGGACCCAAAACCTGAACTCTGATTTCTCTCCACATGTGCTGCCAGACCTGTTGAGCTTTCCCAGCAATTTTTGTTTTGTTTCCAGAGCACACGCCTCCCTGTAAAGCAATAAAAATTAGAATCACGCAAAAGCCTGCAAGTTACATTCAAACGACAAATAACAGACATCACATATCTCGAACTCCAGCATCTGCAGTTCTTACAGTCTCCACATTCAGACCACAGTTGGTTTTGAATTTTTTTTCTCTAAGATACACAATATACTCCTTTCATAACAAAGAACAAAGGTTGGACAGTCTAAAGGTAGATAAGCCCCCATGCTATAAGGAGGACAGGATCCCAGAGCCCAGAGGTGATTGACTGCTTTGAAACTCAAGATGTGGCCTAAAATTGATAGGTATGAATCAAATCAGTGATCCTCACATCCCGTTCTTTCTGCCAATTCATTGCAATTGCTATGCTGCCTGTCACTTTCAGTCAGCTGTATTGAGAAGTACCGTCTGAGAAGAGACAACCACAAACAAAATCCTGCTTATGACTGGAACTCTGGACAGAGGACTCAGAAATAACAGAATCCAGAATGATCAGAGCACACCATGAAACAAGCTGGCGGAGAGTCAAAGTAAAGCACCCACCATCCAGGGTTTACAACCTTTCTTCGAAGTATTCTACTGACAAGTAATCATAACAACACAAACTGTGTAAAAGAAGCAACAAAGTGGACAGGTGGAAGATGGAAGACTTTCATGGATTCTTGGAATCAGGTTCCTCTATTTTGATAAACATCTGTTGCGTGATGACAAATGATCAACTGCAGCCGATCAGACCTGGCTCCACCTGGACGACGTGTATGTGTGTAACTTTTTAAATGAAATTGGACCCAGTGGTTGCAATGTGGAAATTCACAGCGAGAGGCATGTTCTGGGTAATTTGTGTTTCCTTTTTAAAAATAAGATTTACTGTTCACCTGGAGAATGCGATCCCAGAATGCACATTCTAGACATCGGGCAAGTAGGTGAAGCAAATCAAAATACCGACACATTCTACCTGCTCTTTAGGCATCATTTCCCAGCTGTAGTGATTGCTCCAGGAGCGATTCTTCGCGAAAGATTTGTGCTTCTGCCTGTTTTAGAATGATCTGGGCTGGAAAGCGGACACTTGAGTTTCCAACAAGACCAGGAATGTTTCTCAGGTGTGCTACTGCTTCTGGTCAGTTGGGTTGCTCACATGTTTCCTAGATGCCAAGTGCAAAAGTATCTTGGTGTGGATGGCACTGTGAAACCAAAATCCATTGACAAAGTTTGCACCTTAACCTGAGGGGGAGTATTGGAACAGGAAATGTAAAAGAAATAACACTTTCAGCACATGACAAGACCTAATTAAAGAACCACAATGCATTCGGGACACACTAGCTTCCTGTTGAAAAATGAATCAGCCGTCTATCAGCTGATCTCAAACACCAATGAGCTGACATGTGATGTTCCAATACTAATCGGACCTGTCCTTTCAAGGTCGCTGCTCACATCTGTATAAATCAAAAACAAGTTAATCTAATCACCCCGATTTTGCCTAACTCTAAAGCAGTAAATTAATTTTAACACGTCATTTCACATTCTGGTCAATATCTATCCTCTGTTTGGTAGGAAATACAAAAATCGGCTGTTTGCTGTTCACACACGCATCAACTGGCTGCAGGAACCAGCTGTCTGCAAACTGGATACCAGGTTTACAATGTTGCAGCAGACAATGTACTTGGAGAAAACACTATTATCTGTGGAATGCTTTGTGAAGTCCTATGTTGATGGAGAGGCCTGCAGAAGTCGTGTGTTCCATTCTGCCAGTTGATTATTCTTTCAAGTTACCTGATTGCAGCAGTTCTGATGCACCATCCCAAATGAACTATTAACTGAAGTTCATGGTCTATACCTCAAGGCTTGAAACTTGTGCTGTTCTTTTAGCGTTTTAAGTCTGCAGGGCTCCATTTTCCAATGTTTCAATGACAAATCTCAATGTCCCTCATCAATTTAAAAAAAATACAAAGTTACGTGGTCAAGATTCAACCTAAATGTGTCCAAACATAGTTCTGCAGTAGTTACAAACTCATTCCCAATATAGAATTATTCTAAGGTGGATGATTCAACAAACTGAGCCAAGTTACAAGCTGGGTAGCAGAAATGGACCATACAATCTTAAGCAATAATTTGCCATCCAATTCAAAGTTTTCACGCACTAACGTGTCCCTACATACCACTCAAGGGCACACGAAAACTGATGTGGAGGCTGGTGAACAAATGCTGAAGCAAAACTTTGAGAGAACATCTTATAAGAAGGCAGACCAAAAGGTTTATAGAGGAAATTTATGAATTTATGCCTACAATGGCTGAAGGCATGGCAACTGATATTAGCAGAAATGAACAATTACGATGTACAGAACTAGAGTTTAAGGCAGATAATATTTTCGAAGGCATAGGCCACATTGCAGAATAGAGAAGGTTAGAGATTGTAAAGAAAGATGATTTGGAAGCATTTCATTAAAAGATTAAAATATTACTGAAGAGGACCTAATAAAGACAACAGGTTGGAAGTTTCATGATGGAAGAGGCTTATGCAGGTTAGACCACAGGTAGCAAAGAACAAAGGGCAAACAGCAAGGAAAATTACAGCATAGGAATAGGCCCTTCAGCCCTCCAAGCCTGCAACCAAAGTGTTGCCTGTCACAACCAAAACCCTCTACCCTTCCAGGGACCGTATCCCTCTATTCATGCATTTGCCCAGACACCATTTAAATGTCACTATCGTATCTGTTTCCACTACCTCTTCCAGCAGCAAGTTCCAGGCACCCACCACTTTCTGCGTTAAAAAACTTGCCTCGTACATCACCTTTAAATCTTGCCCCTTGCACCCAAACCCATGGCCCCGGCTAAATGACTCTTCCACCCTGGGAAAATGCTTCTGACTGTCCACTCTGTCCTTGCCCTTCATAATCTTGTAGACCCCAATTAGGTCGCCTCTCAACTTCAGTCATTCCAGTGAGAACAACCTGAGTTTCTCCAACCTCTCCTCATAGCTAATGCCTTCCTTACCAGGCAACATCCTGGTAAATCTTTTCTGTCCCCTGTCCAAAGCCACCACATCCTTCTGGTAGTGTGGCAAGCAGAATTGAACACAATATTCTAAATGCAGCCTCACTAAGTTTCTAAAAAGCTGCACTTTATCTGCCAATTTTTAAACTCAGTGCCCTGGCCGATGAAGGCCAACATGCTGTGTGCCTTGTTGATGACCTTGCTCATCTATGTTGCTACTTTCAGTGACCTGTGTACTTGTACACCCAGATCCCTCTGCCTATCAATACTCCTAAGGGTTCTGCCACTTACTGTATACTTTTCATCTGGATTAGACCTTCCAAAATGCATCATCTCACATTTTTCTGGATTAAACTCCATCTGCTATCTGTCAACCCAAGTCACCAACTAATCTAAATCCTGCTGTATCCTTTGATGATCCTCACTGCTATCCGCAATTCCGCTAACCTCTGTGTCATGGCAAACTTACTGATCAGACCGGTTACATTCTCCTCCAAATCATTTATATATAGTACAAATTGCAAAGGTCCCAACACTGATCCCTAGTCACATTCAGAAACGCAGCCTTCCACTGCTATCCTGCGTCCTATGACCAAGCCAGATTTTTTAATCCAGCTTGCAAGCTCCATCTGACCCCGTGCAACTTTCCCTTCTGTATCAGCCTACCATGAAGGACCGTGTCAAAGGCCTTAACTGAAGTCCATGTAGACAACATCTACCGCCCTACCCTCCTCGAGCATTTTTGTCACTTTCTCAAAAAAACTCAAGGAACTTGGGAGACATGACCTTCACTTTCCGAAACCGTGTTGCCTCTCGCTAATACACCTGCTTATTTCCAAGTGGGAGTAAATCCTGTCTCAAAGAAACCTCTCCAATAATTTCTTAGCACTGACATAAGGCTCAGCAGCCTGGAATTAGCTGGATTATCCTTGCCACCCTTCTTAAACAAAGGAACAACATTGGCTATTCTCCAATCATCTGAGACCTCCCCTGTAGCCAGTGAGGATACAAAGATTTCCCTCAAGGCCCCAGCAATTTCCTCCTTTGACACTCTCAGTATTCTTGGCTATATTCCATCAGGCCGTGGAGACTTGTCCATCTTTTCAAGACCCCCAATACCTCCTCCCTTTTGATCTCAACATGACCCAAACTATCTACACACCCATCCCTAGACTCATCATCCACCAAGTCCTTCTCAATGTTGAATACTGACACAAAGTACTCATTTATTACCTCACACATTTCCTCTGGCTCCACACATAAATTCCCTTCCCTCTCCTTGAGTGAGCCATCCCTCTCCCTGGATACCCTCTTGTCCTAATATATGTATAAAAAGCCTTGGGATTTTCCTTAATTCTATTGGCCAATGATTTTTCATGACCCCATTTCACACTTTTGACTCCATGCTTAAGTTTCTTTTGACTTTCCTTGTATTCCACCTTTGCTTTTTGTGTTCCCAGCCTCCTAGCCTTGACAAATGCTTACATTTTTCTTTTGGATTAGGTTCACAATAGCTCTTGTTATCCAAGGTTCCCTAAACTTGCCATACGTATCCTTCATCCTTCCAGGAACGTGTCGGTTCTGAGTTCCCAGCAACATACACTTGAAAGTCTCTTACATGCCAGGTGTTGACTTGCCCTCAAACATCTGCCTCCAAGCTACATCTTCAGTTTATGCCTAATATTGTTGTAATTAACCTTCCCCCAATTTAGCATTTTTACCTGACAACTACACTTATCTTTATCCATCAGTACCTTAAAGATTACTGAATTGTGATCACTGTTCCCAAGCTGCTCCCCTGTTGAGATGTCACCCACCTGGTTAGACTCATTCTCAAATAGTAGGTCCAGTGTGGCCCCTTTCCAAGTTGGACTATCTACATACTATTTCAAGAAACCCTCCTGGATGTTCCTTACAAACTCAGCCCCCTAAGCACTAAGTGAGTCCCAGTCAATATACGGGAAGTTAAAATCACCCACGACAACAACCCTGTTACTTTTACATCTTCCCAAAATCTGCTAACCTATCTGTTCTTCTATCTCCTGCTGCCTATTGGGAGGTCGAGAGATTGTGATTGCACCCTTCCTGTTCCTGAGGTCCACACATATTGCCTTGCTGTATTTACCACCTGAGGTGCCCTCCCAAAGTACAGCTGTGATAGTCTCCTTAACAAGTAGTGCGACTCCCCAACCCCTTTCGCATCTTCCTCTATCCCCCCTGAAACATCTGTATCCTGGAACGTTAAGCTACCAATCCTGTCCCTCCCTTAACCAAGTCTCTGTAATAGGAACAACATCATAGTTCCAAGGACTAATGTAAGCTCTAAGTTCATCTGCCTTACCTGTTACACTTTTTGCAGTGGAATAGATGCACTTCAATCATTTTAATGAGTTTGAATTCAGAAGTTAGGAAAACAACAAGTGCTTACAGACAGTCAGGATAGTGTAGTTGGGAGTGATTAAAGGCACAGCTGAGGTTTCATGAAACAATGGGCCAAGCTGGGAGGGGAGATACCTGATATTGTGTTGACAGAAATTGATGGTCTTTCTAATTGAGATTGGACTCAGTATATATTGGAAATGACTGAGTAAAACGCAACATTTTTGGTGGCGGCCAAATATTATGAAGACACAAAACTACAGGAAACAGCCGAACAACATCAATTGAGGGAGCTCTTTGCCTGAACCTGATCTAGCATCTTTACCTGAGCTGCTGTCCAGGCTGGAATTACTTTCTTAAACTGCATTCTAGTGTCCACAACATTATCCCTCTTAAAAATAGCACAGCGACCAACTGCACTGAATCAGCAGTCCTCAGTGTCAGTTCTGGATTTCATCTATCCACTGGGACATTACTGGCAAGAAAGGTCGAAACACAAACGAGACTTCACCTAACAGTGAAAGATTAATAGGATGAAATAAACCACAATCGGAAACAAGCAACTCACGTCAAAATCATCGCCCAGGACTTCAGGATGGTCCAAAGCACTTTTACTGCAGTTTACTAAGTTACTATTGCTTTGGAGGAAACACGCTAGCCGTTCTGGGGTTTGCAAGCTTCCAAAAAACTATGATGACAACGACCAACTTGAATGCCTTCATAATGCTGAATAAGGGATATATGCCAACAGGATACAAGGAACAAATCATCTTTCAAATTTGCCTGGGATAGGTTTGCCAGTTACAATGGACAGACAGCAACTCAGTTTATTGTCTACTTCATTTATGACAATACCAAACACAACTATCAAAAAGAAATGGCAAGAGAAATTGAATCACAACACATGCACAGTTATCATCTTTCCTCCCTTCAGAGGATCTCACAAGATAGTTCATTTTGGGGTTGGAGATCCAGATGCACAAAGCACCAGCTCTTCAAATGAAACCAAGGAACCAGTGACTAAGTAATATCCTCCAACGGGTTAGTGCTGCTCAAATGAGAAACAAACGAGACAGTTGTAGGGACTTTTAAAACACACCAAAACATGCAAACACCAAGGAAATGCATTTTGCCAAGTTGAACCAGCACTTAAGTCTGAGGAACTTGGACAAAAGGTAACAGAGACCCTCAGGTAACAAACATCCATTGTGATTGCCATCCTATCCATTAACCTTTTCGGGTTGCTGAAAATTGCTTCATATAACTGAAAAATGATGTTTTAGCTCAAAAACATCACTAAATTCAATGTAACACAAAATCTACAGAAAATTTTGGAGGAATTATGAGGTAGAGAAATAAGGTGTCTTTGACTCTCTGCCCCATTTATGACTTCCTGATGTTTTCACATTGTTTGTCTCTGATAACTCTGACAGAGCTTTTAGTAACATAGGTTTCAGTAATGTGATGACAAAAACGAACCAAAAATCTACTTCCTTAGGAACTGAAGAGCAGGAGCAACCTATTAAGCTGCTCAAGCCTATTCTGCAATTCTTAATCATGGATGACCATTTAGGGTCCACGTCACTTTTCTGCACTATCCCCAAGTCCCTTTAAGTCATCACTATCTAGGAACCTATGAATCTCTATTGTAGGCATGTTCAATGATGAGTTTCCACAGTCCCCTGGGGAAGTCAATGATTCACTATCCTCTCAGCACAGTTATTTCTTCTCAGCTAAGTTCTAAAAGGCTTTCTGCTATTCTGAATTAGAGAACAAAACACTGAAAAAGAAAATGTTCATTTGGAACAACCAAAGTGCGCTGGCGAAGACAAAGTACAAGGACCACCTGAGGGGAGAGACAGATCGTTGCTTTGCAGTCTCATTCAAATTGTGAGTGCTCAGGATTTTGTTAGTGCATTGCGGAATTGCCTACGTACTGCACGCTACTCATACAAAGCTGACAAAGAAAACCACAATCGGATATGCTCACCTCCGAAAGTTCTGACGCAGGGTTGTTGATCTGAAAGTTCAACTCATTCTGCCCACAGATGTTGCTTGACCGCTGAGTTTGTCCAATACTTTTTGGTTTTCTTGCAGATAGCGAGTTTTGAGAAGATTTGTAGCTCAGGTTGAAGTTCTGGATGCGAGTTTGCTCGCCGAGCTGGAAGGTTCGTTTTCAGACGTTTCATCACCAATCTAGGTAACATCATCAGTGACCCTCCGATGAAGCGTTGGTGTTATGTCCCGCTTTCTATTTATCTGGTTAGGTTTCCTTGGGTTGGTGATGTCATTTCCTGCATTGGTGATGTCATTTCCTGTTCTTTTTCTCAGCGGATGGTAGATTGGCTCCAAATCAATGTGGTTGTTGATGGAATTCCGGTTGGAATGCCATGCTCCTAGGAATTCTCGTGCGTGTCTCTGTTTGGCTTGTCCTAGGATGGATGTGTTGTCCCAATCAAAGTGGTGTCCTTCCTCATCTGTATGTAAGGATACGAGTGATAGTGGGTCATGTCGTTTTGTGGCTAGTTGATGTTCATGTATCCTGGCGGCTAGCTTTCTGCCAGTTTGTCCAATGTAGTGTTTCTTGCAGATTTCCAGATTCTGCAGAATTTTCCTGTGGTGACACTGAAGAACATGTGTAAAATATGATCATTAGCAGTACATCGAAAGCAAAGACTAAACTGCTAATTACATCTGAATTTTAACAATTCAATCAACTTTTGTATGCCAATGCATTTCTTAGCTCCTGTTCAGAAAATACTGAATCAATATCAAAATGTCAGTGACAGCAACTCCAGAAAGTGTTACTGGTTTAAACCCCCTAGAAAAGAATCAAATATGATCAGTTCAAATGGAATTCACCACGTTTAAAACAAAGTTTCACTGTTTTGCTTATTACAGATGTATTCCACATTTAATAGGACAAATGCAGTGTCCGGTATTACAGACAATTGTTCGCAGCATGCTGGAACTTCACCATCTAATCAAAGGCAAAGTGCAGCCCAGTCCACAACCACCAAATCTAAAACAGTTCAGACAAACCACCCAAATGGATGGCAGTATGTTGCTGTGAATTTCATCATGAAACCTGAAATTTAAGGAAGCAAATAAAACAACATACAATTAGAGGCACCGAGCCAAGTATTTAAGTGTGCATTTATGTACAAACTAGCAGCAGAGTCAAGAGCAATGACTTTTGGGTTAATTTGCGCAGTAACTTAGATCAATTTCTTGTGGACAATGGTGCCTTGAAAGACATATGCAAAAGCAACAGATTGCATGCACATACACAAGATGTGAGAAATGGTGTGAAGGAAGAGAAGTGCTACCAGTTCATACAGTATTTAGAACATTTGCATGGAAACATTTGCAATGTAGTCCAAACTCATTGAGACTCTTCCTTCTCCAGTACTTCAAGCAAAAAAAGGGTTCACTTAACTTAGCTTTTCCATAAAAGTACATTTCTCACCTATTTCAATGTGCACTGCAGAACAGCTCATTGACAGGATACATCCATAAGCAGCTTCACCATGTCAAGCAGTTGTCAGAAAGAAATGGTATCACAGTCTGCAAAACTCTAAAACAGGAATTTTCAGGACTGCTGCCACTGCAGGAATCAACAGTCATAAATGACAAATAGCTCTGCCATCAGCCACTTCCTTCGAACAAAGTTATTCATTGATAGTCATAGGGGACACGAATGAGGTCTTTTCCCTCGAGTGGAGGAGGTCAAAACTAAAGGGCATGATTGTAAAATGAGAGGAGAACGATTTAAAAGGACCCGAATGGCAACCTTTCCAGACAGTGGGGGTTAATGACGTGAAATAACCTGCCAGAGGAAGTGGTAGGTGCAGTTTACAGTTACAACATTTGAAAGACATGGTCAGCAGGTACAGAACAGGAAATGTTTAGAGGGACATAAAGCAAGCACAGGCAAATGGGACCAGTTCAGTTTGGGAAACTTGGTTGGCATGGATGAGTTGCGCTGAACGATCTGGTTCTATGACTATGTCCAACAAAGACAGTTTCAAAGAGCAGAGAAGGATCGAACAACGATAGCAATGATCTTACTTCTGGCCGAACTACAGCAAAAGTATCATCTGCAGCCTCTGTTGCATCAATCTTTCCAGTGGTTTGAAACCTTCTCCCTTCTGTTTTAGGCCCAATAACACACCAGCATACATCCAACACTAACCAGACTCAATCCATGTATCTTCCATAGCATTGAGAAGGGTGACAACATAGAGTACAACCAAACTGAAGTTTCAGCACAGGCCATGCACACTTGGCTACTATGACTAAACCGACCAGATATAATGCTCACAGTCAAACTCATTGTTTTCCAAGATCGTGAGCATTTCAGATCAAAGTATTTGCAGCCCCAAGCCTTCTCTTCCCATCATAGATTTCGACTCTTCAAAACTGGCACTTGGTATTCCAAGTGACTCCAATGACTCCATTCAAGTCACCTCCAAGAATAGAAGTGAGGTCACTGCAGTGAACTGGTCCACTTTACCCAAGAAACTATTATGTCTCATCATAATGTGCACAGATGAGCAATTGAGTAACGCGCATAATCAGTGCTACACAAATTTAAGAGATAATGGGAACTGCAGATGCTGGAGAATCCAAGATAATAAAATGTGAGCTCTTGTTTAGAGTAGCAGAGACATAACTTGATTTTTTCACACAATTTAAAAGGGGAAAGTGTGTGAAAATGTTTATTCATTGTTTAAATTAATGTATGTCAAAGTTGGCACAGACTAGATTGGATGCTTCTGAGAGATTAAACCAGGTGCCTCTGGGTGCAAAAGAAAACTGCACAGTAACAGCATTCGGATTGGTTGGAACTTGGCAGTTTTGTCACGGATTTCAGGAAAGAAAGCTTGCTGGATGAGCCTGCAGGCAAGCCAGATCCTCCTTGATCCCTGACTGAGTGGAGTAAAACAGGCATGAAGACTTTGAAAACAAATAAAAGCAAATTTAAGCAAAAACTAGGCCCAACTGACTAAAATGACGATCACCACAGTCAACAGCACTATATGACAACCAAAAAACAAGTAATCTCATTTCATTTTGAGGATCGAACTCTTAAATGACTGATGCTGCTCCTTCCGCTTATATTTTCCATATACTGTATTCCTTCAAAACTGCGTGACATGCCCATTTTTTTCATCCTATTTGTGAATGAATGTGTGTTTCAATTGAAACAGGGTACCCCTTGAAGCTGAACAAGAGTAATGCATAATTTATTTCACCTTCTTCTAAAAAAGACATAAGTTATAATAAATATGTCTTTGGTTTCTTGTTCGATAAAACTTGATGTGCGTTTCTTTCATCTTAGTCAAAGTTTTCCATTAGACAGCCTAGCAATTAAATTGGTCATATTTCAGATTTGTGATGACTCGTGGAATACTGGAGCTCAACTTGTAGTGCACTTCCTATTAGCATTGTTACAGAGGCCTGGGGGCTGAACGCTTTAACTGTGAATGCAAACCATATCAAATTTTACATGCAGCAAAATGAGGTAGTGAAGAATTAAAGGGATTGGAAGTAGGCAAAACTGTCCTGCAGGCAAATTGGTTTGCAAGACCTGATGAAGGCTCAAGCCATAGCACTGGCAAAGGAATTAACAATGATTATCCAACACATAAGAAGACACAGATAAACTAAGTATTACCACAACATTTGGGAGTAATAGAAATAAGAGACCAGGTCTCCAAGCAGTGAGTCATCCGAAGCAGTAACATCTGATTTAGAGTTCAAGCAGCGTGAACATGCAGAAGAAATGAGGCAGCTTGAGTTAGGAGATTGAAAAGGAGGAAGATGGAGCTGGAGATTAAAAGAGTTGCACTGAATGAAAAAAAAGGAAGATGAACAACAAATATTTCAAGAGAGGTAAAAAGAAACAAAAGAGAGAATTTATAAGGATGGATCAGCAAAAAGAAAGAGAAATGAGATGAGGGAGATAAAAACAGGAAGAATACATGCTGAGATAATGGGAACTGCAGATGCTGGAGATTCCAAGATAATAAAATGTGAGGCTGGATGAACACAGCAGGCCAAGCAGCATCTCAGGAGCACAAAAGTTGACGTTTCGGGCCTAGACCCTTCATCAGAGAGGGGGATGGGGGGAGGGAACTGGAATAAATAGGGAGAGAGGGGGAGGCGGACCGAAGATGGAGAGTAAAGAAGATAGGTGGAGAGAGTGTAGGTGGGGAGGTAGGGAGGGGATAGGTCAGTCCAGGGAAGACGGACAGGTCAAGGAGGTGGGATGAGGTTAGTAGGTAGCTGGGGGTGCGGCTTGGGGTGGGAGGAAGGGATGGGTGAGAGGAAGAACCGGTTAGGGAGGCAGAGACAGGTTGGACTGGTTTTGGGATGCAGTGGGTGGAGGGGAAGAGCTGGGCTGGTTGTGTGGTGCAATGGGGGGAGGGGATGAACTGGGCTGGTTTAGGGATGCAGTAGGGGAAGGGGAGATTTTGAAACTGGTGAAGTCCACATTGATACCATATGCTAATACATGCTGAGAAGGCTGCAATGTGAAAATTAGGTCTGTCATACTGAAAACAGTTCTGACGAAGAACTCAAAACTGATAATTCAATAAGGAAATGTTCACAGACACAATCAAAGTTTGTGGAAAAGGTTGTTGAATCATTCCGTGTGTGACTTGAAAAGGTAGCAGATTCATAGGCACATCGCCTGAAATTCATGCACCCCTGTCAAGATGAAGTTTCTTTGCAGTATGACATTAAAAAAATACTATTCTGGAGTTAACACAGCAGGCCAAGCAGCATCATAGGAGCAGGAAAGCTGATGTTTTGAGCCTAGACCTGACTATCTCTATTCTGGAGTTTATGAGTTAATTCCTGAAGGATATTGGCAACTATTTCAACGTTTAAAGTAACTGAAGTTGAATGGGTAAAGTAATGTGATTTTGAGTGGTGGCTATGAGCATTGAGCAGAACTGCTATATCTGAAGCTCTGAGAAAGATCATTCTCCAAGTAGAAATTGAATTTCACTCCCTTCATTCACCAGATTAAAACGAGAGGGCTGCAATTATTTAATGGAAAATGGAACAGCTCATGATAATAAAGTGATCGAAAGAAGTTACCTTTTCTTCTGTCACCTGCATGCTAGAGTAAATAGGAATACAGAGAACTCAAGCATTGATAAGCAGGCACATCACTCACCCAAAACATCATAAACTAAGTGCAATTTAGCGAAATATGCCGCATTTGACTCTTAGTGGGCAAACCTCAAAATAATCAAACTGATGTCTTTGTTATTCATATCAGTTTTTTCAAGAACCATTCAATAGGCTGAAACTACAAGTAGTACATCCTAACAATTGTGGACATGACAAGCCCATTTCTAAAAGATTAGAGACCAAAAAAACCCACGGATGCTGGAATCCACAGTGAATGAACAGAAGGCTGGAGCAACACAGCAAGCCAGGCAGCATTTGGAGAAGGAGTCAATGTTTTGGGTATTACCCTGAGCCCTGAAGAATGTTGACTTCACCTCCTCCAGATGCTGCCTGGCTTGCTGTGTTGCTCCAGCCTCCTGTTTGTCTACCAATTTCTGACATCTATCCCTTTGAGGACTATTACAGCTCAAGTTATTGTGGTGGGAAAAAAAGAAACACTTCTTTTTGAAAACTTGTTATACACTACCAACAAAAATCATTCTGGCCCAAGATGTCTGGCCCTTTATGTATAAAATTTCTCAGGACATATGTAGTAATTTGCGTACAAGGCAATGAAAATCCATCACAAAAAAGGCACTAAAACAAGCAGCATTGAACACAATCAGCACACTCCCAAGATAATGAGTAAGACACATTGTCAAAAAGATCACATGGCTGAAGGTGAATGGCTAAAGCAATGTGATCAGATCTGTTGCTTTTACAGACAAGAGCTTTCAAAACAGCCTGTTGGATTTAATCTATTCCAACTCAATGATACTCTTGAGATATGAAGTCCACTAAAAATGACTGAGAAGCCTGGAAGGCCAAAAAGACAATTTCACAATGTTGCGTTACTTGTCCACATTTCTAAAGAGACTCAGTGAGGCACAGATCATGTTAAAAAAAAATTCCCAGGCCAAAATAAAAGAATGAGGAGACAAACACAGTGCGCAACGGCATTTCTACCAAGAGATGTAATTTTGGTGTTCTTACCTCTTGATCTCTGGAAAAATGCCTATCACCACAGAAATATGTACAAGCAATATCACTGTGAACAGCAAGGATGTCAGGTGGTCACACTAGTAGGGTGGCAGTGGAAGGCTACATTTCTGAATGGAGGGCTGTGACTAGTGGCGTTCCTCAGGGATCACTGGTGAGACCTTTGCTGTTTGTAAATGATTTGGAGGAAAACGTACCCCGTCTGATTAGTAAGTTTGCCAATGACACACAGGTTAGTGGAATGGCTGATAACAATGAGGACCATCAAAGGATACAGCAGGATATAGATCAGTTGGTGACTTGGGCAGACAGAGTTTATTGCAGAAAAATGTGAGGTAATACATCTGGGAAGGTCTAATCCAAATGGAAAATACATAGTAAATGGCAGAACCCTTAGGAGTACTAATGGACGGAGGGATCTGGGTGTACAGTCACAAAGGTCACTGAAAGCAGTGGTGCAGGTGGAGAATGCCATCGACAAGGCATTTGGCATGCTTGCCTTCATCTGCCAAGGCACTGAGTTTAAAAATTGGCAGGTAACAGTGCAGCTTTATAGAAACTTCGTTAGGCCACATTTGGAATATTGTGTTCAATTCTGCTCGCCCCTCTAACAGAAGGATGTGGTGGCTTTGGACAGGGGACAGAAAAGATTTACCAAGATGTTGCCTGGTATGGGAGGCATTGTCCATGAGGAGAAGTTGCAGAAGCTTGGGTTGTTCTCACTGGAACGACTGAGGTTGAGGGGCGACCTGATTGGGGTCTACAAGATTATGAAGGGCATGGACAGAGTGGACAGTCAGAAACTTTTTCCCAGGGTGGAAGAGTCAGTTACCAGGGACCTTGGGCTTAAGTTGCAAGGTTTAGAGGTTAGGTATGAGGCAAGCATTTTTTAAAAAAAAAACAGAGCGTGGTGGGTGCTTGGAACTCGCTGCCGAGTTAAGTTGTGAAGGCAGATACTTTAGCGACTTTTAAAGAGTGACAAATGCACAAATACGATGGGAATAGAGGGATACAGTCGCTGGAAGGGTAGGGGGTTTTCATTGCGACGGGCAGCTTGTCGGTGCAGGCTTGGAGGGCCGAAGGACCTGTTCCTTTATTGTAATTTTCTTTGTGGAAGAGCATGACAGAAACATTAAAAGTCAACAAGGTGGTGAGGGTAATAGCTCACAAAGCATACATCCTACAATCTGATTAGCCAGTTGTGACACAATTCAACATTTACAGAAAGCACAGTACAAAGACTGGTAAGCATATGGAACAATTTCAAGGAAATCTGTTGAGATAGACCACAGCGTGCAATCTTAGCCAGGCATGAGGGGAATAAATGGGAATCAGTACCAATGAAACAACATTCTGATCCTGTTGGCCTGCAAAAATAAGCTTCAATGCAAACAGAAATTAAATCTCTGGCAGGGAAATCACTTGATTGGCCTAGTAAACCAATAGAGTTAATTCAAAACAGACAAAAGGTCATCAATATCAATGAAGTGTTGTCAGATACCACAATTCAGGGTCAGGTCCTAACACATGGGCATTGTCCTCTTGCAAAATGATGAAACAGAAAGAGAACAGCCTCTAGGGTACTTTTAAAAAAAAATGAAAAGCTATCAAGACTCTGAGATCATCATTGGCTCTTCAAGATTTTCAAGTTATCTACCACAATGACAAGAAAATATATAACAAGCATAATCCATTTAATTTTTGTACAGCAGTACAAAGCGTGAAATGCAAGACTGCTTCAATTGAGTTAATTAATTTGAAGTTATTATAAACATATATTTACGTGAGGGGAGTGTGCACATCTTAAATTTGTGAACTCCTAATTCATAACAACTTCTAATTTTGTCATCATGTTACAAAGGTATTTTTTATTTTTGTGCTTAGTGGTGAATACTGTTTCTTTCATCACAGATGGTAGGCAGCCTGGCATTAACCATCTCGTAGATTAAACTGGGAATACTTCACGTTTATGCCAACTCAACTGGAGTCTTTATTTCCACTGCATCTCAAAGTTGTGACAAAGCAAAGCACTGACTTTACAAGTTGAGGCTTCAGTCAAGAGAGCCCTGCAACCATCTGTCTTGTCTCTACCTTCTTGCGTGAAAACAGCCTTTTTCCTCCAAGTTTTCAGCTGACAGCAAATTCTCATCCACTTGGTGATGCTCCTGTGTAGCCCTCATTGCCCTTAAGATGCAAGCAACGATCTACCTTCTTGAAGCCTGTGGGTCCGTACAGCTCAAATGGCAGTAGGACCAGGTTGGCATGACATTGAGACCATGAGGTGAGGGGAAAGACAAAACAGATCTCAGTCAGCATAGTGTGTCAACATCATTTGCAAGGAAGTTATGCACTGTGCCCTATAAGGTAGGCATGGCAGATGTGGAACGTGCTGTCAACAAAAGGGCTTTGTTAGCTATTGCAGCTCATCCTAGTGTCATGCACTATTACCACGTGTTTAGCTGGCAGAGTGAACACCTGAGCTTGGGCATAGAGCTTTTAAAAAAAAAAAAAAAAATCACACTCACTATGCTGCTTTGAATGCGACGAAGTGGAGTTTCTTCAATTGGACTCCATTCCAGAAATACATATGTGCCTATGAAACAATCTCATCTGAGCCAAACCTCCTTTTTATTAATTCTTGTGCATGTATGTATGTTTGCATTTTAAAAGGACTACACTTGAAGGTTGCAACAGACTGACTGATAAATTATTTTATCTTTTGCTGAAGGTCTAGTATCATCAAATGTTTCAAAATCTTTAATAAAAACCAAAAGAACAGCAGCTGCTGTAAATCAAGAACAAAAAGAGAAGCTGCTGGAAAATCTCAGCAGGTCTGGCAGCATCTGGGAAGGGTTTTAAAAAAGTTAGCATTTTGGGTCTGATGACGCTTCATCAGTTCTGAAAGAAGGGTCACGGGATCTGAAATGTTAACTGTTTTTTCCTTCACAGATGCTGCCAGACCTGCTGAGATTTTCCAGCAATTTTGTTTTTGTTTCAAAATAGTTGTTGGCAAAAGTGTCAACAACTGACTGGCATTTCCCCCCCCCCCCCCCCCCCCACCAATACTAAATCATCCATAATAGTTAAAACTTGTTTGCAAAGTCTTTGTAGAATAGTAGTGAGGGTGAAATCAAAGAGGACTAAATTGAAATGGAATTGGGAAATCAGGAACACTTCCTTCAGTACCCACCTCTTCTCCTGAACAGTGGAGAGGATCTATTGGTGGATATTGAATGCTCCGTCTCCAACAACACCCTAGCAAGAACATAGCCACACCAGAGCAGAGCAACAGGCAATCAGCAATTTTGATTCTCTTTGGGCAAAAACATATGCAGGTCATCTTTGTGCCAATTCATGGAACCCTGTTGGAGCCACACACAACCAGCGAGCCGGAGTGCATTCTGTCAACTGTGTTCTATAATTGTGTCGAGGGCAAGCCAAGCAGGGTACAGTCAATTATACAAGTTACTCACAGAAGGCCCATCCACAATATATAATGCAAGTAGATTCTGGGCTAGTCCAGTTCAATTTCCAGTCAATGGTAAGGTCAAGATATTGTGGATTGTCTTTCACGTTAGAAATGATGCTATTGATGTCACTTTGCACTTTATCAGCCCAATGCTCAACATCATTCAAATGTTAGGCTGCCTCAGTTATGCGATATCACAGATGTTCCTGAACAAAAAGTGTGCCAGCAGCAACTAATGATTCTAAACAGGGGGAAGAGAGCAAAGGAGCTGCTGCTCATCATTGCAATGGAAGACAGTGACACAAAAATTCAATTTGACTCAGAGTCAGAGACACGCAGGATCTTGAAATGAAGTGTGAAATTACGAGGGCTTCGCTTTTGCAGTACAACATCCATGCTAATTTCTCAAATTTTTTCCTTGTTTCTCTATGTTTTTGCCATGATATTATACAATGAAGTACCCCTTGCTTGCACTGAAGACCATTTTGCAACCTGGATGCTTCGTTTTCCCCCAATCCCCACCTAATCGCCTTTAAAACAGGGTACAGTGACAGTGCATGCTACAAAAAAAATCTGCTAACCAGAAGAGCTTAAAATGAGATACAACTCCAACTTCTTATGGTTTGAGGCCAAGTCCTTGCTGAACGCACATGGCCGTGCTGCCAGTGGTAGATCAGTCCTACCCGTGGAACAGGTGACATTGTTATGAAACAGCAGTATGTCACAGACTTTGTATAATCTGCATAACTGATCTCCCATCTGTGCCAGAACAGTCACCAGAAGGAAATGGATTTAAAATTGACAAGGCTGAGCATGCCCATTTTAATGTTTCAATGCCACTGATATTCTGTTCGGTTTTGTTCTTGTTGCACATCCATTCCTTTTGATGCAACTGAGTAGTGTACTTGGCCATTTCAGAGAATAGTTAAGACACAACTGCACTCATGTGTGCAGTCACACTGCAGCCAGACAAGTTAACAGGGACAAATTTCCTTCCCTCAATGCACATGGGAGTTCAACCGCTGTCAAAAACAACAAGTTGTGTGATGGATAAAGACTTCAAAAATAAAGACAAAATAAATGTAACTGAGGCAGACTAACTTTATTGTGACAAAGAACTTCCATAAAACATCTTTATAAAAGTTAAAGAAACCAGACAACATACAAGACATTAATGAGGTACTGCTGACAGGCCAATTCCAAATGACCTCAGTTCCCTGCACTTCAAATGTTATAGTTGAGAAGTACTTCACACTGACAGTCCAAAGCAGCTATATTTAAATTGTCTTGAAGCGAATGAACCAATTTCAAGTCAAAATTTGCATTATCACGTGAACAGCTACATTCTTCTTGTCGACATCATTAATATAGAAGAAAGGAACCACAGGAATATTGATCAGAGCAAATGCACTCTAACTGAACACGGTCACCTGCTTTAATGTTCTCAGTTCACACTGTGTAGACCATTGGTGCCATCTGATAGCTGAAATGCTTGGTGAGGCCAGAAGCTGCAGAGCCTATTCAAGTGTCACATGATCCAAACCTATCAGTTAAATGTCCAGCTTGTGAACTAAAGAGCTGCAGCTATCTAACTTGTCAGAGTGCCCTGTAGAATTCAAGGGTGCTAAGCATGTATTGCTTCTTTTTCAGTATTTAGAATTTGGTCCAGTGTACAACATTCCTGTTGACAAAATATGAAGTTTACTAAGTTTAAAACATCAAGTCATGCCTGCATTCAAGTCACTTTGGATAAAATGAGACTTCAAAATCTGTTCAAAGATATGACACAATGAAAACCCGTCAATGGGATGACACAATGACAACTTGAAAAAGGTGTAGCCCACCATTCAACATTGAAAAAATAAACATATCTTCCTTGTACACATCAAACAGTGGAGATTGCTGATTTTCCAGTACATGTGATATTTGTGACTTGCTCCAAGAGAATTTCTGAACAAACAAATTTCATTGTTTTGAGCAGAAATTAATGAAAACTCACTGATCTTGTGCAATGCAATTCATGACAGTTAAACAAGTCAAAGCACAACACAAGCAAACTGCTTCAGTCACTGAAAGGAGACAAAGATTCTCAAGAGATGATACAAGCTGTCGACAGACAAGATGCACACACAGTTCTCCTTACTTACATAATTTTTGGACTGGGGACGATCCAAAGGGGCAGAGGCAAACAAGGATCTTGGGGAAAAAAAAATTGACCAACTTCAATCCATTCCTGAAGTTAGCTTGAGCTGAAACCACAAAGCCAGCCAGATGGCACTAACACTGACAGGCCAAAACTGCTCCACCTATGTGATGTAGCCAATTTTAGATGGATCCTCGATCATTGTGCCATTACTTGAAATCAGTTCTTTGATCTTTTTAAATTTGCAGTCTTGTTGCTGACAGTGTAGCTTCTCTTGGACACCTCTATGATCAATGTGAAGACCATAACCAGTACCTCTGTTTGAGCTACTGGTGATACGGAATTGTGAAACTAAACTAAAATAGGCCCAAAAATTTATACCACCCACCCCGCCACCAGGCGGGTGGAGGGAAGACAATGACTGGAAAGTTATTTCTCCCACATTTGCTTGCACTTAAAGTTCAACTTTAATCTTCAACTTGCAATGCTGCATGGCTGACATGAATACACTTCAACACAAGCATATCACACATCACATTCTCGAAGAAAAACAAATTCAAATTGCAGCAAGCACTTGACCCGATTGACAGATTTATCCCACAAGGCTGTGATATAATACATTAAAAACTTAACTCTTCAACAATTCAAGTAGTCACAATACAGGGGTAATTAGGTGGCATTAAATTCTGATCCAGAAAACAAACTTCAACACTTGTAAAAACACAAGTCAGTGCAAGTTCATCAGGGTCACGGTTTACTTTTCAGTAGCCAATAACAACGCAGAAAATTTTCATACTTAGAATATGAAAAAGGGAGTTCCAGACTCCCTCAGAACCACTCAACACCATTCCAACAGTGTGCAAGGAAACATTTTAAAAAACAGCATGTCCCTTCACATTCATTTTTTGATACAATTACAGACTGCCTCAACACTCTTTGGTTTAACAAGATCTTTTTGGACTTTAATGCTGATCCAGTCTGTGGCACTGTTATTTACACAGCAGATTTTTCTTAAAAAGGGCATGCAACAATGTTACAAAATATGTCACCCAGTTTCACAATATTGTGACATTTGGCAATTTGAAAATTGCCAGTGAATAAAAATGGCAATGACTTTCACCAAGGAGCTCTAGGGTTCTGATGAATGGAAAAATGCAGTTTTCTGGAATTCATAAAGTGTCGAAATTCGATTGCAAAGCTTTCTTCTTGGGTCTAACCTTCAATGGTTTCATCACACCCTAGAAACAGAAATAGCTTTTAGACAACATGTAGACTAACGTCATTACAGCCAATAGAAAGCCTCCTCGGTCCCTACTTTTACCTACTACTTGTGTCTAGGGTGCTTCCAGGAGGAAATTTCAGTGCACACTGATGCACGATAGAGAAACAGTACTTGGACTCTTACAGTTATCTTGGTTTGAAACTAACAGGAGCCAAAACTGGCTCTGGGTCTCAGTTTGGCAAAGGGGCGGTCAGGGCACACTGACCGAAAAGAAACCAACATTTCACAAGATTCTTCCTCCTTGTCACACTCCAGTGAAACCTGCTGCAGACATATGTGCAGGCACCGAGGTGGTAAAGATTTAACTTGCTTGTGATGCCCCACAGTTTAAACACCACTTAGGTGCTCCAAAAATTGAACATAGATTAAGAATACTGATCGCAACAAAACAAAAAAGGGAATGGCTGCTAACATTTGAGCTGTGGGACAAGACCTAACTTAAAAGTGCCTCTCTGTTGAGCATACTAAAACAGAATATACACCTTTATGACGAGGAATCATCACAGCCTGCAAATTCAATGCAGTTTGTCTGTCAGCCACCACAGGCCCTCCGAGCACTACTGAAAGTAACTAGCTGCATTGCAATTTCAACAGGTTTACACCTCAGTTGGGAGGTGTTCAAACAGGTGTTGCAGTAAAATTAATGTATTAGTATGTTTCCAATCTAAGACAAGTCAACAGCTGATGAAACAGGTTGACAATGTAACTTGCACTATGAAATACAAATTTACAGGCTAATATTAAGATTACTTCAGGCCAGAAGCCCCTTCAACATGACATCAAGATCAACTTAAAAATCAACTTTAAAGCCAATAACAAGTAAATTATTTACAATGTCCGTAACACGTTGTTGGTTTAGCCAACAAAATTAGTAGGCTAACAAAACAAGATACAAATATGCCGAAGTTTAAAAAAGGGGTTCTTCTATCACGTCAAAATGCTGAGACATTTACACAAGTTATGGATCATGATGCCCTTGAGACATCTTCTAGTGTTTACTCAAAACGATAACTAGAAATAGCCAAATTCTGTACGCAACAGACACACTGGGTCCTTTTAAAACTGGGCAAAATTTCAATTCATTGACTTCAAAAAAGGACCAAATCCTCCAGGTCCTTTTCCCTTGTGATAGCAGGGACTCATACCTCTTTTCCCTGCACCTTCTTTCGAGGCATTTGTTGACCCTGGACTCGTCTGGCTCGTTTGATCTTTTGTACTTCAAGGCGACGCAAAGAACTCCTCTGGTTTTCTGCTTCCCCATCAGACTTATATTCATCCTGTGAATCACTGTCAATGAATCGATCATTCGGTGCTGATATACGTTGTCTCAGAGCTAAAGAAATAAAACATAACTGACAAGTCAAGTCAAATCAGAAACAAACAAGCATTCAGTTTAGTTCCTAACTAATACTCAGCAGTTAACACTGCTACCTCAGAGTCAGGGACACAGGTTAGATTCCACACTTGGGCAACTGTCTTTGTGGAGTTTGCACATTCTCCTGGAGTCTGCATAGGTTTCCTCCCATAGTCCAAAGATGTGCAAGGTAAGAGGATTGGCCATGCTAAAATTGTCAGTGTTCCGGGATATTGTAGATTAGGTGTGTTAGAGGCGGGGGGATGGGTCTGGGTGGGATGCTCCAAATGTCAGTAGGGACTTGTTGGGCCGAAGGGCCTGTTTCCACACTGTAGGAAATCTATGAAATACGATAACACCATCAATTGATTGCATTTCATGTGATCCTCAGATACTGACATTTGCTGGAACGTGCATGCTGACCACCCGTTTGCAGTTGCACTAAGTAGGTGCCTCCACGAGACTTCACAAAGAGTCAGTAATCTACCCAACTGATCAATGGACCTCACAGTAGTTTCCCCAGAACAAGAACTTTCACAAATGCATCACTGGATTGTTGATCTCAGTTGAAGGTCAAACAAGGTTCGACATTGTAAAAGATAGGAACTGCAGATGCTAGAGAATCTAAGATAACAAGGTGTAGAGCTGGATGAACACAGCAGGCCAAGCAGCAAAGCCAAGGGTTCAGGTCTAGACCAGAAACATCAACTTGCTTGCTCCTGTGATGCTGCTTGGCCTGCTGTGTTCATCCAGCTCTACACCTTGTTATCTTTGACATTGCAAGCTCTGGATCAACACAGTTCATGACAGTCATTTTGGATTTATCTAGCATTGGCAAGCACCGATGCCGGTATGAAATGTGTGCCTTTAAGAAAAGTCATAATTCCAGAATGAAGCTGCAGCTTCTGATCCCAACATAGTAAGTGCTTGTTAATTCTTCAATGTATTACAGCAAGTTGGTACAACACTTAGATTTGTGACATGGGTGTACAAGACAGCATAGGTGCTCAGCAACTCCCTCTGTTACATATTCAAACACCTCAATATTAAAAAGGAACATGCAAACAAACTTGAATCCGATTCAGTATTTCGGGTATGAAATTGCAATTCTGATGACAGCGGTATAAGTAATGATGTTTCAATGACTAGCTAAGACTTTCAGTGAAAGAACTTCAGGATAGAGAGCTTGAATTGTCATTCACGGGATCTTCAGTAGTTTGCATGTGTTGAACAGTGAAATGGTCAACTCAAATTGCAACATCGCAATTGTGACTTGCGCAATTCCCCTAAAAATACCATTGGTGGTGTGCTGCTCAATTCAGTTTTTGAGCTTACACGGAGTGACGAAGCACAAAGTTGAAGGCATAAATACAGCATAAACTTCACAACCTGCCAGCCATGTTCTAGTACCACTTGGATTTACAGCCTTTCCTACTTCAACGCTGCAGGCAATGCCATGAATACATGGCTGATATCAATCTCATTACTTGTTATCTTCAATATGACAGCCAGAATTTTAACTAATAGGAAACCCCAAACTCTTCACAGTAACATTCTACCTTCCAAAAGACTCTTCTTCTGGACAAGGGACAGGACACATCATAGACATTTCATTTTTAAGCTTAGCAAAATAAGGAGACTCACAGTACTCTACTTGTGCAGCAGAGATGGCTTTCCTTCCCATTGGCTCCTCTTCAGGATAAAGAGGATCCTTGTAATGTACTGGCTCATCACCCTGAATGCTTGTTAAATCTTGCATGCTAAAACTACGCAGGCGTCCAGCGATAGCTCCCTGACTCTACAACAGCAGAAAAACACAAGTGTCAAAGCAGTCACCCTTTAGTGTGACATATCTTAAGTGTGAAATAAAAACATGTTCTTTCACCTGAACAGTACAGGTGGTCAATATGTTAGTGAAAAAGGACAACCACACATCCAAGCATGATCTGACAAAAATAATGTAATTATAATAATTGATGAACAGGTCAACCACAAAAACATGACTTGTCAAGCTTGCTATGTCGCCAAGGCTTTTTCTTCCTTTGGTAACAGCTAGTTAAAATTGATGCAGATGAATCTGGTTGTTCAACAAGCTATTTTGAGAGCACTGTTCTCAAATCAGCCAAGACAGATGCTGGCAGGTGATCCAAGGCTCGAGCTAATATCTATAAGGAATCATTTAAAAGGGTGTAACAATAGTTTGTGTTCAACATGTTTCAAATCAACACTGACGAGAAGGCAAAAAGGTACTATGTGGATGTTGCAGATTCAAATGCCATGTGGCAAGTTCAGAAACAAAATTCAGAAAGATGTCATTTGTGAACATGCAAAATCACGAAGAAAAGATAATTTTCTGAAGAGAATCTGCTCCTTTTACTTGCCCTCCATGTCATTCAGGTCCCATTGCAAGTATGTGGCATTGAGGTGCCTTCTCATTGCCCTAACAGGACAATTATCACAGAAGTTGACACCCTTTAAGCTAAGTAAGGATCATTAATTCAATTTAACTCTGTCCCATGTCCAAAAAGCAGCACACATGGGTTCAAAGTCTAACCTGCTCCAAAGATTTGTCACAATACACCAGGATGGGTTGTTCAAAAAGCTCCTTGGGGTGATCCAATCCACTTGTGTGGCAGTTTGTTCACGTGCTGCTAAAATATTCTTGCACAAGTGAACTATTTATAATTGAAGAAATCACAATTGAGAGCACGCAATAAATACTGTCCACGTGTCCTTAATACTTGCCTTTGCAGCAGCATTTACAGCAACATTGGCTGCCAGGTTAAGTCCCTTCCTGCCAAAATTGACCATTGTTTCATAACCACGCTCCTTGGCTTGATTGATGTAGGAATCAATTTCCTAAAAAAGTTGCCATAAGATCACATGTAAAGTGATAGCTCCTTCATACACTATGTGTATCTACATACAAGCAAATGAAACAAATTCATATTGTCTGGGCAAATCAAACCTCTCATACACATCCCTCATTTTCAGCACAGACAGATGAACAACTTTCCATTCAAATGGAAAGATGGCAGCTGACAGTAACAGATACATGAAACTGAAAGCTGACAGAAACAGCACGAGAAAACTATTACTTACCAAGCTGGTTCACAATTCTTTTGTGCAGAACACATAAGATACACTGTGATAAAGTGTAAAGGGCTTTAGAAATATTCCAACAGACTTAGTCAATTTGACATCTCCTCCCACTAGAGTGGGCACATATGCCCACAGATAATAAAGTGTGAAGCTGGATGAACACAGCAGGCCAAGCAGCATCTCAGGAGCACAAAAGCTGACATTTTGGGCCTAGACCCATCAGAGAGGGGGATGGGGTGAGGTTTCTGGAATAAATAGGGAGAGAGGGGGAGGCAGACTGAAGATGTAGAGAAAAGAAGATAGGTGGAGAGGAGAGCATAGGTGGGGAGGTAGGGAGGGGATAGGTCAGTCCAGGGAAGACAGACAGGTCAAGGAGGTGGGATGAGGTTAGTAAGTAGGAAATGGAGGTGCGGCTTGGGGTGGGAGGAAGGGATAGGTGAGAGGAAGAAGAGGTTAGGGAGACAGAGACAGGGACAGGCTGGGCTGGTTTTGGGATGCAGTGGGGGGGGGGGGGGGGGGGGAGGGGGAGGGAAGAGCTGGACTGGTTTTGGGATGCGGTGGGGTAAGGGGAGATTTTGAAGCTGTTGAAGTCCACATTGATACCATTGGGCTACAGGGTTCCCAAGCGGAATATGAGTTGCTGTTCCTGCAACCTTCAGGTGGCATCATTGTGGCACTGCAGGAGGCCCATGATGGATGTGTCATCTAAAGAATGGGAGGGGGAGTGGAAATGGTTCGCGACTGGGAGGTGCAGTTGTTTATTGCGAACCGAGCAGAGGTGTTCTGCAAAGCGGTCCCCAAGCCTCTGCTTGGTTTCCCCAATGTAGAGGGAGCCATACCGGGTACAATGGATACAGTATGCCACATTGGCAGATTTACAGCTGAAGCTCTGCTTAATATGGAAAGTCATATTGGGGCCTGGGATAGGGGTGAGGGAGGAGGTGTGGGGGCAAGTGTAGCACTTCCTGTGGTTGCAGGGGAAGGTGCCGGTTGTGGTGGGGTTGGAGGGCAGTGTGGAGAGAACAAGGGAGTCACGGAGAGCGTGGTCTCTCCGGAAAGCAGGCAAGGGAGGGGATGGAAAAATGTCTCGGGTGGTGGGGTCAGATTGTAGATGGCAGAAGTGTCGGAGGATGATGCGTTGTATCGGAGGTTGGTGGGGTGGTGTGTGAGAACGAGGGGGATCCTCTTTGGGTGGTTGTGGCGGGGGCGGAGTGAGAGAGATGTGTTGCAGGAAATGCAGGAGTCGCGGTCAAGGACATTCTCGACCACTGTGGGAGGAAAGTTGCGGTCCTTGAAGAACTTGGACATCTGGGATGTGCGGGCGTGGAATACCTCATCCTGGGAGCAGATGCGGCGAGGCGGAGGAATTGGGAATAGGAGACGGAATTTTTGCAGGAGGGTGGGTGGGAGGTGGTGTATTCTAGGTAGCTGTGGGAGTATCCCAAACCCAGCCCAATTCGTCCCCTCCCCCACTGCATCACACAACCAGTCCAGCCTGTCTCTGCCTCCCTAACCTGTTCTTCCTCTCACCCATCCCTTCCTCCCACCCCAAGCCGCACCTCCATTTCCTACCTACTAACCTCATCCCACCTCCTTGACCTATCCATCTTCCCTGGACTGACCTATTCCCTCCCCACCTATCTTCTTTTCTCTCTATCTTCGGTCCGCCTCCCCCCTCTCCCTATTTATTCCAGAATCCTCACCCCATCCCCCTCTGAAGAAGGGTCTAGGCCCGAAACGTCAGCTTTTGTGCTCCTGAGATGCTGCTTGGCCTGCTGTGTTCATCCAGCTTCACACTTTATTATCTTGGGTTCTTCAGCATCTGCAGTTCCCATTATCTCTGATACAACATATGCCCACAGTATTTGTTAAAAGCAAAGACTCTCAAGGTAGAAAGACACCTTGGTGTCCTTAAGGAAAACCAAAAGAACTGCGAATGCTGTAAAGCAGGAACAAAAACAAAAAGTTGCTAGAAAAGCTTAGCAGATCTGGCAGCATGGAAAAAAAACAGTTAATGTTTCGGGTCTGGTGACTCTTGCTCAGAACTGATGGTAGCTGGGAAAACATCAGTTTACATGAATAAAGTAAGGTGGTGGGTGGCGTAGGGAGTAAAACGAAAGGATAGAACCCAAAGAGAGAAAGACAGTTGGACAGACAATGGAGTTGCTAGCGATTGCACTTGGCAGCTTTGTTGAAAAAAGTCACCCAACTGCAATATGCAGGTGTACTAGTGTTAACAAGGCTAGCACAATGTTAAGCTTTACTGCAAAAGGATTTAGATCATGACTACTGAAATTTTGATTTGGCACTATAACGATTAGAAAACTGAGTTAATAGTTTATGCTCATCTCAGACCCAAGTACCACCCCCGTGGCTTTCAGTTGTACCACCCACCCCCCAGCAGTTTGTGCCTTGGTGTGCTTCAGTCTCTCAGAGTTTGGGTGGAATGAAACTGGACTACCTTGTGCACTTTTAGCCTCATCTCAAAAAACATATCACTGTTATTGAGGGGATGCAACAAAAGTTTCAGACATATTCCTGGAATGTTTGGGTTGTCCTACAAAGACAGATTGGGCAAACTACACCAGTATTGTCCAAAATTTCAAATGATTACAAGGTGATCAACAAGACTTAGCCAATATGTAAAGAGTGACAGACAAAGTAGGCAAAGGTAAAATGTTTTCCCCAGTTGGAGAGATGAAAACCTGGGGTTACAACTGAGGGGGAAAAAAAACAGGCGTGTGCCACAGAGGTCCAAGATGAAGATTAACTATTTGACTTAGTTTTGCAAATCCCTACAGTGAGGAAGCGAGGGATTTGACCACCAACCTGCCGCAAGCATCTCAAACCCCACCCAATCCCTATAGGCATGCGTTTCCCATGGTTAATTCGCCTAGCCTGCACATCTTTGTTAACTGGACCACCCAGAGAAAATAAAACCAACTCAAACATGGGGAAAACGCAAAAACTCCACAGACAAAAGCTGGAAGTGAACCAGGTTCCTTGGCACTGTCAGGCCACACTGCTAATGACTGAGCCACAATGCTGTCTCAAAGGACAGTGAATTTTGGAACATCTCAATGTGTAACATAGATGGACAGATCTAAGCTAACCAATAACTCACTGGAGGTGAGTAAAAGTAAATTTGAAGAGCTCGGTCTGCAATGGTTGTGTGGGATAGAGGGACACACTTCGTGGGCTACATCACCAACTTTACTCTCACGAATGTTTCTCCCTGGTTACATTGTATCACCAGTTCAACACTGTGAAGTTGATGCAATCAGTCAATCAAGATAGCACAAATTTGTAATTTTATTTAAAGCAAATTGAGTCAATCTTGACATGTAGTTCAGTGAGTAAAGAGGCCTGGGTGGCTGGTAAATTCTAAAAGATGACAGCTAAGTATAGCTCCAAATGAGGTTTGAACACATTGAAGAATTTTCATCTGCACACAATACAAAGCGCATTTGCCATCAGAAAGAGATATTGCACCTCAAGAACAAGGTCCTGTTCTGACATCCAATCAACCATTCTCCCCAAAATGGTGATCACCAAAACCCCTTTGGTCAGTAGTTTCCAAGATTTTGGAGACTTGTTGTTGTAACCTGTATAATAGCAGCTCCAATTCAGAAAGTGAAATTATTTACCAAGTTCAGAGAACTGTGAAGGTCAAAGATAAATCTATAGATTCTTCTGTGGCCAGCACTGGTACACTACCTAACATTAAAGTGCCTAAACAAACCTAAAATGCTGGAGAAACAACACTGCATTGGTTGTCAGATCAGCCATTTCACTTCTCTTTCATATACCCAGTTGATACTCAATGTTAGAGAATGGAATATCAAATTTCACTTATACAAGCCTCAAAATATTAACATCAGTGGAAACCATCCATGAAAGAATAGGAGGTGCAACAATTTTAGTACACTGTGGCAGGCTACATGCCATGGTCATCCTAAACCCTTCACACCTCCAGCTTTGTAGCTCTAGTGGCATATGTGGCATTGAAACTCAAGAACATAAGCTTTGGCTGAATTCAAAGAGATGTCAATAAACATGGACAAGAAGAACAAAAAATACCAGCAAATAATCTTGGTTATATACCAGATTGAGTTTGTAAGAAAAAGATCCTACCATGTTTCAGAGAGTGTACCGGTCACAAGATTGACCCCGTTTGCTGTAAAAATCACCAGACTGCATAAGCAATACTACCTTTGCTCTAACAATCCCATGTGAAACCTTCTGAGTTTTAAGAAACCACAAGTTCACGCCATAAATGAAACACTACTTCAAAATACCAATGGTCAGAGATAATGGGACCTGCAGATGCTAGAGAATCTGAGATAACACGGTGTGGAGCTGCATGAACACAGCAGGCCAAGCAGCACCTTGGGAGCACAAAAGCTGACATTTTGGGCCTAGACCCTTCATCAGAAATGGGGGATGGGAAAAGGATTCTAAAAAAATAGGGAGGGTGGAGTGGACTGAAGATGGACAGTGGAGAAGATAGGTGGAGAAGAGAGTACGGGTGGGGAGGTAGGGAAGGGATAGGTCAGTCCAGCAAGGACGGACAGGTCAAGGGGGCAGGATGAGGTTAGTAGGTAGGAAATGGAGGTGTGGCTTGAGGTGGGATGAGGGGAGAGCTGAGGGAAAGAACAGGTTAGGCAGGCAGGGACGAGCTGGGCTGGTTCTGGGATGCAGTGGGGGGAGGGGGGATTTTGAAGCTGGGAAAATCCACATTGATACCATTGAGCTGCAGGGTTCCCGAGCAGAATGAGTTGCTGTTCCTGCAACCTTCGGGTGGCATCATCGTGGCACTGCAGGAGGCCCAGGATGGACATGTCGTCTAAGGAATGGGAGGGGGAGGTGACATGGTTCATGACTGGGAGGTGTTGTTGTTTATTGCGAACCGAGCGTAAGTGTTCTGCAAAGTGGTCCACAAGCCTCCGCTTGGTTTCCCCCAATGTACAGGAAGCCACACCAGGTACAGCGGATGCAGTATACCACATTGACGGATGTGCAGGTGAACATCTGCTTAATATGGAAAGTCATCTTGGGGCCTGGGATTGGGGGCGGGGGGATGGGGGGAGAGAGGAAGGTGTTGTGGGGGCAGATGTAGCACTTCCTGCGGTCGCAGGGGAAAGTGCCGGGTGCGGCGGGGTTGGAGGGTAGTGTGGAGCGGACAAGGGAGTTGCAGAGAGACTGGTCTTGCCGGAAGGCAGACAAGGGTGAGAATGGAAAAATATGTCTTTGGCGGTGGGGTCGGATTGTAGATGGCGGAAGTGTCGGCGGATGATGTGTTGTACCTGGGAGGTTGGTGGGGTGGTATTGGAGGACTGGGGGATTCTCTTTTGGCAGTTATTGTGATGGCGGGGTGGGAGGGATGAGTTGCGGGCAACTCGGTCAAGGGCTTTCTCGGCCACTGCGGTCCACGAAGAGCAAGGACATCTGGGATATACAGGAGTGGAATGCCTCATCCTGGGAGCAGATGCGGCAGAGGTGAAGGAATTGCGAATAGGGGATGGAATTTTTGCAGCAAGGTGGGTGGGAGGTGTATTCCAGGTAGCTATTGGAGTCGGTGGGCTTGAAATGGACATCGGTGGTAGCCTGAGATGGAGATAGGAAGGTGAGGGATGTGTTGGAGATGGTCCAGGTGAACTGAAGGTTGGGGTGGAAGGTGTTGGTGAAGTGGATGAACTGTTCGAGCTCCTCTTGGGAGCACAAGATGGTGCCAATACAGACAATGTTACGGAGGAAGAGGTTGGGTTGAGGGCCAGTGTAGGTGTGAAAGAGTCCCACATAACCTACAAAGAGGCAGGCATAGCGTGGGCCCATGCGGGTAGAATACCAATGGTATTTGATTTCCTCATTTTCAATTTGTGAGCAGCTGTGACTTCAAATTCTTACTGACATTAAAGCATGTTGTCGAACACTGCAGTCCAACACTACTTTGACAAGGGACCTGTTTTTGTTTACCTTCTCCTTCGAAGAGAGTGTGGGATGAATAAACTTCTTGTAAATCATACTGGCACCCCTGGTGTATGGGGATAAAAGCCAAACAACAAATGCAATTTTCATTTCATAATAGAATGGGAACCTGCAGGAGAGAGAATTTCAGATCAGTAACAAAACAAACATGACATTGTACAAACATACTCTCAAATCCCATAGATGTGATAAGTCTCAGTCATTAGCCAATTAGGATTCATTCAGCAGTTAGAGACAGCTTCATGTAAAATCAGTGCAGGGTCCCAAGTGATCACTCCTGCGTACTCCAAAAATTTCACGAAATCTTTGAAACCTTGTGGAATTCACCTCCACCACTCTCCCAAGTGGCACAAGCTGCATCATTATGCCTGAGCAAAGAAGTTTCCCATCTCATTCCCAACTCTTCCTGCCACGATCAAAATTGTGAACCCCAGTTAGTGACAATAGTGGAAACACAGAGTATCCTTCTTTACAAATTTGTTCCTATTTTTGATCTCAATAAGGGTCCCTCTTCAGCTTCTCTGCTCTGAGAAGCAGCAGAATTTCTTTGAACTTGCCTGTCTGAAATCTCTCATTGCTGGGATGATTCTTGTAAATCTCCTTTGCATTTACCGTAGGGCCTTTTGATACCTTTGTTAAATAAGGTGTCAAAGTTGAACACAACACTCCAAAGGTCATCTGACCAATGACCGAGATGCTCGCTTTGTTACTCCATACCTCCGTTTAAAACATAGGAGCACAGTACAGGGCCTCGATGTCGTGCCGACCTGTCATACCGATCAAGCCCATCTAACCTAAACTATTCCATGTACGTCCATATGCTTATCCCATGACAACTTAAATGCACCTAAAATTGGCGAATCTACTACCGTTGCAGGCAAAGCATTCCATTCCCTTACTACACTGAGTAAACAAACTACCTCTGACATCTGTCCTATATCTTTCCCCCCTCAATTTAAAGCTATGCCCCCTCGTGCTCGCCGTCACCATCCTAGGAAAAAGGCTCTCCCTATCCACCCTATCTAACCCTCTGATTATTTTATATGTTTCAATTAAGTCACCTCTCAACCTTCTTCTCTCTAATGAAAACAGCCTCAAGTCCCTCAGCCTTTCCTCGTAAGACCTTCCCTCCATACCAGGCAACATCCTAGTAAATCTCCTCTGCACCCTTTCCAAAGCTTCCACATCCTTCTTATAATGCGGTGACCAGAACTGTACACAATACTCCAAGTGCGGCCGCACCAGAGTTTTGTACAGCTTCACAATAACCTCTTGGTTCCAGAACTCGATCCCTCTAATAATAAAAGCTAAAACACTGTATGCCTTCTTAACAGCCCTGTCAACCTGGATGGCAACTTTCAAGGATCTGTGTACATGGACACTGAGGTGTCTCTGCTCATCTACACTACTAAGAATCTTACCATTAGCCCAGTACTTGGCCTTCCGGTTACTCCTACCAAAGTGCATCACCTCACACTTGTCCGCATTAAACTCCATTTGCCACCTCTCAGCCCAGCTCTGCAGCTTATCTATGTCTCTTTCCAACCTACAGCATCCTTCGTCACTACCCACAACTCCACCGACCTTAGTGTCGTCTGCAAATTTACTAACCCATCCTTCTACGCCCTCATCCAGGTCATTTATAAAAATGACAAACAGCAGTGGACCCAACACCGACCCTTGCAGTACACCACTAGTAACTGGTCTCCAGGATGAACATTTCCTATCAACTACCATCCCCTGTCTTCTTTCAGCGAGCCAATTTCCGATCCAAACTGCTTTATCTCCCACAATTCCATTCCTCTGCATTTTGTACAATTTACGTAATGAAGGATCCTTTAAGCCTTCTTAACAGTTTTAATTTGGGGAGTCACTAGAGAATCATGCACTGAAATGCAGAGGTCTCTCTGTTCCTCTCCTCCACTGAAAGTTGTACCTTTGAGCCTGTGGTCTGCTTCCTGTACAACAAACAACCTCATTTTTCTACACTGAAATTCATATAGCAGATGTTCTGCTCATTTGGCCATCTTATCAATGTCTACCTGAAATTGCTCAGCATTATCCTCAATTCACTATGCTTCAAGTTTCACATGACCTGCCAATTTACAGACTGTGGCCTCAATACCATCTCCAAGTAGTTTATCTTAAGCAGAAAAAGCAACTGTCCCAATATGTTCAACTCGTCTCTGGTCTGAGATTCCCATCTGTACCTACCCTCTCTTTCATAAGTTCCACCAACTTATAATACACAATCGCAAACCTCTCATTTGAGAAGTAACCTGCCACCAAATCAACTGCTTTTGCAAAGTCCAAACAATACACATACAATAGTACCTCCATTGACTGCCTGTCTCATCTTGCCAAAGAACTGCTATCAGTAGAGTCATGGAATAACGTTATCATCCCAGTTTATATTCATGTTGGCTAATTCATCCCAGAAAGCAGCCTTGTTTAATGTGTTGAGTGTTTGCGGAATTTATTAGTCTGCCATAAGACTAAGACGTAGGAGTGGAAGTAAGGCCATTCAGCCCATCAAGTCCACTCTGCCATTTAAATCATGGCTGATGGGCATTTCAACTCCACTTCCCTGCACTCTCCCCGTAGCCCTTGATTCCTTGTGAGATCAAGAATTGTCGATCTCTGCCTTGAAGGCATCTAACGTCCCGGCCTCCAGTGCACTCCGTGGCAATGAATTCCACGAGCCCATCACTCTCTGGCTGAAGAAATGTCATCTCATTTCCGTTTTAAATTTACCCTTTCAAATTTTAAGGCTGTGCCCACAGGTCCTAGTCTCCCCGCCTAACGGAAACAACTTCCTGGCGTCCACCCCTTCTAAGCCATACATTATCTTGCAAGTCTCTATTAGATCTCCCCTCAACCTTCTAAACTCTAATGAATACAATCCCAGGATCCTTAGCCATTCATCATACGTTAAACCTACCAAGCCAGGGATCACCCGTGAGAATCTCCGCTGGACACGCCCCAGGGCTAGTATGTCCTTCCTGAGGTGTGGGGCCCAAAATTGGACACAGTATTCTAATGGGGCCTAACTACAGCCTTATAAAGTCTCAGAAGCACATCACTGCTTTTATACTCCAACCCTCTTGAGATAAACGACGACATTACATTCGCTTTCTCGATCACGGACTCTACCTGCAAGTTAACCTTTAGAGAATCCTGGACCAACACTCCCAGATCCCTTTGCACTTCTGCTTTACAAATTTTCTCACCATTTAGAAAACAGTCCATGCCTGTATTTATTTCCCCCCCAAAGTGCAAAACATCACATTTGCTCACATTGAATTTCATTAGCCATTTCTTGGACTACTCTCCTAAACTGTCTAAATCTTTCTGCAGCTTCCCCAACTCCTCAGTACGACCTGCCTGTCCACCTATCTTCATATCATCAGCAAACTTCGCCAGAACGTCCCCGATCCCTTCATCCAGATCATTAATATATAAAAGGTGAACAGCTGCAGCCCAAACACTGAACCCTGCAGGACACCACTCGTCACCAGTTGCCATTCCGAAAAAAAGAGCCTTTTATCCCAACTCTCTGCCTGCTGTCAGACAGCCGATCCTCAATCCAAGCCAGTAGCTCACCTCATACACCGATGTTACTGATTGGTAGAACATGGCATTATGTTTCATTCTGCATAAATCATTGGTATACATTTATAGATATCAAAATACTAAATTGGACAGAGTTTAAAACCTGAACAGAAATTCCATCAGAAGCTGAGCAAGTCTAGCAGCATCTAAGAGAAGAAACTCAATATTTCACGTGCAGTGATGCTTGCTCAGAATGGCGCCATTCCATAGATGCTGTCATGGGTGAATTTCACCAGCAATTTGTGTTTTTGTTTGGTTCACATCTCTAGCATCTGCTGTTCTTTGATTATTAATTTGTGCTTTATTTTCACACTGTTCCTCAGCACTAGTTTTTTTTCTTTTAAAGTTTGTGCTTTACTGACATCGCTCAATTTCTTAGCCTGTGGAAACAGTTTAATGATTCTCTTACGCACTCACTGGTGTCAAGTTTCACAACAATTTTTTTTTTAAAAAAAAGCCTTGTAACAAATTGGTTTCCATCTAAACTTGACTATAGTTCAACACTTTGCTTGTGGTGACTGGTTTTCCCAAGTTAAAATTTGGCTGTCCTCCAAAGCATCAACTGTGAATTCCTGGTTCTTCAAAATTAGGACCTTGCAGGTTCTGTTCAGAAGTCAAAACCAGTGGAAGACTTTATGGTCTTTGGCAAACTGACTAATATACATGTGTTCTATTAAAATGACAGCTGTTCCATTATGTACTTGACTACTCTCAGATGCTTTGTTTGAACTGCACTCAGGTAACTGTTGCAAATGACTTCCTATTTATTCATTAGGAAGAATTTCCCTGAAGAGCTGATCCACTTCTATACCCCTGTATTTCATACCCAAATTTACACTACATCTTTAACGTTGTATGCCTTTCAACACAGTGAATTTAAACTGCTTTTCGAAATGCAATGAGGGTAAGCTTGAGAGCTGACAGTGAACATGGTAGTTGCTTTAAAACAGACAGAAGAGAGAACTTGAAGCAGAAGTTAGTATGTAGCAGAAGTTACTGCCAGTGCTGGAGTCTGAGAGAACAGCGTGGAGCTGGAGATACACAGCAAACCAGGTAGCAGAGAAACAGGAAGATGTTTGGGTCAAGACCCAGCTTCAGAAATGAAGCAGAAGTCATTGTGGGGAGATATGACAGTTGCAGTTGCAGAAATGTGGCTTCAGCCAAAGCAGTACTGAATACTTAAATGTCATTTTTCTGAGCAAAGGGAGGTGGTGCAGTGGTCTTGGTCAAAGTCTGTATGATAGCTCTTCAATGAGATCTAGTTACTGAATTAGAATCAGTATGGTTTGATATGAGAAACAGGCAAGGAGCAGTAACTTGGAGTGTTTATTTCAGATCCCCACCTAGTAGGGAAGAAGTTAAAGACACACTTCGAAGCATGCAAAATCTCTAGGATGGTGACTGTTGGTCATTTCACTCAGCATAGGGTCGTCTGGGAGAAAGGCAGTGTCAGGCAAGAAAGGGGAGAAATGTTTGCTGTGGGCACAGGAGAACTTCCTCAAATGTTGTTTCCGTTCCTACTCGCAAGGGAGCTCTGAATTTGGCCCAAAGACATGAGGCAGGGCAAGTGCATGAGCATACTGAAGTAGCGATCTGGCATGAAGTTCAGTGTTGATTTGGAGAGGGATAAAAATGAATCAAAGATTAAGACAGCAGACTGTAAAAGAACTGATTTTGGGAGTGTAAAAAAGTTGAACTGGCACAGTTCATGGTATTATTTTGGTGGATTAAGTAGTGGATGTAGTATCAGAGCTGCTCAAAAGACCAAATTCATCCAAAGCTCGAGTACGTGGCCGACCAAGGATGCTGGTGAGAAAATAAGGAAGAAAAAAAAAGGAGACTTAAGATGGACACTGGAATAATAAGAAAAATAATAAGGACCAATATTTCATGTGTATGAGAGGCTAAGGGGATTTCTTTGTAAATTCATTCATGGGATATAGAGGTCACTGGCTAGGCCAGCATTTATTGCATACTGCCAATTGCCTAGAGGGCACTGAAGAGTCTACCATGTTGTTGAGAGTCTGGAGTTGCATGTAGGCTAGACAAGGTGAGGATGGCAGTTTCCCCTCCTTAAAAAAGGGCATTATTGAACCAGTTAGGTTTTTCAGTCATTGTTAATTCAGTAAAAATTCTATGATTAAGCCAAAAGTTCCACCTTCTACTGTGGCGGGATTTGAACCCTGGTTTCCAGAGCATTATCTGGATGTCTGGGTGAACAGTCAATGATAAGGCCATCACGTCCTCTAGAATTAGAAGGAAGAGATAGTAGTCTATGCCAAAGCAGATAATAGTGTTTGAAGGCCATGTTACTGATAGTAAAAGAATCATGAAGGATGGACTGGGGCCCATAGGGAATAAGCAGGCTCAGCTGAAGGCAACCATATACAGGCTGTACAAGTAAAGAAAAAAAAGTCAGTCGGTCGTTCGGTCAGTGCAGATCTGTCAAGGGAAGGTTAAGTCTACAGGTGAAATATTGACTTGCTTCTCTCCATAGATGCTGCCAGACTTGCTCAGCTTCTGATGGAATTTCTGATCAGGTTTTAAACTGTCCAGTTTAGTACTTTGATATTTACAACTTTATACCAGTGAATGTTTCTTCCTGCATAATAATGCAATGTTCGACCATTCAGTAACATCGGCAGCCTAATACATTCTGCAAACAAGGTTTCTTTCTGGAACGAGTTAGCAAATATGAATACAAGCTGGCAATGTAACATTATTCCATGACTCGACTGATAGCAGGATTGCAACGCCTTGTCTGAATAAGTCCATTCTTTAGTCATCTGAAGACAGATAAGCATTAAGCTGAGAAAAGTGAAACATGAGGATTCAGATTGTTTGCCAGTTGCCTGGATCAACTCTGATGATTTTTTTCTGACTATTGGCTTTTTTCACACAAGTCTATAAAAATCTAGAAGTCAATTACTCTTCATGCAAAAGACATCAACTTAAAATCAAGCCGCTGCACTGGTGTTAAGAAGTGTGTTTGTCTGCAGACCTACCAGTTAATTCCCACCACAGCACAACAGCTTTGGGTGTCAATTTTGTGTTGCAAGTTGAAATAGAAAAATGGAATCAAGACTGCAGATTCAAATTCCAGGAAACTTTGAACCCTTTACTGCTCTTCATTTCGGTATTCCACATGCTCCCAAGACCTACCCGAGAAAGCACAAAAATCGATTGCACAGTTTTAACACACAACAAGCACACTTCAACTTACCAGGAAATAAACATATCCGTGAAAGTTTCGAGAGTTGTGAAGATTGCAAACACAATCCAATACATCATCCATCGGACCTAGGGAGAGATCAGATGCCCAATGACTTAGATGCCTCATCAACAGAGCACATTACCACATTAGCAGTGGAGCCAAATAATTAGTTTCTTGAAATACACACTTAAAACAGCCAAGCGAAAATGAGAGGAAATACCTTTTTTAAATTCAGTGCAAAAGGAACGAAGATGGCCAAAAAGCTATATTTTCAAATTAAGTCATCAAATTCACTACACTTCACATGCATACCACACCTCCCCTCACAAATTGCACACTAAATCAAATCTAAGCAAATTATACACCCAACAGCCATTAGTTGAGGGTTCGGTTGCATGGAAAGCTATAAATTTAAGTTAAAACACATGATTGCAGTACAGATTCATGAGTCATGTACTTTAGGTCTCAAAATGTATTTTCTCACCAAGATAACAAGAGTGTGATTGGACAGCAGAGCAGACTCTAGGGGTCGAAGTGTCTACTCATGCTTCTTGTTCTTATGCTAAAAGAGAAAAGGTTTTGTTCCAACTATTGGGAGGCAATTATTATAATTCAAACACAGCACAGGTTGTCAATCCCAAAGATTGAGATGGAGTCCTAGATTTTACCTCAACAATGGGATTTTTAAACAAGTCTTTCTCGTACCCTCACAATCATACAGTAAACTCCTTTGTGCACTGATAGTCAAGTACAGAAGCAAGTTTCCTTCCAACACCCAAAATGATTGGGCCAGAGACCACAGCAGTTAGAGGCTTTTCCTTCTTGGTAATAGATCAGAATCTTAATGCAACCTCAGAACCTTCAAGTAATGAAGGAAGCATGTGACAGCATGAAATTGTCAAGCACTGAATAAATTCTGTCACAAAAATCTGGAAATGAATTGACGACATCAGATCTTTGCATCTTCTGATTAACTGGGGAGAAGGATGCCCAGCACTCCACACTTCAAAGAAAATTTACCTTAAAACTGCTAGAAATTCCAACACAATGTCACTCAAATACAGACTTCAGTGAGCATGATGGGGAAGAAACAAATACGCCTAAATTACATCTTTTTGTTCTGTGTTAAGATCATTCCAAAAAGTTGAAACATTTCCCAAATAAATGAACCTTCTGGCAATCCTGTAGCTACTGTACAACTTGGTGTGATTCTCAGTTTCAAACCAAGGAATGACAGATTGTAGCATCACAAGACTGCCATTTATTTTAGCATTTATTCCCTGAAGGCAATACCCTGTCAATAAATGTGTCAGCTGAGTTGTGGACAAAATGAGCAGGAAACGAAACAGCTTTCAGACTAAGCACAAAATTTTAAATTGGGCATGAATGTGACAAATGACAAAAGTTGCTTCCGCTGAAGCATTTTATGGCCAGTGAGGAGTAAAAAATGAATCGTTATTTACTAACCATAAGAAAATTAAACAAACACTGGAACCAAAAGATAGAATGAACAGACAGCCCTCTAATCTGAGAGATGTGTAGCAGGAAAGCAACCGCTTATTTCCTAAACTACTGAAAAAGGACAATGAACAACACAACAGGGGCAGCACAGTGGCTCAGTGGTTTGAACTGTAGCCTCACAGCACCAGGGACCCAGGTTCGATTCCAGCCTCAGGTGACTGTCTGTGTGGAGTTTGCACATTCTCCCCGTGCCTGCGTAGGTTTCCTCCAGGTGCTCTGGTTTCCTGCCACAGTCCAAAGATGTGCAGATTAGGTGGATCAGCCATGCTAAATTGCCCATAGTGTTCAGGGGTGTGTAGGCTATGGGGGATGGATCTGGGTGGGATGCTTCAAGGGGCGGTGTGGACTTGTTGGGCCGAAGGGCCTGTTTCCACACTGTTGGAATCTAATCTAATCTGGACAACAAGTCAGAATGATGAATCAACTGCCAAATATAGCATAGTGCACACAAGCAAAGATACTAAGTTCCTTTTCTTTATTCATTCACAAGATGGGGGCATCACTGGCTATGCGGCATTCATTGCCCATCCCTGATTGTCCAGAGAGCAATTCAGAGTCAAGCACATTACAGTGGGTCTGCAGTCACATTTCGGGAAGACCAGGTAAGGATGGCTGTTTCCTTCCCTGAAAGGACATTAATGAACCAGATGGGTTTTTCCAACAATCAGCAATGAATTCGTGGTCACTATTAGATTCTGAATTCCAGATATTTTATTGAATTCAAATTCCATGATCTGCCACAGTGGGATTTGAACCAAAGTCCCCATAATGTTATCTGGGTCTCTGGATTAAGACCTCAGCGATAATGCCACAAGACCATAGCCTCCCCCAAAAAGACTGGAATGACCAAAATCAGTCAAACAAAAGCCAATCTTGACCTTCTAGTTTGTTGCCTGTTTGCTTGGCATCAGATGAATAGGATCAGCAATTTCACAACATAAACTGAATGGGGAGCAAGCCAGCAAGATGCAGCTTTTGACAAGGTACGGTAGGGTGTTACATGACCAACAGCAAGTTTGACTGTTTTCTGGAGCATGAACTCTGAAGTTTCAAATTCATTTTAAGCTAAACAAACATCAACAACAATTCAGCTTGTTTCTTAGATCCAAATACTTCGGAGCTAACAGTTGGTTTTCTTTTTAAGCTTAGCCAAAGATTGTCAATTGGAATTAGATCGTTTGGGATAAAAATGATCACTAGGCAAATTGAATACCTGTTATCTTAGAAACTCTGCTGACCAAGTGATATGTGGACTACATTACATCTGCAATAGACTACAGTGATATCAAACTAACAAACTATCTACTAACCTTTTCAGACATCAGGTGACCAGGGATAACCTTGAAAATGTGTGTCCTGGAGTTCACCTCTTACTAATGACACTGTCAAACTCCATTCTCAACTACCGCACTTGACAAGAAATGATTCAATCACTACTTCAAACAGTGCAAAACAGTTGCTGTTCTTCAGATACTCTCTTCATGGTACCAATGGCCATGTTAACCAACCACCAACCAAATCCAGAAACATTTCTGCACAAATGGAACTTCAGCACAGTGATGAGGATTAACCACTGGGACTTCAAAACTAGCCAATTCATAATACACCTGTGAAGGAACAAAGATCCATCAGACTCTTACAAACGTAAGAAAATAGAAAACAGGGACAAGGCGAGGCCATTTGGCCTTGACAGACTGCTCATCATCCATCTCAGTCCCTTGCTCCTGCATTCTCCCCATACCCTTTGATTTGTAGTTCTTGAACTAAATGGATCAACAAGCTGTCCTGACTTGGTGAATTCTACAAGCTCACTCCTGAGTGGTCACCTCTACCCCATATACTTACACTGTGACCCTCAGCCCTGGACTCCCTGGTCTAGAGTATAAATCCTGCAATTCCTGTTAGTTACTGTGAGATTCCCTCCAATATTCTAAACTCCAGTGAATATCAGCCAAACAATCATTCAATTTTCATACATTTGTCCTACAGTTATTTATTCGTCTGTTAAGACTTTGTTACATTCCCACGATAGCGAGAACACCATTCTTCAGATTAGATGGGCAAAACTGCACATAATATCTATGTTATGGTCTTAACAAAGGTCACAAAAACAGCAATACATCCCTGCTCCTGGGCTCAAATCCTCTAGCTCAAGGCAGATATACACCTTCTTTTTAACTGCCCACTGAGCCCAAATCCTCACTTTTAACCACAGGAGCACAAGGACAGCTGTCCTGTAACACCTCCGGCTTTGGCAGCTTTTTACTTGAATGGCAATAGATTGCCAATCTGTTCTTGCTACCACTGTAGATAACATCACATCACATTTGTTCACATTATGCTTTATCCACCATACATTTTACATTTTGTTCCGTCTAAATCATTTATCTGCTGTCACTCAAAGTGATCTATGAACTCTGACTATTTGTTTCCCACCAGTCATACAGCTAAAAACAGGCCCTACGGCCCACTCATCCATACCAACCAGGTTTTCGAACATGAACTCATCCCATTTGACTGTTTGCCCATCTCTCTCAACCTCTCTTCTGATTGTACCTGTCTAAATGTCTTTAAAGTGTTTTAAGTATGCCTCTCAGGTCATTTTCACATCTTTGCCTTCTCACCTTAAAACTTACACCCTCTAGTCTTAGATTCCTTTACTCAGAGGAAAAAGCTTGGACTATTCACCTTACTAGTGCCCCTCAGGATTTTATAAACATCTGGAGGATATTCTTCACTGTCCTACGTTCCAGGGGGAAAAAGTCCCAGCTTGTCCAGCCATTGCTTATAACTCAAACCTTCTTAGTCTTAGTAACGTCTTTGTGAATCTTTTTCACATCCTTTCCAATTTAGTTACATGATTCCTATACCAGGGTGCCAACCATATCTCCATTTAATTAAGTTTAATACCCCAATTCCATGAACTTGAATTTTACACCTTCTTAAAGTCTAAGTAAAACACAATTACTGCTTCTCCCTTAAAAGCACTTCTGGTTGTGGTTCTAAAAACTTTCAATACATTTGTCAGGCATTATTTAAATTCCATTAACTCAAGCTGACTTGGTCCAATGGTGACACTATTTTGCAAGATCTGGTTCAAAACATTGTGATGGACTACAGCATTATGCCAACTATCAAAGTTGCTTCAGTATTCAAAACCAGAAACAAAGTGCTTTGGAAGTTCAGGTCTAGCAGCTTGCGGGGAGATAAAACAACATGCACTTTTTGCACCCAGTTAAAAAGACAGTACTCACATATTCCTTCACGTTTTTTGTCTTGACAGCTTTGTAAGATGTGTAGGCAGGATACAAAGTACCAAATGTAAGCCTGTTTTGTAAATAAAAAGTAAGTACATTTATCCATGGAAGGTACCAAATTCATAGCAAGATGACGGCTAACACACTTGCATGACCAGGTGGGACACATCTCACACAGTTTTGTCATTTACAGTTGACATGATAAGAAAGACACTACTTCTTGGCTTCAGAAATATCTGAAGAAGAACACTTACCATTGGACTGTGAACTTCAAGTGGGACAGCATTCTGCTTTGAACAAGCAATCTGTCAGAAGATCTTCACATTTGTAAAAATGAAACGCTGCATTGCATTCAGAGTTTTATTTGTGATTTGGCCTTAATAAAGCAGGGAATAAGAGGCCTAAAACATATCAGCTGTCCTTGTGCAGGGGAAATCTGCCCACAAATAAAACCTTATGTACGTTTCAACTGGCCATGATATTCAGTTGAAGACAGCTCAACATAACAACCCCCACTCGACTGGTTACAGGGCAGGTTGCTGCAGCCTTGGGTTTGGACAATACTGTAGAAGATGCAGCCTAACAATTAAAAACCCACCTCTCTCACTCCCATGCAAAGAAAAGAAAGTCATCTATCATTACCAACTTAACGTCACATTTCTGTGAGCACCTCTCCCATTTTAAGCATGGACGTGCAATAAAGGAAAACCACTGAAGATGGAGGGAGAATTCCCAAGTAAAGAAAGACTAAGTGCACCCACAATCGGGTCATCAGCAAAAAAAAGTCTGAAAGTCTAAGAAAACTTAGGCAGTCAATGTGTGCTATCTAACGGCATTCCCTTGTTTACTTTGTCGTTCCACGATATTCATCTATTCATCTTTCTGTATGTCTGTCTGCATGCCTGAATGAAAATTTATACCAAGTGTAAAATATACACTTTGAGATTCACAACTCTTGGACTTTTTGACACTGTTTAGCACAAAGGGTTAGCACAACTGTTGTGGAGATCTTAAATCTTTTATGAAGCATTCAGCCCCGTTTGCCACTGTTAGTAAAAAAATCATGATGCATATGCCACAAGGCTGTTTTTAAACTTGTAAAAACAGCCCCCAAACACAACCATGTAATGTTATCCCTGAGCAAATAAAATCTCCAGGCGTGATTCCATCAACACCTGTAATCTCAAGTACGATCTCCTCCACTGATCCTCTATTTTAACATTGCCACCTCGATGAGCAGTGACTGTTCTCCTGACTCCCCAACAAATTTGGATTTTATCTCTAACGACATTGGCATCAATTTATCAGTGTCACTTATCAGAAGCCTCTCTTGTTCTGAGAATGCAGGTAATTTAGACGGTGATCCAAGTTCAACCCTGCCTGAGTTCTCAGTTAATTGATAGAATTTGGACAGCTCAGCATCTGTACACGTTGGAGATATAAATCCAGTTCTGATTCTTACTGAAGTAGCTTTGACTCATCTTGATAAAACTTAACACAATCCCAGTGACTCGTTTCCCTCCCGGCTACCTCATAGCCCTCCGAGGTTACATGATGCATAAAGCCGACTTCGCTTCTTCCTCAAGCCAACTTCTATCAATCCAACAACCACTCAACTTGCCCTCAGTGGTAGCTGATGTTGCTACATACTCTCTACTCACCTCCTCTTCCATTCTTTATCCATCAGTCCTTAATAAAAAGGAATCCCATTTGGAGAAGGTTGTCTTCCTATTTCTGCATCGTGACCGTTGGAACTCATAACAATTTAACCTTAACCTCCACGCTCTGGTAGACTTGCTAATCCTCAAGCACCCAAAACAACAACGTTTGTTTTCATATGACATGAAATCCAGGTCTATGTCATCACCACCCATCTCAAATCCTTGGGATTGACAGGCAGTCTGATAATTCATTACACTTAACGAACAGAAACCACTCCCCCCCTGACATCTTTTAATGGGGAAATATATTTACCTTGGATTCAATATTTTGGAATTTAAAGTAGCTTGAAACTTGCAGGTCTGTAATACAAGTTATGGAGATGACAATGCAGTTGATTATCTTCTGCTTTTGGATGTCATGAATGAGAGACAGAAATACTTGAATATCGCATGGGAATGGTTCTAGTAACAGTACACTGGGAGGAAATGAACAGCTGCTTGGGCACATAATACACTGCTACTGACAAGTCAACATGATTGTTCAAACCAACTGTGTTTGATGAACTTAATTGAATTGATGAGAACATTGCTGTTAATCTACGTATACACATTTCTGTTTAGTATCGAGAAAGGACAATGCGTGAGAAGGAGAGCAGGCGACCTTAGTGAAACACACAGGATTCTGAAAGGGTGAGGGTAGATTTGGAGATATTATATTCCCTCTCAGACAAATAAGGAGTTGCCTAGTTAGGACAGAGATGAGCAACAAATTTTCTCTGTGGGCAATGAACTTGTGAAATATTTGACTGCAGAGGACCATAGAGTCACGTAATGAAGCACATTCGAGGCAGACGCAGACAACTCAATCAAGGTCTTTTGGGAAAAGACAATGACCAGATCAGCCGCGGTCTTGTTCAATGGCGGTGAAGACGCAATGGTTGACATCTGCATCTACTTAAGGTGTCATAGTCTAATTGATATGATAATACATTAACCTGCCACCTGCCTTCAAACATACAAAAGTAAAACCTGTTTGTGTTCCATGTATCCAACATAGGTACAAGGTTTGTTGACAATATCAAAATTTGAAGCTAAGCCATTTTCAGCCAGTTGTTTCATTCATTTGTTAATAACTGTTCTCGTCAAAAGCGGAAGAATTACTTTCAGAGACAGCTGAATTGTTCTGTATTCAAAAAGCTTACTAAAGGTTGTACACATGTCAGCCCCCATATTCTGGATAATATTTTATTTCCTGTGTATTCTGGGTTTAGAATTAAGAGCACTTCAAATTTAGGAGATTTTTAAGACTACATTACAACTTTCAGTTTGGCATTACTGTCACTGGGTTAAAATCCTCGAAGTACCTTGCTTAAGGGTATTGTGGGTCGCCATCTTTAATGGCAACTATGGCTGGGCAATAAATGCTGGCAAGCCAAAAACTTCCATGTCCCACAAGTGAACAAAATGTACAGCTTTTCTGACTCTTACTAGAACCTCTGTTCAGACACCTTCATTGGCTACCAGATTTCCAAGGCCTTTTTTCAACTTCTCACTTGTAAAGGCAGCGAGGGATTTGAAAATATCTTCCTATCTATATGGCATCCATATGGTCTCCAATCCTTAGTGCTAATTGGCTAAACATTTTTTCCCCTAACAAGCCTCCATTCACCATATTAATATCTCTAACTTATCAGACTTCAAATGCAGCAAATGAGGTCAATTTATTTCAGCTACTTCAGTGTGGAAGTTTGTGCCTCAGCTTGGAACATGTTAGGTGCATGGGCGTTGATAAAGCAAAACATTGCATGAAAGAAGAATTATAGCAGCTTGGGTTATTGTAGGGAATAGTTTTTATGGGAATCATTTTTCCACTGATTAATTCAGCACTTCACAAAGAGGCGAATAGTTTGACCGTGAATATGATATAAACACTACTTCAACAGAATGCCATACATTTAGAACGTAAAACACAATCTTCATGCAGTTGGCCAGCAGCTGCTGCTGTGTGCAAAACTGGAATAACCTAAAGGCCATCAATGAAGCAGTGACGAAAGGAATGGGGAAAAACAGCTAAGCACTGAACTGGTGTTGGGTGTCCCTCTGCCCATGCACATGTGTACGTCCACCTTTCTTGCTCAGAGTACTGGGATCAGCAAAGGAGGAAGGCACAAATGTAGCACAGATACTTGAAAGTGTCATCTGAGACTCGGAGACAAAAGCTCATCAGCCCCCCGTAATTGTTAGAATTGACAGGAAATCTAAGGGGCAGTTGTGGCCGGAAGAAAAGGCAAGGCTCGAGTGCAGACACCAGTGCTATACGCGATTCAAATAATTGAATAGGTAACAAGGATAAACCTTGCAGATGTGTGCTGTTTGGGCTTAATGAAGAAAAGCTGACTTTCAGACCAAGAAACAGGATTAGATGAAAAACAAAGACAGAAACTGCTGGAAGGATCAGCAGTTCTGACAGCATCTGTGAAGTCAGAGTTAACATTTTGGGTGCAGGGACCCTTCCTCAGAACACAGCAGAATGAGAGTTGGTGCAGTAGACACATGCCAAATTTGGTAGTGGTTATTTGTTGGCCAATATTGGTATTGACTGATCTATCATGAGAAATGCAGGGTGAGATGCATGTTATGGGGCTTTAATTGTGAGAAAGAGCATTTCAAAGCTCTGCACTTAGATTGGCTGTCATGCCATTATCTATCAGGAGATAAAACAGCTGAAATGCCAACTTAAATGGCTCAGCTTCAGTTAGTGCAAGGGAACAGAATGAAAGAGGTCATCAAATGAGTTACTTGGAGTCAAAAGATAAATACCTTTAGTCTGTTCAGTATTTGTTGTCAGAAATTTAAAACTGGGTGTTGAACAAAGCAGTGACAAATCAGATGGCGGCAGGGCCAACAGAAATTGCGAGAGCAAGTTCACCACGTGTCTCTGGATGTATTTTTGAATTTAATTACAAGGATGAGATTAAAGAGAGTTTGGGATATATCATTTGAGAATGCTAAAACAAAAAATCATAAGGGAGGTCAGTTGGACAAACAAAACCTACTATCTCAGAGTACTAGTTATCTTTCTCAGAGACTTGGCAATGCTTTCCAAACCTCAAATAAGTGTTAACAATGACGCTTGCTGTTAATTGGCTTCGTCATTTGAAGCATACTTCTCTCAACGCTCTCCAAATGAGTGTTCAAAACTGCTGTCCCTTCTGGGTTTGATCATTTCTACCCTCTGGTAACTGTTGACTGGAGGAGCAGATTCACGTTCTCTCATTTCTCCAATGACTTCTATCACCAGTGCAAATGTTTTAAGCTCAGCATGTGCATGAGCAAACACGCATCATGTTAAGCATATAATTATCTTGCTGGGTGGTGTTCCACATTTGGAATGAGCAAACTATTTAAACTGCCTCACAAGATTTTAGGTAAATAAGATAACATAGTGCATACTAAATGGTTGCTGTGTGTTTGCAGTTTAGAGCTCTGTCTATCCTATATCATTGTTGTGGGAATGCTGTTAAATGAACAGCCATGCTTACCTGTATTTGTTGACAGAAGAATTGTTTGTCTTGCAATCACATTCAGGGGTTGAATGCTGACAAGCTGAAAACAGCAACGCTCCACCTGCTGTCAACCCAACACCCAACATTGTGCAGGAAAGGGGATAGGCAAGTCAGCTCACTGTAGTACAGTGTCCCCTCAGTTGAGTCAGTTAAGAATGGCTTGAGTCCACACAATTGTTGATCATGTACTTCACAATGTGTTTAAAATTACTGTTTGACACGAGCAAGGCTCCAAATACGGTGGTGATTCTGTGTGCACAAATATGAATGAGACTAACAGAATCATATACCCTAGCATGTTGATCCAAAGTGGTGGTGGTGGTTGTTTCATGAGAATGACCCTGCCTCAGACAAGGTAAAGAAATTAAAGAAAATCCTTTACAGTACCCTAAGCCCACACAGGAAGTTAACTCACTCTGCATTACTGTAGGATTCTACAATTCAATCATTAAATTCAGAAAAACTTCAAGTAAATGGCAGCCACAAAAATCTGCAGTACATGCCAGCTAAATTTGTATCTAACTCAGCTTTCTCAAGTTTTGAACAAAAACAAATTCCTGGAAGCTCAGCAGATTGAGCAGCATCTGAGACGAGAATTCTGATGAAGCGTCACCGGACCCAAAACACGAACTCTGATTTTTCTTCACAGATGCTGCCCAACCTGCTGCACTTCCAGCAACTTCTGCTTTAGCTCCCCATTGACAGCATCCACAGCACTTTTCTTTCCTTCACGTTTTCCTTAAAAATGCCACAATGCAGCCACAACTCGTGGGTCAGCACACATCATTTCACTTAAAAACGAGAACCTCGGGGGACTGAATGGGTAGTTTTTAGTAAGCGGTCACAATTTATAACACAAAATCCTGTCATTGTCCCCAACCCAACTCCTTTAAAAAACAAAAGCCTTACTGGGTCAAGGTGGCTGTAGTGTGACTCACACCACAGGATCCCAGGGCTGGCACTGAAGAGTATTGCCAAAACAAAAAAAAAATCAGACCATCAATGAATCAAGTCACAGATCAACGTGACTTAGATTCAGGCTACAGGAGCAGGACATACAAGTCATTTGACGAGTCACGCAGAACACTGGACTTCAGAGCAAAACGCTGATGTACCTTCACTGCAAGTGTCTTGGGATGATAGTTCATTAGAAACTAAGAAGTGATTAACAAGGGGCAGAAAACCACAAAGGTGAAAGGGAAAATTTTGTTTTTTTACAAATCATCTGTGTACTCAACTAATTGAGAGCAAAGTGGAAAACTGAAGTGAATACACCTTAACCATGGGAAAGCACAGGCTGCAAAGAGTTCAGCCCTATAGGAGAAACGGGATGTATTAAAAAAGGCGATTTAACAAAGGCTCGGTTCCAATTTGTTGGAGACACTCCAACAGGCACTCATCGCCACCTCGTGATCCCAAGCAACTGAACGTGTAACCCACCCCTTCATCATGTTTCGCAAAGCTGAAAACCGTCACAGATGGTCAACTGCTCTAAACCGAAACAGTCAAATTCAAGGAGGAAGGCCACCAAAGACGGCTTTCTAATTCGCCTTGGTGACAAGTGTGAAGATTCCAAAAGGAAGTGAACAACCTTTTCGTGTTTTTTTAAAAAAAAATGTATACAAGTAAGGTGGGAATAAAACGTCTCGAGATCTCGTCAACGACTGCAACACCTCCGCAGCTACAAGCCAAAATTTCAAACGGACGTGTACGCAAAACAAAAGTTGTGGAATTCACGACAACGAGGGAGTCGGGAACGCCAGGTGGCTGTTAGGAGTGGGGGGTGGTGGGGAGAGAAGAAAGCAAACGCAGACAAACAAAGAAAGGCAGGCAGAGATAGAAGGAACTGCTGGAGAATCGGAGATAAGTTGCAGAGAGTGGATGAACGCAGCAGGCCAAGGAGCATCAGGGGGTGCAGGAAAGCTGACGTTCCGCGCCTAGACCCTTCCTCAGGGTCCATGCTCCTCTGATGCTGCTTAGCCTGCTGTGTTCATCCAGCTCTACACCTCAATCTAAGGAAAGCAGACGGGGTGGGGGGAATCCGACTTACACGATCAGCCTGGAGATGAGCCACGACACCATGTTAGGAAGCTCGCCAGCGACGGTTGAAATATATATATATTATATTCAAAAGTCAACGCCGACCGTTGGTGAGCGGCACGCGCAGCTCCCGGGGATTCCAGAACCGTCCGAGTGCCCCTTCGCGAGCCGTGTTACCGTGCACTGAGGGGGGGGGGGGGGGGGAGGAGCAGCAGCACCACGCCGAGCCTGACTGCTCCTATCCGGTTCGGTTTCTCACACAGAGGGAAGGTCGGCACCTGTCAGCACTTGCCCGGTTGGTGCTCTGGTTTGAATTTGCTCTCGGTGACGCCTTGTTTTCCCCCGCCCCGCCACACACACACACCCCCGGGGGGGCGGGTTCACTTTGATCTCGCGCGGCGCTGTGGGCGGGGAACAAAAGGTAAGCGAGCGAAATGGCCCCTCTTCTGTAATTTTCCGTTCTCCCGAACCTTTCCTTTTTAAACATGAATAGGGAAAGTAGTCACGTCCGTGCTTCTGCCTCACCTCCCGTAGGTAACAGGCGGTCTCTTAGAGTCCGCTTTTGTTCAACTCCGGGGCGGGGCACGCAAGCAAGCGGCGGTTTGCGCGTGCGTACCCTGCTCCTCGTTAGCCCTGGCGGGGTCCCATCAGCTCCCTGCCACCAAGGTCCGCTCGACGTTGGCGCTCCTTGTGGCTTTCTGGGGTGGGTGGGGATGCCTCTGCGCCTGCGCTTGTGACCTGCCGGTCGGTGTTGTTACGTAAGCACAAGTGAGTATTGACGTGGCTCGAGGAGTTGAATGGCCGTGGTGATGCCGGGGGACCTGATCTCAGCGACTGTTTTTCACTGGCATAAGGCAACGAAAAGTGGAAGAACTGGGGCAGTCTTTTGCGCTCATCTGAATCGGAGAAATGGTCCAAACATTGGAAGAGGCCATTCAGCCCCTTATCTGCATTGGCCTTTCCAAGGCAAGCACCCACTTAGCGTCTGATCCACCCAGTTGGTGCTGTTTACACGAGCCTCATCCACAAAGCCGGATGCATTTTGCCGTTTGGCACAATATTCCAGTTCCTGCCAGCTGAGGAACTAAAACATTATGCTTAAGGATCAACTTTCAGGGGTAGTGATATACCAAGTTTACTCGGTATCCAGAGGCCTACGATGATGCTCTCATGACAAGCATTCAAAGCCTCTGACTAGCTTGTGGAATTAAAATCATTCAAAAATGTGTGGAATTTAAATCTAATCTCAAATGACGGTGACCATTATCATAAAGACTTTTTACAGTGCAAGAAGAAGCCTTTCGTATCCATGCTGGTCATGAAATAACCATTGACTCATCTTAATAGTTCTTAAATGTCTTTAGGATTCTAGCTCCACCAGTACGGTTCAGTTGCCCTCAACTCTCTGGGTAAAAAACTGTTTCCTCAAAACACCTTTAAACCTTCTGCTCCTTCCCTTAAATTGGTGTTCCAGACATACATCCAGGCAGAAAAGTTTCTGTCTACTGACCCTCTTGGTGCCTGTCAGAACTTGTACACCTCTTCTGCACTCTACTAGAATCACATTCCTCCTAGCGTGTATCAATCAGAACTCCAGCTGTGGCCTAACTAAGGTTTGTTTGTAGCTCCATCATAATCTCTTTACTCTGATATTCATTGCCTACACTAACAAAGGGAAGTTTTCCTCATGGCTTCTGTAACGTTTTACCCACCTGACCTACTGTATGTAACAATCTGGATGTGCACACCAAGGTCCTTCCAATGCTCTGTACTTCCTTTTTTGTTCTACCATTTAGTGTGTACTGTCTTGCCTTAGTCCTCCCAAAATCATTCTTTTCAGGATTAAATTCGAACTGCCAGTGTTCAGCCCATCTTTATCATCTGGACTGCAAATTCCACATCTGCAGGTATTTGCACCTTCTAACCCTTTGTCATGTTGTAGTCTGAGACTTTTCTTCGTGTGACTTACCATACAACCAAATTTCATGTCATCTGTGAACTGACTGAAAATAACTTCTACAGTGTATAAACACATGACTGCACACAACAAACAGCATAGGACCCAGCACTGAACTCTGTTGAGTGCCACTGGACGCAGAGTTCCAGTCACAAAAGTACTGTTCAAGCATCCCCTCTGCTTTTGGCGATGAAGCCAATTTTGGATCCAATTTGCCAAATTACCTGAGATCCTTTGGGTTCTTAACCAGTCTGCTATGTGAGAACTTACCAAAAGCCTTATTAAAGCTCACGTAGACTACACCAACCACTTGACCTTCATCTAAATGCTCAATCATCACTAGCCCAGAAAATTACAAAACCATGTTGACTGTACTTGATTAATTCTTACCTCTCCAGGTAGAGATTAATTCCGTCCAACAGAATTTTGTCCAGATGATTTTGCACTCTGATGTTAGACTACTGGCCTGTATTTTCCGGGTAATCAGCACGACACTTCTTCCATCCTGTGGCCAGAAACAATTTGAAAATTTATGACAGAACCCTTGCACTCTCTTTGCTTCTTCCCACAGTAGTTTTGGATATATCTCATTTGGCTTTGAGAATGTGCTAATTTCAAGCTGACTAAAACCACTCATCCCTCTCAATGCTAATTTGTATAATTATGGCACAGACTCCTCCCTGACTTCTTGACGACCATCATTTTCTTTCGATTGTGAATGCAGTTGCAAAGAACTTTCTGGAAAGCTCAGCTGTGTCTTCCAGCTCCCCACACACATTGCCACTTAAGTCCTTAACAAGCCCTATTCCTTCCCTGTTCATCCTCTTGCCTATAATAGACTTGTAAAATGCATATCCATTTTTCTTAATATTACCTATCAGTGTTTTTCAGGTTTTCTCTTCATTCTAATCATCCACCACTGTGTATACTCCAGAAGAGTATCTCCTATTCTGAACCTTTGGTATCTACCTTTAGTTTACTTTCCTATCCGTATCCAACCTTATACATTTCTTGTCATGCAGTGAGATTCTTGTTAAATTTTCCATTCATTTTCACTACAGTGGTGGTGATAGGATAAAGCCCAAAGATTGACCTGCCTCGTCTTCTAAACATGTTAGAAGACATGCTGAATGCTTCCAGCTTTCTGGTTTTAAGTTTCCTTGTGTTATTTTCAGGTCTGAATTCAGCCACTTCACTTGCCATGTAAACTCGACTTGTATTTTCCAATTCCCAGATATGATGGTGTGAGGATGAGGGACAGTCAGTAAGAGGACACTTGCATCTTTACACAGCACAGCACAGTGGCTCAGTGGTTAGCACTGCAGCCTCATAGCACCAATTGAACCCGGGTTCAATTCCAGCCTTGGGCAACTGTCTGTGCGGAGTTTGCACATTCTCCCCGTGTCTGCATGGATTTCCTCTGGGTGCTCTGGTTTCCTCCCACAGTCCAAAGATGTGCAGATTAGGTGGATCAGCCATGCTAAATTGCCTGTAGTGTTCAAGGGTGTGTGGGCTGTAGGGGGATGGGTCTGGGTAGGTTGCTGCAATGGGCGGTGTGGACTTGTTGGGCTGAAGGGCCTGTTTCCACACTGTAGGGAATCTAATCTAATCAAACCTCTCACAATACCAGGACGTTCCAAAGCTCTTTACATCTGATGAAACAGCATTGCAGTCACAAGTGCCATGTTAGAAAAGTGGCTACTAATCTGCACACAGGAAGATCTAACAAACAGCATTGTGGTCATGATCATGCACACTGTATGTTTAATGTTGATTGATGAGCAAATATTGAGCCGCAGGCCGGATTAACTCCTCTGCTCTTAGAAAAATTAGCGTGGGATTTTTTCAGATCTATCTCACAGAGTAGACAGGAACTCAAATTAATATCTTTGTTGAGAAATATGGCACTTTTGACACTGTGGCATTCCCGGAGTACTGCACTGGACTGTCAGAGTGGATGTTTCCCACTTTGAACTGCAATCCATGACCATTTTCTGCTTGTGTGTATCTCCCTTTTTTCATTCGTAGCCATCCTGTCAGCCTCAGCTTCAGAAAGATTTAGATCACGCTGAAGGATGCTTTTAGGGTCCAGATAAAGTCACCCAAACCTGAAAGCCTCGGCAAAAAATTGTCAATATTGATTTGAGATGAGGAGTAATACCGATCATGTCTTCACACCACGTTCAGACTTGTAACTTCTCCAGGGTGAAAAATAAGAAGTGCAATGCTCTAAGAAACCAGTAGATGAAGCTGCAGTGCAAAATATTCACAAAGGTCTCCAATTCTTTAAAGAAACTATATTGTGTGGACAGAAAAGTGTTCTCATGCTGCCATCTACTGATCAAACAAAAAATATCCCCATTGTTTTTTTGACACTGGATCTTATTGCTCGATTTCCAGCACAGAAAAGGCAATTTGGCCCAAATGGCCTGTGCTGTGCTCCTCCACCATGTACTTCATATCAGCATATCCTCGTGATATCTTTCTCCCGGATGTTCTTATCCAAATTCCGTATCTGCCCAGCTACTCTATGTTCACAGATTACACATTGTCACCATTTTCTGGATCACAAAAGGTGCCCTGAATTCTCGACTGTGGAGAGGTAAGAGATGGCAATGAAAGAAGAACAGGAAGACGCATGCAGAAGTGGAAATCAAAGTATTGGAGAGTGAGCCAAACATCATTTTTGAAAAATAATTACAAGAAGTCATACTCTCTTCTGGCCAATGTGTTGACAAAACATTGAGCAGGGGGAGGTGTTTGTTAGTCAGATACCTCAACCAGGAAGGCAATGCTGAGGCCATGTTCTCCTTTGGCATCAAATCTCCTGCTTCCCTCCCTCCCCCCGTTCAAATTCAATGATGGAAAATCAATGCTTGGCCATTCAGCAACTGACTAACCTAGCAATACAGATAGATTCTGAAAGAAAAAAGACTTTACTAATCACCTTCTCACAGAAGCATTGCATTTCCTTTCATGCCTTAAAATTGGCTTGTACTCAAATTCAGCTGCAACCTGAGCTCATGAAACTATAATCTTCACACAACACAAAGTTAATGTAACATGAAAATGATTGGCAGGGTTTAAAATGCAATGTCACAATCAGACTTGAAATATTTGCATTTACTGCCACATAATAAATATTTGTTCAGATCGGAATACTCCACAGAGGAGAAACACAATGGGACATTTCCAACCTAATAGGTTTGCAAATGTAGTGTAATAAATCTTCGTAATTCATTGAAAAGCACTCAGAGGGAAGTCCCCTGTGCCTCGGCAAGTTCATAGATCTCCCAGAGTGTGATAGAAAGGCAAGCAAACCATAAAGATAATTACAGCAGAGGTAGCCAGTCAGCTCACCATTTTACAGATACTTCCATAGATTCTGCCACAGCAGTTCACAGCATCCCCAGTTTCTTCAAAATGCACAGCCACAGTCGCACAGATTGTCTTTCACTTTACACCCAATGACTGCCCCTCATATGCTCTCTCAGTTTCACTCAGATTCGGTGAGTTGATCCTACCCTGTGAAGATGTGTCACAAAAAAAGGCTCCTCAGTTTCCAACGTTGCAGGTTCACAGTCAGCATGACACCGACATTGGAATTATTATAGATGAGTCCAGTGGATTGGCCAAAATATTCATTAGGTTTGGGTCAGTCTCCTGAAGACCACTTTGCCAAAGAGCTATTTAATAGTCACTGTCAGAGTTGTTATTCTTTTGATGAGGAGAGTTCAGAAGGTGACAGAGAAGAAGGAGCGAGAGAAACAAAACAATTGGCAGTCGCAAATTGTCATTGAGGGAGATGATTAAAATCTTGGCAGGCTTGAAGATCAGAGGTAGGGTTTGGGAAGGAATTCCACACGGTAGGCTCAAGACATAAATTCTATATTCCTCTGCAGGAGCACATCTGATCCATCACCAAAATATAAGTATACCTCCAGTTACAAAACAACAACAGAACTTTTTCTTCCTCTTAACAGATGGGGACGGCACATGCTGTGAGGTGAGAGTCTCGGTGAGGAACTGAAATTAAGATATAAGGGTGGGTGGCAAAGATTGACTGTTGGTTGAAATTTGAACCTCATTGCCAAGAAAGCGTCAGTAATAATTCTGAGGCTTTGAACTGCTCAACTAATCTCACTTTCACTACTTTGAAGTTGAAAGGATCATCACATTTTTGTAGTGTTTCAGTTACATGGGGGGATGGGGTTTGGAACACATTTGTGGATTTTAACAAAAAATGGAGGTGAAGGGAAGCAAGGCATTTCTATGAATCATGAATATAACTTCAAGTAAAATTGTAAGACTTGTATTTCTTGATGAATGTTCAGAAAATTGCTTTATGGCCAACTCAGTACTTTTAAAGTATTCTCATTTTTGGAATGTGGGTGAACTGAACCAAATATGTGCACAGCTAGTTTCCAAAAATATGTTTAAAAATAAATATTAGCCAGGATCCTGGAGATAACTGTTTCTCTTCAAGATAATGCCCTGACACCTTTCATATTCACCAAAATTCCAAATTTGCACTACTTCTTGCATGTAGTGCTGGAACTGCTTCAGTACAGCTGGAGTGAGCATGAAATACCAGACCAGTTGGTAAAAGTTGCAACAAACAGCCTTTTTTGACATTTTTTCCTACAACCTGCAGGCCTTTTGGCCTGTCGTTTACTGTTCCATAACTTTACTGCACAGAGCTGAACCCATGGCTTCCAAGTTTATGGATACCGCCCAGTAGATCTGACATCCTGGCAAGTAATTTGGGAAGGCCATGGAATGCCATTGGTGAAATGTTTCTTCACAGAGGTGTATCAGTCTTTGAAACTCTCTCCCTAAATATGTGGTGGAAGTAGAATCCTCAAATATTTTTAAGGAAGAGATGGATATATTCTCGATCACAAGGGTATTTTGGAATAGGTGGGAATGTGGAGCTAAGTCTACAATCAGATCAGCTGTTATCTCTTAAATGGCAGAACTGGTTCGAAGGGCCAACTGGCAAACTCTAAGTCCTTGTACATTTGTACAGTTTGTCAGTCGTGTATTGGTGCTCCACAGCAGCCATTGGACCTCATAAGCCCCAAACTTTGATCGGTTATTAATGTGGTTTTTTGGGTCAGACACCACTGTCAGTATGATATGCTGTGAGTGATTTCCTTTGTTAGTCGATAACACATATACCATGGAGACGGAGTTCTTATTGAGATGGATACTTTGAAATTTATGAATGACATTATCACAACATTTTAATCTTACACATAGCCTGAGTTCTATGCTTGCTGATGTTGTGACTGCAGTATATGACTGTAATGGAGTGTCGTTTTTTTCGAATTTTCCTCTCTTCTTTTTGGTTTGCAACTGGGAGCTGAGGTTAAGAGTTGAACTTTGAACAGCAGCTGATTTTGAAGGAGAACAGAACCAAGACAGATGTTTGCATTCGGGAACTGGCCTTGAATGTAATGGAACTTAATTATTGTTCTCAGGTCGAATCAGCACTGAGCTTTTGCTAAGCTCACAGCTGACAGCTCATTGAATGTTAAATTATGCAATCGAGTACTGTCTGTACTTTGGACTCTTGGACCAGTTCACATGTTATAAACACTTTACCCAAATGTTCTTGTTGTTGAGGTGGACAGAATTCATCTGTGGTTCAACTCAATTTGCTTCACAAGATAATGCTTATTATCACACTACCCAAACATTTTCTAAGTTCCCACAGTATCTGTTCTCTATCTAATGCTTTCTGTCTGAGAAAATGTAACATCCACAAAGATCCACATGTTTGAGCTGGGCAATTAGAATCTCCTTCTTTTCTGATGCCTGGTTGGCTCTATTCTACAAAAGTGAGTCTTGTAGATGTGGGCATATGTTCATTCCCTCTCTCCCCAGATAGTTAGAGCTCGCATTCTGAGCCAGGTTGAGTCTTCACTGACAGAGTGGAGTCTAAGAGTGTGTTCTTGCCTGTCCGCTCACTCCCCGACTATTTCTCTTGCAGAATGTTCTGTGGTCTTTGAACAATGGAGTCATGACCTGGGTTCAAAGCGACCAATGGGCTTGCCCCAACACCCTTCACAGTTGCTGACCTGTGAAGTGTAAAGTGCACATCCTCAGGCATCTTCTGTCTGATGCACATTTCTCCAATACTTGGTCTGGTTGAAACTGATTTGATCTTGGCTTCCAACAATTGGCTGCTGTTTAATTTGACTAATTTTCTGTCAGGCCCAATTTCTTCAGCTCTCTCCCGAAAACAGAGTTCTGACTGGACTTTACCAGGATGCAGAGTGATTTTTGACAACTTCCACAGACTGCTGCTTTGTTTTTCTCTCTCACTCTAGTTTCAGAGTCATAGATATCTGCAGCCTTTTAGGCCATCATGTCCACAATGCTTAAAAATAACTACCTAAATATTCTAATCCCATTTTCCAGCACTTGGCCCACAGCCCTACGTGCCTTGACATTGTGAATGCACAACAAAATACTTCTTCAATGTTATGAAGGTTTCTTCCTCTATCACCATTATAGGCAGTTCCTGATTCCATAATATTCCATCAAATTATTCAATTCAAATGTTCTCAGAAAAGAATCCGCTTCTGTAAGAAATAAGTAAACATTACTTGGAGTCTGCTGGAACTGAGGCAAAAGCCTGTACTTCACGTTTGCCAGAGTGTTCTGACACTGTGACATGTTATAATGCAACCCATGTATCATGGCAGCATTTTAGACAATGTGCACAGCTGAGAATGGCTTGACAAATACACACAAAATTAGTTTTCCTTTAAATATAATAACAAGCAGAATATTTTATGATTGGGTTTTTAATATTTGATGACTTTGTGATGATTTATAGCAGGTAATACGTTGAAGGACTGAAGTTATTTTAATATTTAAAGACTCTCCTCAGAGTTTTGTAAATTAATTTTTGGATCTTATGCCTCTTGTTCACGTCTATACTAAACTGTGGACAGCAGGAGAGGTATTAGGTTCAAACAGATGTATCTTTTGGGCAGGTGTCCAAATCACAGCCAAGGTTTTCTCCCCTCATTTATATGTCAATCACTGTGTTCACTATTATCAAACTAATAAGCAGTGGGGTGCTATCATTGGGCTCTGTACTATCCTCCTCCAGAGGAAGTGTTCGGCGGTAACACAGTGGCAATGTCAATAGCTTCATAATCCCCAAGCCAAGGCTAATTGCCTGGGGGCATGGATGTAAATCATGGATGGCAGTTGGTGGAATGTGAATTAAATGACCCAAAATCTGGAATTTTAAAGCCAGTGTCAATCACAGTGACCACTAAACTGTTAAAACCAAAGAGACGCATTTGACTCATCCATATCTTTCAGGGAAAGTAATCTCCCTTTGCTTCCCTGACGTGGCCCAGATACACAGGCCAACTCCAGACCTGCAGTAACATGGCTGACTTTTGAATGCCATGTGAAATGGCTGAGCTTGCCACTCAACAGATCTTTGGGATTGGCAACAAATTTGATTTGATCTATTATGTCACATTTCAAGGTAGAGTGAAAAGTTTTGTTTCATATGCAGTATAGGCAGATCATACCATTCAAAGTGCATAAGGTGGGTACGAAGACATGAAAGAGTAAGATCGACTGTAGGGAGCTCACAACCCTTGTTAGCGATGCCCAGCATCCCACTTAGTAACAATTCATGAAAACACAAGACTCCTGCATGATTTATCTGCCCTCTCGTTTGACCGATGGCACAAGTTTTTAAAGTACTGTTGTGTTAATTATATTGTTTCAGTTACAGATAAGCAGGTCAGTGTGTAGACTGATCAAGTATCTTGGGCACAAATGAAAAGTGACTGAAGAAGTGACAGTGAAGAAGAGGCTCTGGGTTCAAGTTCCACTTAAGGACTCAATGGCCACAGAAGCTTTGTCATAATGCTTACTGAATATTAATCTGTAAATCCTCTTGCTATGTCCCTGGCAGGCAGCAAGATTGGGAGGGTCTCCTGGTTGGACAGAAGTACAGTCCAGCTGCAGAGAAACACCCTATCCATATAAAGAGAGTCTACAGGCTGCTCTTGCCATGATCAAAAGCCATTCTTCATCTGTCAGGCAACCACACAAAAATCAGGACCCATGATTAGGGATCATTCATTTGCAAAGAAAATGGATTGATCAATGGGTGCAGAGAAAAAGAAAGATGGAATTAGAGGAAATTTACAAAAGAAATCAAGAGATCAAAACAGACATTAAGTAGTTGTTCTTTTCTGTGTGTTCATGCTTGGAATTCAAGATAACACTATTTGTTGTACATTAATATGAAATCCATGATGTGGAGGTGCTGGTTTTGGATGGGGGATGGACAACGTCAGAAATCACGCTACACCAGGTTATAGTCCAACAGTTTATTTGAAAACACAAGCTTTTGGAGTCTCAGTCCTTCTTCAGGTGGCATCAGACAGAGAATTTATAAGTAAAAGATCAAAGGATCACACAATTGATAAGGATATATTCAACAAACTTAAGATGCTCTTAAATCTTTATTCGGTTAGAAAGCTTGATTTGATTATTATGTATATGTAAATCCCTAAATATGAAATACAGCTGTGCATGGTCAACAAGGATAGACCAGCCATTCTGACTCATTGTTACATTAGCTTTGGACCAATGCACTTTCTTGGTATCCTCATTTCCATGTGCTGTGTGTTCTTTTCTGTTATTCTTACTCTCATGTGTCTTCCAAAATGTTCCATGATTCCACAAGGTGCTGGCAAATTGCACCCACAAGTTGCTATTTAGATCTACTGATATGTGCTCTGTGACATCATTGCAATGCTGATCCAGGGTCTCAATTCCCTAACAGAGTCATAGACTCAGACAGCACGGAAACAGGCCCTTCAGTCCAACTCATCTGTGCAAACCAGACTTCCTGTTCTGACCTAGTCCCATTTGCCAGCATTTGGCCCATTTCCCTCTGAACCATACCTATTTATATACCCATCCAGAGGCCTTTTGAATGTTGCAATTGTGCCTGCCTCCACCCCTGCTCATGAAAACATAGCCACATAGGTCCCTTCTAAATCCTTCCCCTCTCACCTAACTCTATGTCCTCTAGTTTTGGACTCCCTCATCCTTGGAAAAAGACCTTTAATTTTCAGCCTATCCACACCCCTCATGATTTTATAAACTTCTATAAGGTCACCTATCAGTCTCTGACCTCCTGGGGAAAAAAGTTGCAGACTATTCAACCTGTAGCTTAAAATGTGCAGTCCCGGCAAAATCCTTTAAAGTCTTTTTTGTACCCGCACAAATTTAATAGCATTCTTCCTGGAGAAGGCCAACGAAAATTATACACAGTATTCCAAAAGTGGCCTCATCAATCTCCTGTACAGCCACACCATGACATCCCAACTCCTATACTCAGTGTTATAATCAGTGAAGGCAAGCATGCCAAAAGCCTTCTTCACCACCCTGTCTATCTTCACTCCACTTTCAAGGGACTATGCACCTGCACCCCGAGGTCTCTTTCCTCAGCAACACTCCCCATTAACTGTGTAAGTCCTGCTCTGGTTTGCCTTACCAAAATGCAACACCTCACACTGATCTAAATTAAACTCTATCTGCCACTCCTCAGTCCATTGGCCCATTTGATCAAGGTCCTGCTGTACTCTGAGATAATCTTCTTCGCTGTCCACGAAACCACCTATTTTGGCATCATCTACAAACTTACTACTGACTTACTTCACATTCAAATCATTGATATAAGTGATGAAATGCAGTGGACCCAGCATTGATCCTTGTGACACACCACTGGTCACAGGCATCAATTCTGATAAGCAACCCTCCACCACATGACGATTCATTAGTTAATTGCCTTGTGTTAAATTGTCTTTAAAAAGTACTGTCAGGGACATAGTGGGACTGTGGGTTGAGTTGTTATTTAGGAGATAGAGTTGTGTGATGCAGCATGATCATCATCAGGCAGATTCTTCGCTTGCGAAGATCAGTTGGGAAGAGATTCGTCAGCAATTTCGATGGCACAACCGTTGGTGGCTGTTGAGTCCTATTCTGGACCTGCAGATCCTGGGGCAGTGCAGGCCGGGGAATGCTCCGGACAGCGGGGCTTGCGATGAGGGCTCCTTCCTGCGTTTCCGTCTGTCCTCTGCAGCTGCTCTCCTCGAACATTCGAACTGCTCCGTAGTTTTCTTCCGCCATGCATCCCTGTCAGAGGCCAGCTTTTGCCATTCCGTTGAGGCATTGCCGGCCTGAGACAGCTGTTGCTTCAGTTGGTACTTGTAGCGCTTGCATGGGGCACCGCGGTTTCTTTTGCCATCGCAGAGTTCCCCGAAGAACACTGTCTTGGGGTATTCTGGTGTTGTCCGTCCGCGATACGTGACCCGACCATCGAAGTTGCTTCAGGAGAAGGGTCACTTCGATGCTGGGGAGCTGGGCCTTTTCCAGCACTTCATTGTTAGAGATGCAGTCCTGCCAGGTGATGCCCAATATAGAGCGCAGGCAACGTTGGTGGAATCGTTCCAGCAGCCGCATCTGTTTCCGATACAGAACCCAGGCCTCGGAGCAGTAGAGCAGTGTGGTGATGACCGCGGCCTTGTAAACCTGGATTTTCGTCGACATGCTTATCGAGTGGTTTCCCCATATACGCTTCCGCAGTCGCCCGAAGGCGCTACTTGCTTTCACAAGGCGATTGTCGACGTCTCGTGTGACTGGAGCATCGTTGGAGATAATGCTTCCCAGGTACGTGAAACGTTCGACCGTGTTGAGGGGGTGGCCGTCGATCGAGATTCGAGGTGGGTTGTATGCGCTGCATGGTGGCTTCTGGTACAGGATCTCCGTCTTCTTCAGACTGATCGTTAGCCCAAAAGACTTTGCAGCTTCGGAGAAGCGTGTCACTGCGGTCTGTAGCTCATCTTCTGTGTGTGTGATTAGGGCGCAGTCGTCCGCATACAGCAGCTCCATGATGGGCTCCCGTGTTGTCTTCGTGCGAGTGAGGAAGCGGTGCAGATTGAAGATATTGCCATCCGGGCGTAAGTGAATGTAGATGCTGCTCGTGATGCCCTCCTTCGCTTCCTGCAGCATCATGTTGAAGAAGATGGCGAAGAGTGTTGGTGCCAAGACGCAGCCCTGCTTCACGCCGTTGCTGATGGGGAATGGGTGTGATAGGTCACCATTGTATTTCACCTTGCCACTCTGACCTTCATGAAGTTGCTGTAGGATGGTTAAGAACTTAGGAGGGCATCCGAGCTTCCCCAGGATATTCCATAGACCGTCACGGCTGACAGTATCGAAGGCTTTGGTGAGGTCAATGAATGCTGCGTACAGTCCAACGTTCTGCTCACGGCATTTCTCCTGAAGTTGGTGTAGTGTGAAGATCATGTCGGATGTGCCTCTGTTCGCTTTAAAACCACATTGACTTTCTGTCAGGTTGTCCTCCGCAATGGTGGGAATCAGTCTGTCCAAGAGGATTCTGGAGAGAATCTTCCCAGCTGTAGACAGCAGAGTGACACCTCTATAGTTCGATCAGTCCGATTTCTCACCCTTGTTCTTATACAGGGAGACTATCACAGAGTCACGTAGATCAGCTGGCACCTCACCCTGTTCCAACAGAGTGCAAATAGGTTGGTGAGTTCGTTCAGGAGTGAAGCTCCTCCTAATTTGTATATTTCTGCAGGGATTCCGTCGATACTGGGGGCTTTGTGGAGTTTCAGCTTAGAGATGGCGGATTGAACGTCATCCAGCGTTGCTGGATGGTCGAGTTCGGATCTGATGTTCTGCTCCGGGATTTTCTCGATGGACGCTGTTTGTACTTGGCGATTGTCTACGAAGAGGTTCTCGTAGTGTTCCGTCCATCGGTCCATGATGGCTTCTTTGTCAGTAAGCAAACTGGCACCGTCAGCAGAGCGCAAAGCGGCCTGAAGTTGGCGGGTTGGTCCATACATCAAGCGCAGAGACTTATAAAAAGCTCTGGTGTTGCCAGTGTCTGCATACTGCTGTGTTTGTTCTGCCAGTTTTGACCGCCAGTCATTTTGCATCGTTCTGAGGTTGGCTTGCAGGGTGCTGCATGCAGCTCTGTATTCTGCTTTAGCTGTTTTGTTGTCAGATCTGGAGAGCAAGGTCTGATGGGCAGAGCGTTTCATCTGGAGGAGAGTCTGTATCTCAGTGTCATTTTCGTCAAACCAGTCTCTGTTCCTTCTAGAAGTGTATCCAGTCACCTGAACAGCTGTATCTCGCATTGCCGACTTCAGGTGATCCCATGTCTTTCCTGTGTTTCCATCTGTGACGGATGAGCCTTTGGATTTCAGTCTTTCCTCTAGCTTGGACTGGAATTCGTCACAAAGAATGCGGAGCTTGCTTACGTGGATTTTCTTGGAACATGGTCCCCTCTTCTTTGTCACAGGCTTGACTACTAGAGTTACTTTCGTAAGCATGATATGATATGCAGCATGATATGAACAAAGCAATCACGAGGTTTGCCTCCCGAACCCTTACCCAGTGTCCTCTGGAAGTGGTGGAGATGGGAAGTTGATGGGTGTGAGAGCAGGGTCCCATCATAGCAGGAGCACGACTGATCTAAATCAGTTACAGCTCCATGGAGTGATCACTAATGCTGTCCAATGGCCTATGGTCCCAAAATATCAGCTTCTTATACCACTTGGAGCCCCATCCTCCACAGTGGGAAGCCTTGAACCATAACTTTAAGAAATCAATTTGTGCCTCGTTCCCTACCTCCACCATCTGGCTTGGGATCCAAACGATGTCTGGAGTTTGCATGGCTTGCAATGAAGATCTCAGTGTCTAGATTGTTGTCATAACAATAACTTGCCTTCACATACTATCTCGAACACATTGCAACATCCTGAGTCACTTCACTGGAACTTTATCAAACAAAACTTGATACATGCCACACACAAAGACACCAGGAACAAAATACTCAGACCAAGATGCTGTGTTCTGTTGTGGACAGGGCCAATTCACCTTTTGGGTCCAAAGAGAAGAGGTCTCCATATGTGGCTGACATAAACTAGAAGATGTTTCTTGTTACAAGAACAAAAATTTCTGGAGAAGCTCAGCATCTGTAGAGTCAGTGAAACTGAATCAACATCTTGATGTTAATGACTCTTCATTTCTCTACAAGCTGCACACAGTTGTATGATTGCTTCCATCATCTGAGTAGAGATCTCTCAAAACTGTGCATATCTAAATTGTGCAGACTTCAGCTATGCCAGCTTCATGCCATCTATATTCACCCACTATTCCTCAGAGAGAAGTAGAGAGCAGTGGGCCTCATCAAGGCAACAAGTTTTGTCCTTCACAGCAATGCATTGCCGTATTCTTGCATCTCTGTTTGTCAACTGTGGCCATTTGTTTTTCCTCAGGGATGCATACACAGTTTCCTCAGTAGAAGGCCAATATTTGATCAGGAAATGGATTGCATAATGCTGGTGATTCATGATGTAGAAAGAGACTGACTTGTTGCACAATGAAAATCAGGTCAGTTCCAATGGGAGACAAGACAATCAAAAAGCATTTTGTCCAGGAGGATGAACGAAGAGAGATGCTTCACTTCAAAGACAGAGACGTTCAAAGATCTGTTCTCTAATGACACGTACAATTTCAAAGCACAAACATCATTCACAAGTACCTCACTGATAAATGAAGACATCAGCTTGTTTTTAGTTCTCAATTCTATCTCCTGACTCCCCTGAGCATTGTTGGAACTAAGTTCCATAAATTGTTTTCTGATGAAGGGTCTAGGCCCGAAACGTCAGCTTTTGTGCTCCTGAGATGCTGCTGGGCCTGCTGTGTTCATCCAGCCTCACATTTTATTATCCATAAATTGCTTGCCTAGTCTTCATTTTCATGCCAAGACTGAGGGTCAGGATGCTCTTTGACTGCATAAAGCAGCATGATCAAGACAGATCTTGCATTTCCCTTCTCAACATGTGTTGGTTGGTCGGTTAAAAGTTGCCAATTCCCCTCTGCAAAGGCTCAACATCAGGCCAAATCAATGATCTGATAAAAATCAAATACCTGTAGCCCAGATCTGATTGAATTCCAGCTACAGTGCACTTATATCCACATTTTCCTCACTTTTGGAAACTATTTGTTGCGAATTGGCAGGCTGACTCAGCTGAGGATTGTTAATGCAGGGAAATGGTATATTTTCCAGTTACCAGCCACTTCAGGTCCAAGACTACTAGTCCAATCACTGTCTCTAAAAATGCAACAAAATATAATGTGGAAAAAAAATTGTACAATGCCTTTCCTGAGCACGAGTCATACCAAAGTGCATTCAGCCAACAAAATATATTTGAAATTAAGTCATTGTTTTAATATACAAAGTACTGCAATCAATTTGCACACAGCAATCTCCCCCAGACAGAATGGCAATGATTACCACAGCATCAATTCTAGTTTTGGTGCAGGATCCATATTGGTCAGGACATGAAAAAGAAGACCATGTTCTTCTTCAAACTGCATCATGATCCTCATATAACTATGAGAAAGGCCAGATGGGGCTTCAACTGAATGATTCATCTGAAAGATGACACCTTTACCAGAATTAATTCACAGAATTGTTGTACACAAGGCCATTTACCATTTTCACTCTGGATTAGCACTCCAAAAGACTATCTCACCCAGTGCTGTTCTCCTGCCTTCTCGCCTCAACGTTGCATGTCTTTTTCAAATATCAAATAAAATTGTCTTTCGAATGCCATGATCTAACCTGCCTCCACAATGTCCTCAGGAGTGTATTTGAGACCCTTGCCATGTGCTGTGTGAAAAATATTTTCCTCATCTCAGTTTAGCTTATTGTATCAATGATCATACCTGTGTCCTCTCATTTTCAAGACTTTCAAGTGAGGGAACATTTTCTTCCTATATGGTCTATGCCAATGTCCCATGACTTTTCATAATTCAATCACATCTTCTCTCCAAGGAGTACACTTTGCTACCTATCTTCATAACTGAGATTCCTCATCCATTCTTATAAACCTCTTCTGCACTTCCTCCAATTTATTCACTCTGTAAGCACGGTGAAAAGACTGGATACAATACTCCAGCAGAGGCCAAATTAGGTGTGTTTTATACAATGTTCAACATAATATTCTTGCTGTTGTATTCCATATCACTGTTATGGAGCCTAGAACACTGCATGCTTCACAATAGTGAATGTCAATGTCGACCTTTCCTGCTACTTTGAATAATTCATACTCAGATGGATCTCTCCGTTTTGCATTCTCATATGGGTTGTACCCTTTACTTTACGACTATGCTTGCTGACACCCAGCATTACCATTCAACAAAGAGTGGCAAATACCAAAAAAAACAAAAACAAAATAAATGTATACTGTGTTTTGGAGGGGGAATGGCACGACCCCTCTGATACTTAAACTGACACGAGCCCCAATCTGCTATTACATGAGTGGAGGTTCCCTTCTAATAGATATTCCCGAAACACCCAGAGAAGCTCGTCTTTGCCCCAGTAATCGGTTAAATTAATGGTTAAAGGAAATAAAATCCCTGATCCACTTTATGAATCACAAGTAACAACTTATTTATTTAACTTTAACAATGAACAAATTTAAAGAGATACTAACAAACCGAACAACTCCCCCCCACCTTTATACTAACCATTCCCTAACTGAACTAAATTCTACTAGAATACTGTTCAAATAAACACAAGGCCATGTAATAAACCTAGTTAGTAAAAACACAACAAATTTAAACTTAATCTTTCCAAGTTCACAAAAATTGTCTTCTGAGTTCTCCTGCTTTTGCCAGCCTTTCTCCTGGCAATCGCCGTTAACAGATGTCTTTCTATAATTGCGTCTATGAGTTACCTTTAAATTAGATGGGCTTTTTCCGAGAGCAAAAGATGCTGTCATATGGCAGCTGGCTCTCACTCTCTGCCGACTTTCAAAAGACACTTTCTTAAATACCGACAAATTCTCTTAATATTACTAGGTTCAGGTTGTCAATGCAACCACATTTATATTTGTAGGTTTTTAGCTTCAAAGGAACAAGACCAGAAGTTGCTGGAAGCTCAGCAGGTCTGGCAGCATCTGTGGAGAAATTTTTTTTCTGTTTTTGTTCGTCGTTTACAGCATCCGCAGTTCTTTCGTTTTTTTAGTTTCTAAGGGCTTGGTTTAAATTGATTGGCTCAATTTAAACTTGTCATCAAAACATTAAAACTTATCTGAGGTTTTTGCCTTTCACCAGTAAGGACCTTGCTACAAATGTTTCCATTTCAAGTACTTTCTAAAATTGCACCCTTCGATTACTAACTGACCTAATTTTGAAAATGTCTACACATAGACAAAGCACAAATCCTTTAAAGGGCATTGCTTTTCCCTACTGTCATTTTTACCAACAAATGCTAACTTCCTGCCTTCCATAAGGTCTTTGCAACTTCACAACAACTGCTAAGAGAAATAAAGTGCTAAACAACTTTAATTTCAAGAAAAGAAGGCTAAATATTGCATGTGTTTTTGGGTATTTGCAAATGGCAACTATGAATGAATCATTGGTTCACATTGCCCTTCCTTGTTGTTCCTACCTAATTCTATCATCTCACACTTCTCCACATTGAGTTTCATCTTCCACCTTTCCCTAATCCATCAACCTATGAATTTTCTTCTGAATTTCTGTTGTTGGCAATCACTCACTAATCTCAATGGTCACTCGTTCAGTGGGAGCAAGGATTTGGGTGATGATCTTCCAGGCAATGGAGAGTAGGAAGATTACTTGACAGTTCACAGACTTAATTTTGTCTCCCTTCTTGAAGATGGTCATGATGGGTAGCATCTCTGACATTGTCAGGGATTTCTTTTATTCATTCACGGAGGGAGCTGTCTTTGGCTAGGCAGCTGCCCATCTCTAATTGCTCAGATGGCAGTGAAGAATCAACCACATTGCTGTGGGTCTGGAGTCACATGTAGGCCAGACCAGGTCAGGATGGCAGTTTCCTTCCTAGATATGTTTTTCTGACATTCGACAATGGATTCACAGTCATCATTAAAATCCTTCAGTCCAGATTTTTTTTATTGAATTTAAATTTCACAATCTGCTGTGGTGGGATTCGAACCCGGGTCCCCAGAACATTATCTGGGTGTCTGGATTAGCAGTCCAGTGAAAATACCACTGGGTATCACCTCCCTTGTCCCAGATTTTCAGCAATAGTTGATGGGGATAACAGATCAGCTCTGCTTCTCCAAGTTTGAAAATCATGGTTAGATCCCATGTTTCACCTGCCAATTTTCCATTCTTCATGTATCGAATGGAAGTATCAGTTTCTTCCAGACTGGATGGGAGTCTAAAATAATCTTTCATGGGGAGTTGGGTAACATCCTCAACTATGTCCTCATGAATGACTGTATTGTGATTTAGGAGTTCTTATACTGTCCTCTTCATAGTTTATACTACTGGTACTTTTTTCAGCATCCAGAAGTTCTGAAATTATACCCTGTACACCAAGCTGTAGACTATTTCTCTGCCAGGTCACAAAAAGGTCCCAGTGCTGATCCCTAATGATCTCTAGGCAACAGGAGAAGACTGCAAACCTTGCTCCAACCAGAAACCATCTGATCACCATCACATTCTGTTTCCTGTCACTCAGCCAATTTTGTATCCCTGATGCTACAATCCATTTTATTCCACAAGCTCTAATATTGCTCAGAGATCTGTGATGCAACACAATATCAAATGTCTTCTGTGAGGCCAGTGTACACAGCATCAACACCACTGCCCTGATCATGTACCCTTGCTGTTCCCTCATCCGAAAAAAATCCAGCAAGTTCTGTAAACATGGCTTCCTCTTGAGAAATTATTGCTTGCTCTCCAGAAATACACATATTTGTTCTTGTGATCATTAATTTTGTCCTGAGCCAGTGCTGCAGTCCTTCATGACTGTGTCAGAACGTAACATCAAAAAAACGTCCTCACTACAATTAAGACACCACTGATCTGTGGGTGACATAGAAGCATCAACCTATGAGTTCAGAAGCACATTCCGAACCATTTTTTCGAGTTCAATTCAGAGCCAGACTAAGAAATAGGGGGCTGTAATCGACGGCACAAAGATATTTGTGTCCTGCTCCTGCATGTGCATACGTACAAAAGTCCAAGCTGAGTTCTATGGAAGTTGAATGTCTAGAGTGTCAAATTTGGGTGTCCAACAGAGGGCCATGTGTCTGCTGTTCGTTTTCAGTTGTGTGATCACACCAAAGCAAAAAGTATTAGGTCTATGCTCTTAAAGCATTCGTAATTGCTTGAGGTGTTCTGATGCCAACCTGGGACTGAGTTGTGCATTGTCCAGACAAATTTCTGAGTGAAGTTATCAGAAGTCCGTTTCAAACATCTTACCACTCCAATAACTATATTCAACAGTATGGAAAGGGGCCCTTCGATTCATTGGGTCTGCACTGACCGTCCGAAGAGCATTCACCCACACCTAGACCCCTACCCTATCCCAGAAACCCTTCATTCACCACAACTAACCCACCTAATCTACATATCCCTGGACAATACAGGAAATTTAGCATGACCAATGCACCTAACCCGCACATCTTTGGACTGTGGGCGGAAACCAGAACACCCAGAGGAAACCCACACAGACACAGGGAAAACATGCAAACTTCACACACAGTGCTAACCACTGAGTCAGTGTGCCACTAATCCAATGGGTTACAACTGGAAAATGTACTCAGTCACCTAGTTTACACTAGAGATAGTATATCATGTATGATTCATCACTTTGTGCATCAAACAGCACCTTCTATTTCCAGCAAATGCTGTCAACACAGAAAGTCAAGCCGCAATTGGAGGGGGTACCATTCATTTATCGCCTTAGTATATGCACTGTCATTCCACCATTATGTAGCTAAATGTGACCCATTCTCTCTGCTGTGAAGTGGAAAACTGAAGAGACTCAAGATCTGACATGAAGATGTCTTCTTGCAATTTGGGCTCTCAGTTCCCGTAGCCTCAGCATCTGGAAGTGACAAAGATCGAGGGACAGTGGGAAACAGATGGAAAAAAGGAAACATTGGGTGAGAGAGACAAAGAAATTAGAAATAAAGAGAGGCAACCAAGGAAACAGACATAAGAAAAAGGGGTAAGCAGAAAGAGAGAGACAGAAAATTTAGCAGAGGCAGAAACAGAAAATTGGGAAGTTGCTGATGTGCACAGAAAAATCAACAAAGAATATGATGAGCAGCAAACATGGAAATGGGTCTTCAGCTCGACAACTGCCATGTACAAGTGTTTGACTGATGTGTTTCTTTTGGGAATCACCCCAAAGTTACAAGTAACATGTTGTGGATGCTGGAGATCTGAAGCAAAATGAGTACAAGCTCAGGCGAGGGAAAAAGTGTGGTGGTCGATGGGGACTGATCAGGCTGACTTCCATGGAAAGAGTGGAGAGCCTTCGGACTATCACCATGGGGGGATGGATGTGGTGAGGGACTGCACATCGGTGGTGAAGAGTTGGCAGACCGGGGCCATCCAAGTGGAATTTGTGGAGCCAATATCGAGCTTCAGCAGTACCACAAATGTAAGTCGGAAAAGACTGGAAAAAGAGTCAAGGTAGGAAACCTGCATTCCCCATGCAGATGGCATAAAGGCCCTCCGCTTCTTCCTGTCCTGCAGACCCGATCAGTCCCCCCCACCGACACCCTCATCCGCCTAGCCGAACTCGTCCTCACCCTCAACAACTTCTCTTTCGATTCCTCCCACTTCCTACAGACAAAGGGGGTGGCCATGGGGACATGAATGAACCCCAGCTATGCCTGCCTCTTTGTAGGCTACGTGGAACAGTCCCTCTTCCACACCTACACAGGCCCCAAACCCCACCTCTTCCTCCGGTACATTGATGACTGTATCAGTACCACCTCGTGCTCCCAAGAGGAGCTTGAACAGTTCATCCACTTCACCAACACCTTTCACCCCAACCTTCAGTTCACCTGGACCATGTTCAACACATCTCTCACCTTCCTGGACCTCTCTGTCTCCATCTCAGGCTACCACCTACAAACCGATGTCCATTTCAAGCCCACCGACTCCCACAGCTACCTAGAATACACCTCCTCCCACCCACCTTCCTGCAAAAATTCCATCCCCAATTCCCAATTCCTTCATCTCAGCCGCATCTCCTCCCAGGATGAGGCATTCCACTCCTGTGCATCCCAGATGTCCTCGTTCTTCAAGGACCACAACTTCCCCCTCGCAGTGGTCGAGAACGCACTCGACTGTGTCTCCTGCCTTTCCCACAACTCATCCCTCATACCTCCCCCACCCCCCCAACAATAACCGCCGAAAGAGAATCCCCCTAGTCCTCAAATACCACCCCACCAACCTCAAGATACAACATATCATCCTCTGACACTTCCGCCATCTACAATCCAACCTTACCACCAAAGAAGTTTTTCCATCCCCACCCTCATCTGCCTTGCAGAGAGACCACTCTCTCTGGGACTCCTTTGTCTGCTCCACACTCCCCTCTAACCCCACCACACCCAGCACCTTCGCCTGCAACCGCAGTAAGTGCTACACCTGCCCCCTCACCCCCATCCCAGGCCCGAGGAAGACTTTTCACATCAAACAGATGTTCACCTGCACATCTGCCAATGTGGTATACTGCATCTGCTGTACCCACTGTGGCCTCCTATACATCAGGGAAACCAAGTGGAAGCTTCGGGATTGCTTTGCAGAACACCTACGCTTTGTTCGCAATGAACAACTGCACCTCCCAGTTGTGAATCATTTCAACTCACCCTCCCATTCCTGAGACAACATGTCAATCCTGGGCCTCCTGCAGTGCCACAAAGATGCCACCGGAAGGTTGCAGGAACAGCAACTCATATTCCGCTTGGGAACCCTGCAGCCCAATGGTATCAATGTGGATTTCACAAGCTTCAAAATCTCCCCTCCCCCTACTGCATCCCAAAACCAGCCCAGCCCATCCCCGCCTCCCTAACCTGTTCTTCCTCTCACCCATCCCCTCCTCCCACCTCAAGCCGCGCCTCCATTTCCTACCTACTAACCTCATCCTGCCCCCTTGACCGGTCTGTCCTTCCTGGACTGATCTATCCCCTCTCTACCTCCCCACCTATACTCTCCTCTTCACCTATCTTCTCCTCTATCCATCTTCGGTCTGCCTCCGCCCCTCTCCCTATTTATTTCAGAACCCTCTCCCCATCCCCCTTCTCTGATGAAGGGTCTAGGCCTGACATGTCAGCTTTTGTGCTCCTAAGATGCTGCTTGTCCTGCTGCATTCATCCAGGCCCACGCTTTGTTATCATGGTAGGAAACAACAAGCTAATTAGGGCAGGAATGGGCTGAAATGATAAGCCTGCCAGGGCAGTCCTCTTTGTGCACTTTGGGATTTTGCTGTCAGCAGAACAGACCTATTTTTTCTCATTCTCCCTGATTTTACATCCCAACTCTCCCCTACATTATTAGTACTCACCATCTGTTCCACTCACTCCTTCTTCCACTTTCTGAACAGCATAAAAACTTTTATTTTCTACCCCCTTCAATTTTGAAGAAAAGCCATGGGGTTTGAAATGTCAAGTCTGTTTATTCCCCTCCTTACCTGTCAAATTTCTTGCAGCAGTTTACTTTCATGGTGTGTGTTACATGTTGGTGACTTAATATGGTACTTTCAACAGGACATCACAAACAAGGCTATGGGGCAGATGTTGTGTAGGAGCAGCACCACCAGAATATTCCCTTCCAAGCCACATATCACGCTGACTTTGAACCATATCACCACCAATGCTTCACTATCACCGGGTCCGAACATTGGAACTCCCTCGCAAACGACAGCACGTAGACTGCAGTGGTTCAAGAAAGAGAGTTCGTCATCATTTTGTCAAGGACCTTTAGGCTCAGACAAGAATTGCCACCCAACGCAGCAATACCTGCATCCATCAAAAAAATTTTAGAACACAGTGCTGAGGGATGGCAAGATTCAAGAATGAGACAATTTCCGAAGAAATGAACAGAGAGAACAAATTGAAGTGAAGACACGGATGGACTAACATAACCGCTCTCTTAGCAGAAGTCAACGGCCCAAAATTGTATGGTAATGCCATAGAATCTCTCTTCCAATCTGGGAAGAAAAGTTTTCATCACAAATTAACAGACTGCAGAGCTCTTCTGGTCAATTCCAATTGAAATAATCACAAAATCAAGTACGTTCATGGGGAAATGACAGTCCAATTGTCTCGGTACAATGATTCCTCGTTCCTTGAATTCACCACTTCGGTTCACTCACAAAATATCAAGCACAGCAATGGTTCAAGAATGCAGCTTATCACCATCTTCTCCAGGGCAACTAGGGATGGGCAATGAATGCTTACCGAGCCAGCGACACCCACATGCCACAAGAGAAATTTTTAAAAATTACTGCGTGACCCAGGGAAGCAGGTAGCAAGAACAAGGGCAGAAGTTGGAGTTTTGAGGACGAACGGGGAAAAGGAACAAAGTAAAGACAAGAGGAGAAATCAACAAATTGTCTGACAGCATCAGTATACTTTTTAAAAAAGTGATTTCTATGTTTTCATATTTTTTAATAATCATTTTAATATTCATTCATGGTATGTGATCATCACTGGACAGGCCAGTATTTACTACCCAGCCCTAATTACTAGAGGGCAGCTGAGAGTCAACCACATTGTCATGGGTCTGGGGTCACATGTAGGCCAGACCAGGTAAGGATGGCAATTTCCATCCCTGAGGACATCAGTGAACCTGATAGATTTTTCCGACAATTGCCAATGGCTTCATAGCCACCAAAAGATTCTTAATTCCAGGTGTCTGTTGAATTCAAATTTCACTATCTGCCATGGCTGGATTCCAACTAGGGTCCTGAGAATATTGCCAAGGTCTCTGGGTGAACAGTCTAACAGTCTGGGATATCACTACCCCTGAATTTTGAAAATCCCTGGATGAATGTGAGCCTCAATGAGCAGGCCAGCATTTATTAACCATTCATTATTGCCCACAGGGCTGTTAAGAGTTGACCGCATTGCTGTGGGCCTGGAGGCACATGCACATCATATTTGCAATATGACATTTCTGAACCAGATGGGTTTTTACAACATATGGCAATTGTTGCCATGAGACTAGCTTTTCATTCCAGCTTTTAGTTTGGATAATTCAAATTTACCCATTGGCACCATCATGGCATTCAAACGTACATCCCCAAGGTATTAGGTTGGGGTTCTGGATTACTTTCGTTAAGCTGCTGCCTTGTTGCTCATCAGACCACTTCAGAGGTCAGCTAAGATGCACATACAACATTGCTGTGCATCTGAAGTTACGTGGAGGCCAGACCAGGTAAAGAGGGAAGATTACCAACCCTGAAGGACACCAGTGAACCAGATTGGTTTGTACAATGACTGACAACCATTCAAGCAGCTTTTAAGGTATTGCAATTATTACGTTCACATGTCATTATTTGCCATGGTGAGATTCAAAACGATGTCCCTCACACATTAGCCTGGGACCTGAATTACCATTCAAGTGACACTACCACTCTCCAATACCTCCCCATCACCAATTAAATATTCACCTCAGGTCATAATTGTAGTAAAGCAGGGAATGTGACAATCTGCACAGAGCAAGGTTCCACAAATATCCATAACATCTGACAAGGGAAACAGAGTGCACAATTTCGATGCAAATAGAAAGGAGAAATTTTGGTTTGCCAGCAGGGTGCAGACATGCATTTCCAATATTCAGGTGTCACACTTCAAGCAAAGACAAGAAACTTGCTCAATTTGTCTGAACTCAATTGCAAAAATGCACTCAATGTGTTGAACACTCATGAGGGAGAAGTCTGTCATCAGTGCAGTCAAGGTTTGTGAATCACATGAAATTTCCTGATGAAGTGTTTCACCAGTTTCTGGACAGTGACCACGACCTCAGCCTGATCCTGGTTTAAGTCTGATCCCAGGACTGGAACACATTAAGGAATGGTGACATTCCAAAGCAGCCATGGGGAAAATATGTTCTGCTGTCGGGAGTCACTGTATTCTGGTTGTTTTGCCCCCTCTGACAACTGTTTGATTGTGCAAAAGCCTGTGGCACTATTTCAAAGAAGAGCAGGGGAGTTATCCCTGGTCTCTAGGAACAAATTCAACCTTGACAAACATCACAAAAACTGATTACCTGATTGCAATCATATTGCTGTTAAGAGGCGCTTGCTGTGGGCAAAACTGGTTGCATTTACTACACATCAGAAATACTTCATGGGCTGTGAAGAAACAGAAGGATGATACAAATACACGCCTTCCTTTATTATCATGTTTCAATTGCTGAACATCTCACAATATAGAATATGTTTCTTTTCAATCATTCTTATTCTGAACATGATGGTTCGTCTGACTGAAATATCAAGACAAGAAATCTATTTGCAGATTGGACCTTTTGGTTGGACTTGCCTTGAGGTGTTACTCATTCCCAAAGACTGTTCATGGAAGTGATTGAAAAATAAGATCTTGCGTGCTCGCAGGTCTCCTCAGGTGTTTAGAATAAGGACTTGTTGGCTACATGATGCTTCCAGACAATGAGAAAAAGTGAATTTTATTACCTGCAAATCTTGTGGTAGTCAGAGCAGAGCAGGCTCATTGACCCACTGTGTCTGTGCTGACCATGATGCCATACTAAACTCATCCTATCTGCCTGCACATGGTCCGTATCTCTCCATTCTCTGCCTGTTCACGTGCCTATGTGAATACATCTTAACCACTGCTATCGTCACTGCTTTTACCACCTCTCCTGGCAGCACTTTCCAAACACCTATCACCATCTATGTAAAAAATTTGCCTTGTGCATCAACTTTGAACTTGCCCCTCTAACCTTTAGACCTACACCCACTTGTACTTGACATTTCCATCCTGAGACGCCGACTGTCCACCATATTCATGATGTTTGTAATGATAAATACTTCTTCAGGTCGCCCCGAAGCCTCCATTGCTGTGGCAAGAACAATCCAAGTTTGTCCAAACTCTCTGCAGGTAGTTTCCACTCAAGACCTGTTGAGGGGGGAGCTGACCAACTAAACAGCGCAAATGGTTTTCAGTGATATCGTTTGAGGGACAAATATTGGCCCAACACACAGGGAAAACTCCCTGATAACAAAGTGTGAAGCTGGATGAACACAGCAGGCCAAGCAGCATCTCAGAGCACAAAAGCTGATGTTTCGGGCCTTGACCCTTCATCAGAGAGGAAAACTCCCCTGCTATTCCTCAGAATAGTGTCACAGTTTTTCTACATTGAATCAAAAGGGGCAGAGGATGCCTCATTCTGATGTACTTTCTGAAAGACAGCAATGACCAACAGACCAGCACTCCATCAGTGCAGCACTGGAGTGAAAGACTTGACTTGTACTCAGGTCCCTGGAGTGGGATCTCACCCTGTTGACCCGAAGAGGAGAATGTGATGAAGGTTGAGACTTAGAACATTTTAATGGGGTCACAGATGCCCACAACAGAGAATGCATGTGTTCAAGGAGATTGGGCGAGGACTGGCTCCTATTTAGAACCAGTGACCATCAAGGAACAGAAAGACAGGGTAATTGGACCAGATTTTGAGAAGGAGTCAGAGACAAGCAAGAGATCATTATAGACAAACAGAGCAGGGAGTGTCCCTGGGTGACATGCAACAAACAACAGCTCATGGCTGCTGGTGAATAATGTTTGAGATGACAGGAGTCCCTGGGAGCTGCCACTGCAACAGGGACGCGAATCATTCCAGGATGAAAATGAACCTGTCAAAATTAATGCAGCACAATCTAACCAGGAGCTGGATAGATAAGCTCCCATCTAATTCCATTCCCCTCACGACAATCTGAAACACTTGATGCCAATTTACGGCCTGTCGTGGCTATGATTACTGGATACAAGTTCCACAGGGATGCCAGAGAGCTGTGCAAGTATCACTGCTGAGTTAGAAATGTGTAATTACCAGGTTTGTGTGAAGTTAGAGAAAAGATGCATTAACAGTGAGGCAATGGGTCAATATCTCCTTATGGCTCTAACTGGCAGCACTCATCTCAAAAGACTGCAGAACCTTAAGTTAAATAAATGTGCACTACTCCAACACCTCCTAGTTGCTAAGAACACAGGAACTGGATTGAGGCTGCTCCAAATTTAATTGACAAGCTATCCATAAGTGAGAATCACAGTCCCTGGACATTCCACAAGCCTGGTCTGTCATACCCCAGCACCACGGGACCTCTGTTCTACTTGGTATTTTCTGGCATCACTGTTTCCAGGAAATAGTTCAGGGTCTTTCATGGAGATGGTTCGATGACTGAGAATTGGTGTCAAGATGAGTCAGCACTTTGAACAGATAAAAGAGGGTGGCCACTGTAATAATAATCTTGTGACCCACGGTGTGGGATGTTTCTGGAAAGATGGGCTCAGGCCCCTCCACAGCAGCTCATGGAATCTCAACACAATGAACAAAATATGAAATTGAATACGGGGCTTAGTCATAACACCCACAAAAATATCATCCACTATTGCAAAAACTCACCTGGTTCACAAATATCCACTCAGGAAGGAAATCCGCCATACTTATCTAGTCTGGCCCAGATGTGGATCCAGACCCACAGCAATTTCATTGCCTCTGATTTGGCCACTAAAATGACACTATTCAGTTCAAGTATAATCACAAATAAGGGTCAAATGCTGACTTTGCCAGTGACACTCACGTCTCAAGAATAAAGATAAACAAGGCACAGCATCAGACTTATAGGGCATTATTGTTCTGGAGTATCAGCTGAATTGAATTGGCTGAGTACCTGAAGTGAGCTAATTTCTACGATCATGGGAGTGAGACTGGACAAAATATAGGAAGGCAACTGGTGGACTTTGAAGTCAAATAATGAAATCCAAATAAAATAAAGAACAATGGATGCTGTAAATGTGAAACAGAAACAGGAAGTGCTAGAGGAACTCAGCAGGTCTGTCTACATCTGAGTAGAGAGTTAAAAAAAAGTGAAGATTTTGAATCCAATGACCATTCGTCAAAACTGCAAGCAGCTGGAAAGGATGATATTTATGCTGATTAAGATGAGATATGTGTATGCTGGGTTGGGGGTACAGAAAGGAGTAAACAGAGAGTACACGGAGCTAATGCAGAGACACAGAGAGAGAGAGAGAGAGAGAGAGGGGTGTAGCCAGGGAGGTGGGGGGGGGGGGGGTAATGGAGGCAAACAATGGGATTGCTGGTGAATAGCTGAAAAGATTAATACTCCCAGGATAGCCAAACCGTTTTCCACCATTCACATTTCTCATTTGCACTCAACTCAGCACTTATCTCCCTCTCGGTTTACCATAAACAATCCACTTATTTATTCTGTGATAATGGGAACTGCAGATGCTGGAGAATTCCAAGATAATAAAGTGTGGGGCTGGATGAACACAGCAGGCCAAGCAGCATCTAAGGAGCACAAAAGCTGATGTTTCGGGCCTAGGCCCATCCACCTTCACATTTTATTATCACTTATTTATTCTGTCTGATATTGGGGATGATCATATTGGGAACTGGTTAAAACAATTACATTTATGTTCTGAGCATTTTGAGGAAGCATCAGTGGATCTGAAACGTTAACTCTGATTTCCCTTCACAGATGCTACCAGACTTGCTCAGTGTTTCCAGCAATTTGTGTTTCTGTTTCTGTTTTATATTTTCAGCATCCACTTCTTTCAGTTTTAATTAAATTTATGTCCCATGCAGGAGTGGGACATGAGAGACGCTGTGACTTTTTCCTACCTTGATCAGAGCACCGGTGCCAATGATGGCTCTGGGAGCAATCTTCAGGCAGCATGGAAGCACGTCCATTGTCAAATTCATTCCGGTATTCCTCCATGGTTGGTTGGTGGGCAGTCAGGAAGTTCAGTAAGGCTGTGGAAATGGGCTTTGAAAGGAGAAGGGTCTGAAATAACCCTAATAACTGAGAGACGAGGTTAGTCTGGCATAATTTCTGTGTGTGTGTGTGTGTGTGTGTGTGTGTGTGTGTGTGTGTGTGTGTGTGTGTGTGTGTAAGAGAGAGAGAGAGCAGCTGTTTGAGAGTCATAGAGTCTTACAACATGGAAACAGACCTTTCACTCCACCCAGTCTATGCCAACCATAATCCCAAATTTAACTAGACTGACTTACCTGTCCTTGGTCCATATCTCTTCAAACATTTCTTATTCAGATATTTATCCAAATGTCTTTTAAATGTTCTAATTGTACCCACATCCAACACTTCCTCTGGAGGTTCGTTTTACACACGAACTGCTCTGTATAAAAATATTGTCCCACATGCCTATCCAGCCTCTCCCTATAAATCAAACCCTCCGGTCCAGGCAACATCCTGGTAAATCTCTTCTGCATTCTCTCCAGCTTAAGTATACCCTTCTTACAACAGGGTGGCCAGAACTGGACAGTTCCAGAACAGGCCTCATCAGTGTCCGGTACAACCTCAACATCATGTCCCAAATCCTATAATCAAAGGTCTGACCAATGAAGATATGTGTGCTGAATACTTTCTTAACCACCCTGACTATATGTGAAGCAAACATCAAAAAACCCCTCAGTCTCTTTGTTCTACATAACTACCTGAATAGACAGCAACGTGTTGTGGTAAAGATCGAGGAAATTACATGTTCCAAGCCTTGAAAAGAAGAACAAGAACAAACATAAGCTCTTGGGAGCTAAGAACCACCTTGGGCAGGTTCCTGGTGAATCTAATATCCAGTTAGTTAAAAGACGGTGTGAGTTTTGATGAGCTGAATGAGAACGAAGAATGTTCTGTGGTTTGAGTCTGAGTTGCAAACAAAGTTGACCTTTTGACAACAATGCATTTAGCCTTCAGCACAAAAACAGAGTTGCTGGAAAAGATCAGCAGCTCTGGCAACATCTGTGGAGGAGAAAACAGAGTTCAACGTTTCGGGTCTGGTGACCCTTCCTTAGAACTGAGGGAACACAGAACTGTAGTCTTCTGCTGCAGCACAAGTTTTACAGTATCAAATCATGTCATGTCACACTTTCAGCTATTAACCGGAAGTTCAAATTTCTTTCAAAAGTTTGTTAGTCTCTGTGGAGTTCATAAACGTTTATTTGAGATTGAATACCAGATCTTAAAGCCCTTCACAAGCCCTGCGGTTGATATCTTCAGTCACATGCATCAGTGCAGATATCCATCAAATGATGCCCAACTTGTGCTTGTGGCTATGTGGTTGACAAGTGTTTGGAGAGGATGGCAGGTGTTAACAGCTGAGATCAGATACACAACCAGTTAAAACCACTGGAGTGAATATCCTTCAGTGCTCCCTAAGCAACCAGTCTAAACATTTCACACCTGCTGAACTTCTCCAGCACTGTGTGTTCTTAGATCAGGGTTTCAGAATTTGACCTCCATAAGAGACAGGAGAAATGAGGTTGTTCTTCATACAGCAGAGGAGGAAGGATGTTAATCTTCATCTTGGAGCAGATATATTCTAGCAAGTGGCCGGAAAAGGATAAATCAGATGAAAATTCAATAATAACTTGCAGAAATCAGACGGTTTACCTGGCATCGATGTAGCACCGGAAAAAACAAAGACAGAAACAGCCCTGTTGATGCTGTTGACCCTCCTCACTAACATCTTGCTGCTAATGCCAAAATTGGGAGAGCTGTCTCACAGACTAGCTAAGCAACAGCCTGACACAGCAATCCTCACAGAATCATACCTTCCAAACCACCATCACCATTCCTGGATATGTCCTGGCCCACCAGCAGGACAGACCCAACAGAGGTGGTGGCACAGTAGAATACAGTCAGAAAGGTGTTGGTCTAGGAGTCCTCAACATTGACTCCAGACCCCATGAAGTTAAACATGGTTAAACATGGCCAGGAAACTGCCTGCTGATTACCACACACCATCCTCACTCAGCTGATGAATCAGTACTCCTCCACGATGAACAACATTTGGAGGAAGCACTGAGGATGGCAAGGGGACAAAACGTAATCTGGGTGGGGGATTTCAATGTCCACCACCAAGAGTGGCTCAGCAGCAGTACTACTGATTGGTCGTGTCCTAAAGGACATAATGCTAGCCTGGGTCTGTGGCAGGTGGTGAGGGAACCAACAAGAGGGAAAAACATACTTGAACTTGTCCTTATCAATTTGCCAGCTGCAGATGCATCTGTCCAGGACAGTATCAGTAAGAGTGACCATCGCACAGTCCTTGTGGAGACAAAGTCCTGCCTTCACATTGAGAATAACTTGCATCGTGTTCTGTGGCACTATCACAGTGCTAAATGGGACAGATTTCACACAGATCAAGCAACTGAATAAGGGGTATCCATGAGGTGCAGCAGAATTGTACTCTAACACAATCTGTAACCTCATGGGCTGGCATACCGCCCACTCAACCATTACCATCAAGTCATGGGATCAACCTGGTTCAATGAAGAATGCAGGACAGCAAGATCCAAGAGAAGAAACAGGCATACCTGAAGATGAGGTTTCAACCTGGTGAAGCCACCAAATAGGATTACTTGCATGCAAAACAGTGAAAGCAGCAAGCAATAGGCAGAGCTAAGTGACCCCACAACCAACGGATCAGATCTAAGCACTGCAGGCCTGCCACATCCAGTTGTGAATGGTGGTGGACAATTAAACAACTTACTGGAGGAGGAGGCTGCACAAATATCCCCATCCTCAATGATGGAAGGGCACAGCACATCAATGCAAAAGATAAGGTTGAAGCATTCACAGCAATCCAGTGAATGGATGATCTATCTCGGCCTCTTCCAGTGGTCCACGGCATTGCAGATACCAGTCGTCAGCCAATTTGATTCACTTCACGTGATATCAAGAAACAGTTGGAGATACTGATACTCCAAAGGCTACGGGCCCTGATAACATCCCAGCAATAGTACCGACGACTTGTACTCTGGAACTTGCCACTCCCATAGCCAAGGTGTTCCAGTGCAGGTTCAACACAGGTATCTACCCGACAATGTGGAAAATTACCCAAGTATGTCCTGGACACAAAAAGCTGGGCAAATCCAACCCGGCCAATTATCATCCCATCAGTCTACTCTCAATCATCAGTAAGGTGATAGAAGATATCATCAACAGTGCTATCAAGCAGTACCTGCTCAGAGACACCCAGCTTGGGACCCACGAGGGCCACTCAGCTCCTGACCTCATTACAGCTTCAGTTCAAACATGGACAAAAGAGATGAATTCCAGAGGTGAAGTGAGAGTGACAGCCCTTGATATCAAGGCAGCATTCAACTGAGTGTGACGTAAAGAAGCCCTAGCTGGAATCAATGGATATCAGGGGGTAAACTCTCCATTGGTTGGAATCATACCTGACACATAGGAAGATGGTCGTGGTTGTTGGAGGTCAATCATCTCAGCTCCAGGGCATCTCTGCAGGAGTTTCACAGGGTAGTATCCTCGTCCCAAACATCATCAGCTGTTTCATCAGTGACCTTCCCTCCATCAAAAATGGGGATTTTCACCAATGATTGAACAATGTTCAGCACCATTCGAGACTTCTCAGATATGGAAGCATTCTGTGTTCAAATGCAACAAGATCTGGACAATGTCCAGGCTTGAGCTGACACTTGGCAAGTGATATTCATGCCACACAAATGCAAGACATGGCCATCACCAATAAGAGAAAATTTAACCATCACCCCTTGACATTCAAAGATGTTACCATCACTGAATCACCCTCTATCAACATCCTGGTGTTTATCATTGACCAGAAACTCAACTGGATTCACCACATTAACACAGTAGCTAAAAGAGCAGGTCAGAAGCTAGGAATATATGGCGAGTAAGTCACCTCCTGAATCCTGAAAGTTCACCATCTACAAGTCAGGAGTGTGATAGAATACTCCCCATTTGCGTGGATGAGTGCAACCCCAACAACACTCAAGAAGCTTGACACATCCAGAACAAAACAAAGCAGTCTGCTTGGTTGGCACTACATCCACAAGTATCCACTCCCTCCACCAACTCAGTAGCAGCAGTGTATACTATCTACAAGATGCACTGCAGAAATTCACCAAAGATCCTCAGATAGCATCTTCCAAACCCATGACCACTTTCAAAAAGCGGGACAAGGCAGCAGACACGGGAACACCGCCAACTCCAAGTTCCCGTCTAAGCCAGTCACCATCCTGACTTGGAAGTGTATCCCTGTGCCTTCCCTGTTGCTGGGTCAAAATCTTGACATTCCATTCCTAATGGCATTGTGGGTCAACCTACAGAGGGTGGACTGCAGCGGTTCAAGAAGGCAGCTCGCCACCACCTTCTCAAGGGTAATTAGGAATGGGTAATAAATGCTGGCTATCTAGCTATGCCCACATCCCACAAATAAATAGAAAAAAAATAGACTTTTATGAGAAAAGGTGTGCACAGCAATGGAGAAAGAGTGAGGGCACTATTTGAACAGTGCTTTCCAGTGCTTGGCAGAATGGGTTGAATAGTATTCATCTGTGCTACATCATTCTATGATTCTACAGAAGGGTGGCAGAACCCACACTCATGTCCGGAAACCTCACGTGGATGTGTGTCACCTCACATGTCAACATGAGGCTCATTTGTCAAAAGGATTTGCAAAGTGTGGTTGATGTACAATCAATCACAGTAAGGCAGAGTGATAACATGCTGTGCCTTCTGACCTGACTTCCCACAAGTTGGGCCAGTCACAGGTGTGTGACATAAAAAAAATCATCTGATTCTTCATTTCTTTCTGTCTGTGGAACAGGCACTTAGCAATGTTCACTCGCTCTCATTGTCTGATGACTTGCCTTTAGCAGACAAGGCCAACCCAGTGAAAATGCATTCTGAATTTCACTGATTTTCCCACTGCTGCTCAATTATTAATGGACAGTGTAAATTCTATCCCTCCTCAAACATACACAGGATAGAGGGTGGGTATTAGACTAAATTACTATTAAATCCATGGCTCCTTCAATACATTAATTTTTTATCACGAATTCAAAACTAGAAAGATTAGCCATGGGGAAGAGAGCAAGTAAAAGCTATAATCTATGACCACAGGCTTATGAATATTTTATGGTGATCTGGGTCTGACTGTAGCCCCAGGATATGGTTGACATATAATTCACGGTGGCTTTCTTCAAAGCAAATGTATCACCAAACAATCCGAATCAATAGAGTTGCCTTAATGTTAGCAATCATGTTAGTTCTGAGTATTATTTAACATAACTGGGGTAGATTCTGTTAATGTACAAGAATGTGTTTGCTTCTGGTGGTAAATGCAATGAAAGCATAGCTCTCTGTGTGTCCCTATGTATACTCTCCTGTCCCGATATGCTTGGAGTTCCTCCTCTTCTTTACTACTCCATTGCTGCCTGTTTAGCTGCCTTTTGTAATCCTCATAAAGTCTTTGTTTTTGACATGCAGCTCTGCTGTTTTGTGTGCATTGTCAATCCTGTCTATTGCTCACAAAGATGTCCTTAACCACCAGGAGCACTCGAGATATCTAACTTGTTGCTGTGTTGACTCAGGTCATAAGTATCTGACCAACACTCTAAACTGATTGATTTGACTTACAAAATAGAAAAAACAATAATATACTCAGAAAGAATAAGAAATGCACAAACAATACTAAGGTTTTAATCAAAGAAAGCACAACAGGTCTGTGGTCCACACATACCCCCTTCCAGTCTTCTAGGTCCAACTCAACCAGCATATTCTTCTGTTTGTTTCTTCCTCGTGTGCATTTAGCTTCCAATTTACTGTGTCCATACTGTGTGTCTCATTGACGGTGCGTGTGATTGAGTTCCATATTCTGACTACTATCTATCACTAGGGCAGTGTTGTGGCTCAATGGTTAGCACGGCAACTGCACAGTGCCAGGGACCCGGGGTTTGTTGGGCAACTATCTATGGAATTTGTACATTCTCCCCACACCTGCATGGATTTCCTCCGGGTCCTCCAGTCTTCTCCCGTACTCCATGGATATACGCGTGAGGTGGAGTAGCGTCCATGAGTGTACAGGTTTGGTGGACTGGCCACAGTAAATATGAGGTTACAAGAATGGGGTTCTGGGTGGGTTGCTTTTTGGAGGGTTAGTGCAGACCTGATTGGTTGAATGGCCTCGAGAGGGATTCTGTAATACTTATGGGAAAATCTAGAACTCGAACTGTCTTTTTAATGACCAGGATTCACCCATTTAAGACTGCAATGAGCTGAAATCTTTTCTCCCGGTCGCCTAAGAGTCTTTAAAACTTTCTTCCTGAAAATTATGGGGTGGGGGAGGGGGTGTGATTTGGTCAGCAAAGTCCTCAGGTATCTTTAAAGCACATGTGAATTGCTTTTTCTGAAATATGGACGGGAGAGGTTATCGGGGTGGACGGTAATATGGATTTCAGGTTCCAACCAGATCTTAATGAATGATGGAGCAGGTTTAAGCAGCTGCAAGGCCCAGCAACTCCATATGTTTGTGTATAACACATTACTTTAGTTAACACAGACAGTCGTGGATGCTCAAGATCAGAAACAAAACAGAAATTGCTGGTGAAATTCAGCAGATCTGGCAGCATCTGTAGGAACAAAGTCACCGGACTCAATACTTTAAAGATGCTCCCAGACCTGACCTGCTGAGTTTTGCCAGCAATTTCAGTTTTAATTAGAGCATATAGCTTTGTGGATTTTGACCCCACTGGTGAGAACTGATCAGTTTGCCTGGTAACCTGCCAAGTCCAGAAAACTGAAGCTGATAGCCTGAAGGCAGTCAACCGTATCAAGTTATCAATGGAACACTTTCAGGTTTCATTGACTTTCTGTTCTCTCTCATCAACATTCGGCTTCACCACTTGTTCTGTGACTTGTAAATTCAGTTTATCATCCACATTACAGAAGCCTCATTAAATAAAATCCAGCTCCTGACATTTTTCATTCATATCTTCAACACAATTTGTACTGGGTCTAATGACTATACTTTCTTTCACATTAAGGAGAGAAGATCAATGCTCTATACAACACATATTCGGGCCTTTTGGCCCACAATTAGTACTCAGGGGTCTGATGGAAGTTAAAAGTAACTTAGCTGCTTTCCAATTTGACCCTTCTGCAAGTGAACCCCTGTGCTCAGTTTGCTCTTGTTCATTGCCTGACTATTCTTGATTCCCCTGGAAAAATCCGTAAGGCAAATTTTCCATAATTCCTGAGTCATGACGACAATGATGAAGAAAATCTTCCCAACAGACAATGTTAATCAGGGTATAATAAACACATCCTTCGAAATTAGCTACAAATGGCATTCCATGCTCTTCAAGACTATCCAAATAAAAGGTGAAGAGGTTCTGCAGAGCTCTTGGCCTCTGACTTAAGAGCTCCAGGTTCAACTCCCGCCCCAGGACATCGTGGCCATAGAAGGTGCATTTATAATGTTGGTGAACAAGTTGACTATCAACCTGCAAAATCTTCAAACACACAGTGATGGCAGGCACAAAAAGTGGCAGAGATTCCAGGTCAGCTAAGTGATGGCAAGAACAGTGAATTCACGACCATCATTATCCTTAGCTGCAAATGACAACTAGCATGTTCATGTTATTAAAACGGATAAAAACTCCTGAGTGAGCCATGGCTCTGCATCACCACCTTGTACAGAGTAATTGCAATTTAGTACTTCCAACCTGTTCTACCGTTCAATTAGATCACATCTGATGTGGAACCTTGGTCCCAACACCCACTGTGACTTTGAAGAATGACCCTGTTCTTCTTTGAGAAGTGCCATAGCATCTTTTGTATTCACCTGGGAGGTTAGACACAGCCTTGCTTTAACAGCTCACCCAAAAACATTGAGCAGTTGCAACAGAAGTTAGATACAAAACAAAGCTTCCTTTCCATTGTCCCCATCAAACACTTCCAAAGCATGAAGAGCACAGGATTGAATACAGAGTGACACTTCCCTCTACACTGCTCACATCAAACACTCCTGGGACAGGTCCAGCATGGGGTTAGATACAGAGGAAAGCTCACTCTACATTGTCCCCATCAAATACTTCCAGGGCAATTACAGCACAGAGCTAGATACAGAATAAAGCCCTCTTTACTCTGTCCCCAGCTAACAGTCCTAGGACTGGTGCAGCACAAGGTTAGAAACAAATTAAAGCTTCCCTCCACACAGTTTGCATTAAGCACTCCCAAGAGATGTGGCACGGTGGCTCAGTGATTAGCACTGCTACCTCTCAGCAACAGGAATCCGAGTTTGATTCCACCCTCGGGCGACTGTCTGTGTGGAGTCTGCACATCCTCCCCATGTCTGCGTGGGTTTCCTCCAGGTGCTTCGGTTTCCTCCCACAATCCAAAGACGAGCAGGCTAGGTGGATTGGCCATGCTAAATTGCCCACAGTGTTCAAGGATATGTAGATTAGGTGGGTTTTGGGGAATGGGTTTGGGTGGGATGCTTTGAGGGTCGGAGTGGACTTGATGGGCCGAAGGACCTGTTTCTAGACTGTAGGGACTCTATGATCTTCTATGATGAGAGGTATAGCCTGGGGTAGATACAGACTAAGGCTGCCTCTACACTGTCCCTAACAAACAGGTACAGCATGGGGGTACTTACAGAGCAAAGTTTACCCTTTATTGCTCCAGTGATTAGTCCCAGAACAGCTAGAACTCATGTTAATATCAAGTACCTCCTGAGTAATGAAGACAATGATGAAGAAAATGTACCGAACAAACAGTGTGAAAAACAATGTAAATCAGAGTGTCATAAACATTCCTTTCCACTGGCCTCAATACACACTTTAATGTGAGTTCCAATAAATGAGCTCCGATACATCACAATTCAATTTCTGCAGATGTTCTGCATTGCAGTTTTTAACTAAATAGATAATTAATAATTGTAAAATACATTGCAAACCTTGAAAGCTCTATTCTGATGAAATCAAGTATTGGAAGCAGAGAATATTGAAGTTGAACGGAGATTCATCATTCAATGATCTCAGTGCCAAGCGATCCGGGGTTGTTATCTTTTCAATGCAGCTTGTAATACCAGACAATAATCTTTTATGTGTTTAATCTGTACATAAATAATAAAATTCATACCAAAAAAATTAATTAACAAGAATCTTGCAAGTCAGACATTTCATGAAGCAATGCTACCACACGCTGTGATGCTCAGATGTTGTCAGAGGAGAGCACAGCTGGGATCCTACACTCTGCACAAACAATCTGTGAGGTTTTCAAACACAAGCCGAGTTACTGCTTCCTGATTTGCCTTATGGTGTGTTCTGCTGCTCTATTGAATCTTGGCGGAGTTCTGCCCTGGAAGTTTCTTGGCCCAGATTTTCCTGCAGGCCTGCACTTTTTAGATGCCAATCATCCCCCAGGACCCAGGAACCGAGGCAAGGTGAGAATGTGGTAAGAAGTTACCCAGGGAGTCACTTGCACCTCACCTGTCATGCAGCGTGATTTCAGTGCAGCTCTACCTCTCCTTTACCATCATCAACACTCTCTCTGCTTTTTGCACTTCCTGTGACATCTGACAATCCATTCCACTAGCTCCTCCACCTGCCCCGTCCACTGCATAAAAAGTAACATTTTCCAGCCCATCAGTACCTAACAAGAGCCACACTGGACTTGAAACATTAACTCTGTTTTTCTCTCCATAGATGCTGCCAGACCATGCCAAATCCCCAGGTTTTTCTGTTTTTATCTGCAATTTCCATCTCAATGTTGAAATGGTTTCGAGATAAAAAGATGGATGGGCACAGAGCAATGGATGTTGTTTCCTTGGACTTCAGTAACGCCTTCAACAAGGCTCTGCATGGTAGACTAATTAGTAAAGTTAAGTCACATGGGATTCAGGGTGAACTTACCAATTGGATACTTAATTAGCTTAACGACAGGAAACAGAGAGTGGTGGTGAAGGGCTGCTTTTTGGACTGGAGGCCTGTGACCATTGGTGTTCAGTTCACAGGGATCAGTTCTGGGCCCTCTTTAGTTTGTCATTTAGATAAATGACTTGGATGACAACATAGAAGGTAGGAAGTTTGTGCATGGCACCAAAATTCGTGGCACAGAAGACGGTGAAGAAGGTTTTCTCAGATTACAAAGGGATGTTGATCAAGTGGGTCAATGCACTGAAAAATGGCAGATGGAGTTCAATCTGGATAAGTGTGATGTATTGCATTTTGGGACAACAAACAAAGGTAGGGCTTTCCAATTAATAGTAAGACCTTTGGTAGTGTTGGAGAACAGAGGGACCTAGGGGTTCAGGTGCACAATTCTTCGATGTTTGTGTCACATATTGACAGGCATTCAGCATGCTTGCTTTCATTGCTCAGTCCTTTGAGTATAGAAGTTGGTACATCATGTTGAGGTTGTACAAGACATTGGTGAGGCCTCTTCTGGAATGCTGTGTCCAATTCTGGTTGCCCAGTTATCAGAAGGATATTACTAAGCTGGGAGGGTTCAGAAGAGATCTACCTGGACGTTGCCAGGTATGGAAGGTGTGAGTTATAAAGAAAGGATAAATAGGCTGGGAATTTTTTCACTCGCGTGTAGGAGGTTGAGGGGCGACTTTATGGAAGTTTATAAAACAATGAGGGGTACACACAGATTTAATGGTAGTTGTCTTTTCCCTAGGATGGGGGATTTCAAGGCTCAGGGGAACATTTTTAAGGTGAGAGGCGAGAGATTTAAAAAAGATTTGAGGGGAAAATGTTTTACACAGTGTGTGGAATGTACTTCCTGAGGAAGTGGTGGATGTGGGTACAATTACAACAATTAAAAGACATTGGGATAGATACATGAAAGACTTGAAGGGATTAAGGCCAGGAGCAGGCAGGTGGGACTAGTTTAGTTTGGGATTATGTTTGAGATAGACTGGTTCGAATGAAGGGTCTGTTTCTGTGCTGTATGACTCGATGATTCCCAGTGCCGCATCTGCCTTGCCCAATGCAAGGAATGGCAAATGCATTTTTTCCACCTGACTGGGTTGAATGATATGATGGAAGTAATTTACGAAAGCTGCATGGTTGGCTGGTTGGAAAAAGGTTGCTTTTCTAATGAATCCCTCGACAGATGAGGCAGAATTGGCCTGAGGGTAGAACAGGGTTTCCTAAAGTAGGGAGTGGTCGAGACCCCAGATTAGGCATGGTAAACCCACAGGCTAAACTCTCCTCCTTTCACTTCACAAAAGTGACATTCACAATATAACAATGCAATGAAAGCTGAAGGCATGGAGTAGACATTTGATTAAAGTTCTTGAATACATGCAAATGTACTTCATGTTTACATACATTTGAGATATAACATGAACATTATGATATCAGACTACGTTCTGTGAAAAGGATCTCCCACATATATTAACTGGTGAGCATCAGTGATCAGGACAAGATAGAGAATAGCATTCTGTTCGAAAGGACAACAAGTGCTTGAGATGTCTTAAATTAGAAGCCATGTAATGTGTCATACCTTGGGCAATAAATTAAGCTCAGTGTAAAAGAAGTCTTCATTGAAGTAACCTAGTTCTTCTCTAAATTATCTGGCCACAGTTACCTAAACCCTGTCACCGTAATATATTTTACAGCTAATCAGCAGAGCTGGCTTTTACCCAAGCAATTAAGACTTTCCTCATTATATGTGTGAGGCAAAAGCACGTCCGAGATCTCAACACACAGTGAAGAAATCCTGGAAACAAACAGTGTCATACGCCTTGGTTCAAATGAAGAGAGATTTCGAACAGAATGCTATTCTCTATCTTGTCCTGATCACTGATGCTCACCAGTTAATATATGTGGGAGATCCTTTTCACAGAACGTAGTCTGATATCATAATGTTCATGTTATATCTCAAATGTATGTAAACATGAAGTACATTTGCATGTATTCAAGAACTTTAATCAAATGTCTACTCCATGCCTTCAGCTTTCATTGCATTGTTATATTGTGAATGTCACTTTTGTGAAGTGAAAGGAGGAGAGTTTATCCTGGAAACAAACAGTGTCATACGCCTTGGTTCAAATGAAGAGAGATTTTACTTCAAAAATCAAAGGCACTATTTTTGATACAGAAAACCATAGCAGGAGGGAAAACCGAAGGATTCTCCATGAAAAAGAGAGATGGAGAGAGGCTGTAGAAATTCAGGGACAAATTAAGAATTCAATTTGCCAAGAACAGGCAAATGATTGCGTGCATCAGAATCTTCCGATCTTCTGTGGTGAAGCACGGTTAATTATATGGAAGTTAGCAGACAACAACAACACCTGACTGGGATTCGGGGCCATCCTTGGAAATGTCTGGTCTAATAGAGCAATATCTCATTTCAGCTTTTGAAAACGCAAAAGTAGACATTGCCCTTACACTCTGAGCGATATCACTCTGTTCGCCTTGCTTTATCACTGGTGCAACCAGTTGGGAAAAATTCTTGCACAACGACAGTTGGACTCATCCAGCCTGATAAACCTTTGTCATTTCCACACTCCTTAGAGTCCAGGCACCCCCAAGTCCAATCACTTTTGCTTTCAGCTGCCTATTTCCCTGGAATTTCCTCCCACACTGTCTCTACTTGTTCTGCTTGAAGATGCTTCTGACCTCACCCCTTTTTAATCACTTGTTTTGCTTTCTCCTCCTCGAACTCTGTGATAAATTCTGTCAATCATGTTCTTATCAAGAAACTCCTTCAACATCTTTGTTCCATCACAGGTGCCACATAAATGCAAATTTGTCTTGCTGACAAACCTTGCACACTCAATAAACAAACACAAACTGACCAGACACACCAAATTGCACAGTAGGCTGTAAGCATCAAATGGTCCCTGCCCCTTTCTCCTTCAGTTCTGAATTTACACTTCCTGACTGGAATCTGTCACAGCAGTGCAGTGAACAGAAGTGGCTGCCCTTGGACAGGCTGTAGTGCTTAGTGTTGTAACCCTTCATCATAGAATTCCTACAGTGTGGAAACAGGCTATTCAGCCCAACAAGTCCATACCAACTCTGAAGAGCATCCCACCCAGGCCTACCCCCCACCTTATCCCGATAACCCTGCATTTCCCATGGCTAATCCATGTAGCCTGTACATTCCATGACATGACAGACAATACAGCATGGCCAATCCATCAAACCTGCACATTGTTGGACTCTAGGAGGAAACTGGAGCACCAAGAGGAAACCCAAGTAGACACCAGAAGAATGTGCAAACTCCGCATAGACAGTCATCCAAGATCTAACACGGGTCTCTGGAGTCGTGAGGCAGCAGTGCGAACCACTGAGAAACCGAGCAGCCTCTACTTTATGGAAGTGCCCAGATGAAGGTTGAGAGTCCATCACAATTCAGACTCATTCATTTGCAAGATACAGTCCAAGAACTGCAGGCTTGGTGGATTGGCTATGCTAAATTGCCCCAATGCCCAAGGATGTGCAGGCTAGGTGTGTTGGCCATGGTAAATGAGGGGCAATATGGATTGGGGGAGGGGTTGGGTCTGGGTGCAAAGCTTTTAGAAGGATCAATGCAGATTCGATGGACTGAAAGTCTCTTTCTGCACTGCAGGGTTTCAATAATTCTAGGATTACGGATATGAAGGTACATTTCTTAAGATGAAGGATGAGGAAAGGTAGCCCATTTGTGTGACTGCAGTTTTTTTTGTGCTGTTCCAATCGCCAGACATTGCATGGCAACCACATCAGAAGCACTGTGATTGACAAGTGTGCCAGGGTGACACCTAGCAATGTGCACTCCAAATTCAACTCCTGTGTTGCATCCTGGAATTGGCCAGTGCCAAAAGAAATACACAGTTCCTGTGTTTGCAACAAGCTAAGGTATTGCTCACTCTTGATTTAATAAAAAGAAAAAACACTCTATCTATTCTGTGAAGCTGAACAACTGTTCTGAAAAACAGAGGTGCCTGAGTTTAACTCAAACACCATAACCAACTGTTAATGATTTGCTGTAACCCTTTTGTGCTCTGTGATTTTCAGCCTCGCAGCCATGTCTCTTAAGAGAAAATATCATGAGCTTCAAGTAATTTTATTTCACTGGTGACAGGTTAGTTTCTTCTTCAGAAAACAGTTCTCCCCTTGACACGTTGACACAATATTGTCCAAGGATACTCACTGTTCTAAGAAAGTGCAATGATGTGGGGTGATCTGGGGTGGAATGGTGGCTCAGTGGTTAGCACTGCTGCCTCACAGTGCCAGGAATCCGGGTTCGATTACACCCTCGGGTGACTGTCTGTGGAGTTTGCACATTCTCCCTGTGTCTGTGTGGGTTTCCTCTGGGTGCTCCGGTTTACTCCCGAAGTCACAAAGATGTGCAGGCAAGGTGAATTGGCCATGTTAAATTGTCTGTAGTGTTCAGGGATGTGTAGATTAGGTGGATATATAGGGGATTGGATCTGGGTGGGGTGCACTGAGGGGTGGTGTGGTCTTGTTGGGTCGAAGAGCCTGTTTACACACTGTAGGGATTCTATCTATGTGAAAGTTTAATATGGATGCTTGATTGGTACCACATCTGCTCCCTCCACCACCAAGATGCATTGCAGAAATTCACCAAAGGTGGCACCTTCCCAACACACAACCACTTCCAATGACAAGGGCAGCAGACACATGGGAACACCACCCCCTGCAAGTTCCCCCCCAAGGCACTCACCATGCTGACATGGAAATATATCGCTGTGCTGGGTCAAAATCCCGCAATTCCTTCCCAGCACGTGGACAGCAGGTTCAAGAAAGGAGCTCACCACCACCTTCTCAAGGCTAACTATGGGCAGGTAATAAACTCGGGCCCAGAGAGAAATATGCAAGTCCCACAAGTGAATAAGTTAAATTCAGAAGTGCCTTAAGGACCGTACACAATGGCAATCACACATCAACTTATGTCAAACAGCTTAGGGTCTCAACGGAGGAAGAGTGAACATCCAGGTGCTCCTTGAAGTCCGGGTAATTATATCTAACATAATCCCATAATGAGTTGCAAAACAATTTCTCCTACTTGAGTAATACAGGAGTCCCCTCCAGTTAATCCAGAAAGTGCTTCTTCTCTCTCATACTGGGTCCAGCAGGCCCCTTTAGATCCTGACACTTCAACAGGATGCTGGCAGGAGACCCGCCAGACAATGAGGTGCAGCTTCAGTCTTATGTACATCTGTAGCAGCTCAAGTCTGCAGGTCACCACCATATTCTCAACAGCAACGAGGCATGCGCAAAAAAAATGGTAGCTCAACCAGCAATGCCCATGTGCTTCCAATGAATAATTAAAAGAAATAACATGGTAGGCAGTGGTTTGATTGGACTTTCCATGCACCATTCACAAGGCTTTACCACAGCTCTATCCTCCACTACTGCACATCACCACCAGTTTGACAACACAGGTACCATTCAGAGGCAAATCACCCAGAGCTGGGCTTTCCGAAGCAGGGGATGCAAGCTGAAATTTCGAGGTGGTCCATGACAAAGTTACAACATCTGCACGCCCATTCTAACAGGCTCTCCCCAAAAGATAGGAAATTGCTGCAGATGCTGGAATGTGTACTGAAAACAAAAAAAAAGCTGGAAATCACAGCGGATCAGGCAGCATCTGTGAAGAGAGAGCAAGCTAACATTTCAAGTCAATATGATTTTTCATCAGAGCTCTGATGAAGAGTCATCTAGACTTGAAACATTAGCTTGTTCTCTCTTCAGGGATGCTGCCTGATCCGCTGTGATTTCTAGCTTTTTTGTGTTTTCAGGTCCTTCCCACAACCCACTTTCTCAGTTCTCACTGAGGGAGTCTCAATAATTTCCAAGCCTTCAGCTGTGTTCACTGTATGGAGGAAGTATCTACCAAGACACCAGAGAAAACTGAACAAAAACTGGAAGAACTGTGGCTGATGTAAATCAGGAACACAAACAGAAGTTGCTGAAAAAGCTCAGCAAGTCTGGCAGCATCTGTGAAAAAGAAATTGGAGTTAAAGTTTCGGGTCCAGTTCTGAGGAAGGGGCACCGGACCCGAAACATTAACTCTGATTTTTTCTTTACAGATGCTGCCTGACCTGTTGAACTTTTACAGCAACTTCTGTTTTTGTACCAGAGAAAACCACCCCATTTTTCTTCAAGTATTCTGACATCTAATCTATTCTGACAAATAATCGGAGGGTTAGATAGGGTGGATAGGGACAGCCTTTTTCCTAGGATGGTGACAGCGAGCATGAGGGGACATAGCTTTAAATTGAGGGGTGAAAGATATAGGACAGATGTCAGAGGTAGTTTCTTTACTCAGAGAGTAGTAAGGGAATGGAATGCTTTGCCTGCAACGGTAGTAGATTCGCCAACTTTGGGTACATTTAAGGCGTCATGGGATAAGCATATGGACGTACATGGAATAGTGTAGGTTAGATGGGCTTGAGATCGGTATGACAGGTCGGCACAACATCGAGGGCTGAAGGGCCTGTACTGTGCTGTAATGTTCTATATTTGTTCTATTTGTTTCTATCTCTACTGTTGACCCATGAGAGGAGGCCTTAGTTTTATGTCCTGTTCCAAAAGATGGCACCTCCAACATTGGAACAGGTCCTCAGAATTGCTTTGGAAACCCTGTCGGTTTGTGTGTTCAAAGCTCTGGAGCATGACCTGAAGCCACAGGCCGAATGACAAGATGATGACAGTCCTATACGCACATCCGGATCTATATCTTGCAGAATTGGTTTCAGCTGAGAAGGAATTACGAAGGAAGCTAATGTGAACAGAGGGTGAGAAGAAACAAATACCTCCGGAAATATATCCCAGTTGTGCTAACAAGGCAAAAACTGAGAAGGTCGGAAAACAATCCTTGATGAGTTCTGACAACTGGTGCTGGTGAATCAAGTTACAGATGACAGGAGTCCCTGCTCTAACAGGAATGTAAATCGTTCTCGGAGGAAAACGAATGTCAAGTTAAGTACAGCATGAGAAAGTGACAGACTGGATTCTTTCACTTTGTTTAAGCGACCATTCACCCAGTGACATTCCCAAACACTTGATGCCCATCCACAGCTGTCACAGTTATCTCAGCACTCAGATGCAGGCTTGTAACTGTGACGAAAAGTGTGTTCTTTATACAGCCATCTTAAAACTTTAGACTTGAATGTCCAAACTAGTGGCTTATGGGTGTTGCTTACTTTTTGTGAAGGGGCTTGGAATGGTCAAAGGGTCCTTCATGAAACACTACCACAGACAACACGACTCAGACAGCAGATAAATGCAGGTCTCCTGGATTGTTCATGGAAGCTCCCTTGTTTATATTGTGAGGTTTATGAGAGGCAGTAAACATTTGAAGACATTAGCTTGCTTTTGTTTTAGAACAATCAAGGATTGAGTTTTGCTATGAAAACTCAAGGCTTTTAGGGCAGTTTGAAGAAGCCCAAATGGGATCAGAAGCAAATGTAGTTTCACTCCTAAAAAGGAACTTAGGAAACTTCGGGAAAAGCTCACTAAGTTTGGTGGAAATGTGTAGCTTGTGAAACTTCGAGAACAGGGGTATCTGGTTATAAATTAGTCGGTTGTTAAGAGATTGGGAAATTCTATGCTATTAGAGTATTGATGGAAGCAGACTTCAATGTTCACTGGACACAACAGTGGAGAAGCCATTCAGTCAAACCTAGTTTCTCTGTGTTAGACTCACTGCAGTGATTATGTTTGAGAACAGATGAGGCTTTGTTTTGTGCTTTTTAAAAAATCTTTCAAACTGTGTTCTACATCTAGACAGCTTGCTTTATTTTTGCTTTTAACATGTTTTATGACTGAACAAAATCCATAACCTTGTGCACCTATGTTTCAGTGAATAACCACCATGTTCAAGAAAACCAATATGACTTGCCAAGTCATCAAGAATCACATAACTAGGGCTGTACAGATATCTTTAAACAATTTGATGGGGGAGTGGGTTTGGTGTTGGAAGGGTCGGTGTTGAGAGAGGGGAATCATAGGATTACCAAGCAAATTAACATGGCAGCAGAACAATAAATAGTGGTATATCTCAGACAGGAAAAAGGATTTTAAGGAGGGGATAAGGTGACTAGGGCTCACCAAGGAAGTTAAGGATAACCTCAAACAGTAAGAAAAAGATGCAATGTGGCAAAGATTAGTGATAAGCCAGAAGATAAGTCAGAAACAAAAGTAAATCAAAAGTTTACCCAATCAGGGAGAAAATAACTTTGTGGGGAAATTAGAAAATGGTATCAAAATGGATAGTGAGTGCTTCTTTAAACACAGGACACAGAATAGTATAGCTCAGGAAGGGGCCCTTTGGCCCACAATGAAAAGGAATATAAAAAGGAACAGAGAGGGCAACGGGAGCATCGGCCAGTTCAAGAATAAGGCTGGGGAAATAATAATGGCGAACTAAGAAATGGCAAAGGAATTGAATAAATACATCTCATCAGCCTTCCGAGTTGAAGACACAAATAGCACTGCAAATATATTAGAAAACCAGGGATTTAAAGCAGGGTGGGAGGGATGAAATGAAATAACTATCACTTGAGAAAACTTACTGGGGAAACTCATGGGATTAAAGGTCAAAAAGAACCATGAACTTGATTGTTTAATATCCTAGGATACAATCAAAGTAGCTACAGAGACAGTTGATACATTGGATGTAATCTTCCAAAACTCCTGAGATTCTGGAAAAGTCTGAGAGCACAGGAAAATTGTCAATGAAACAGCTTTATTTACAAAGGGAAAGAAACAAATAAAAAGTAACTTCAGGCCAGTGAAGTTAATATCTGTCACTGTGAAAATGTTAAGAGTCTATTAAAAGGATGTGACAACACAATATGTAGAAATGCAAAATGTGATCAAGCAGAGTTACCATGGCCTCACAAAAGGAAATCATGCCCGATGTCTTTATTACAATTCTTTGCCGAAGTAAACAGGATTGACACAAGGGAATAAATAATACAATATCTATGAGTTTCTATATATTTGATAAGGCACTACACAGTGAACTGCTTAACAAGCCAACAGCCTAAGGAGTTGAAGGTGATAAGTTAACATTGATTACATCTTTTTCTCTTTTGAACAACAAAGGATGAGAGGTGACTTGATAGAGGTGTACAAAACAATCAGAGGTATAGATGGCTGGTGTGGCTTCCTCTACATTGGGGAAACCAAGCGGAGGCTTGGGGACCGCTTTGCAGAACACCTCCGCTCAGTTCGCAACAAACAACTGCACCTCCCAGTCGCAAACCATTTCAACTCCCCCTCCCATTCTTTAGATGACATGTCCATCATGGGCCTCCTGCAGTGCCACAATGATGCCACCCGAAGGTTGCAGGAACAGCAACTCATATTCCGTTTGGGAACCCTGCAGCCCAATGGTATCAATGTGGACTTCACCAGCTTCAAAATCTCCCCTTCCCCCACTGCATCCCAAAACCAGCCCAGTTCGTCCCCTCCCCCCACTGCATCCCAAAACCAGCCCAGCTCTTCCCCTCCACCCACTGCATCCCAAAACCAGCCCAGCCTGTCTCTGCCTCCCTAACCTGTTTTTCCTCTTACCCATCCCTTCCTCCCACCCCAAACTGCACCTCCATTTCCTACCTACCACCTCATCCCGCCTCCTTGACCTGTCCATCTTCCCTGGACTGACCTATCCCCTCCCTATCTCTTCACCTAGACTCTCCTCCGTACCTATCTTGTTTTCTCTCCACCTTCGGTCCGCCTCCCCCTCTCTCCCTATTTATTCCAGTTCCCTCTCCCCATCCCCCTCTCTGATGAAGGGTCTATTCCCGAAACGTCAGCTTTTGTGCTCCTGAGATGCTGCTTGGCCTGCTGTGTTCATCCAGCTCCAAACTTTGTTATCAGAGGTATAGATGGAGTGGACAGCCAGAGAACTTTTTCCTAGGGTGGAGGTAGCTATAATGAGGGGGCATAGTTTTAAAGTGAGTGGAGGTAGATATAGGGGAGACGTCAGAGGTAGGTTCTTTACTCAGAGAGTGGCAGAGGTGTGGAATGCATTGCCGGAGAGGGTAGTGGATTTGGCCTCATTAGGGGCATTTAGCAGCTATTAGGTAGGCATATGGATGATAGGATAAGGTAGGGCTGGAGGTTAAATAGTCCTTAGGTTTAGGGTAAACGTTCAACACAACATCGTGGGATGAAGGGCCTGCACTGTGCTGTACTGTTCTATGTTCTATTGATAGAGGATTAGCCAAATAGTAGAAAACAGAGAAAAGGTTTAAAGGGGGCACTTTCAGGATGGAAACTTCAACTGGTAGAGTGCAATAGGGGTCAGTGCTGGGGCGGCAATTGTTTACAGTGTACATTAATAATTTGGAGGAGGAAAGGTGAAGTACAATGAACAAGTTAGCAGGTGGCATATAAATGTGGGTGGGGGGAAGGCATGTGACAATGTTGACACTGACAGGTTAAGAGAGTGGGAAAACAACATGGAAGATGCAAAATCCTAAAAGGCACAAGCTGGGAGAGTGACAGAATATTCTCCACTTGCCTGGAAGGGTGCAATTCTGACAAATCTCAAGAACCTCGATACTGTTCACTTGACTAGAGCCCTATTGATGACCTTAACCATTCACTTCCTCCATAACACCTACAGTGGCTGCAATGTGTACCATCTGCAGGATGCACTGCAGGGACTTGGCAGGGTTCCATCAACAGCATTTTCCAAAGGTATTGCCTTCACAAATGAGAAAGATGAAGGCAACGGACGCATGGGAACATCACTGCTTGTCAGGCGCACACTCTGATCTGCACACCATCCCGACTTGTGACAACAAATGACTGTTCTCCACTGATGCTGGGTCAAAATCCTGGAACTTCCTTCCTGACTGCACTATGGGCATCCCTACACCAGAAGGACTCTAGCAGTTCAAGAAGGCAGCTCACCGGCACCCTCTCCAGTTAAAATAGAGACGGAAATAAATGCTAGCATGGCCAGCAGTGCTCACATTCCTGCAATGAAGAAAATAAGTAAACAAATAGTTGTAAATACAGCAAATGCTTACAGATTGAATGGACATTTCCTTCTCTGAGGTGTACTCCCTTTGCTGCTTACGACAACTTTGACTCATCTCCAGAATTCTCCAGCTTTCTCAGACAGAAACACACACTGCTTCTGCTTAATGCTCAGCGACTTTCAATGACACATGAATGAGCATGGAAATCAAGTCAAGACTGAAACAAGCTCGGCAGTGATGACTCTTAATACTCAACAACCTGCCAGGTTGTAAAGAACAAAGCACTCGGGGCAGGATAGCAAAAGACTGTCAAGAATTCACAGTGTGGGCACCGTAGATCAGAGGCCTCAGAAGAGACAATGCAAAAAGTGAACCAGTTAAATCTCCCAAAGTACCGAGCCCGCTAACTCAGCAACAATCAGGACTCCAGGAGGATATAAAAACCAGAACTTGAATGTAGCGCAGCAAATGCGCTGGACATCTCTATTCACGTCACTCCTGACACAGAAGGCAAAAAAACTGGAACACATCAGATTGTAATCTCCAAGGAAAAGCAGTCTGTGGCCTGTGAAGGGGGCACATAGCCCATCTTCAGAGACTTCTTTAAGATTGCATTTTCTTAGCCTTGTTGGCACATTAAGATTCATAACAAGGAATCAAACCTAATTATACACCATGAATCACATATCTAAAAATGAATTGAAATATTACTTTGTCAATCCACTCTTTTATCTTGCTGCTTTCTCAGCAATTTGAGATTTTATTATTTCATTTTTTAATAAGGCTATGTTAGCGATATATATTTTAGGCAATGACACCCTCTTGCAAGGCATTTGTTTGGCTGATGAATCAACTTTAAGGTTTTGGAGTAGATCTGTAGCTCGGGTAGTGAGGTTGAGGTTGGCTCGCTGAGCTGGTTTCTTGTATTGCAAACGTTTCGTTACCGTGCTTGGTAACATCCTCAGCGCAGCTCTCTGATGAATCGTCGGTGTGTTTTCCCGCCTAGTTTTTAATCTCTGGGGCCTGTTGAGCTGGATTGCCTCACTTCCGGTTTTCCTTCATAGTGGAATGTATATGGAGTCGAGTTCAATGCATTTAATAATAGCATGCCTCGTGGAATGCCAGACTTCTATGAATTCTCGAGTCTGTCTCTGCCTAGCGTGAATCAATTTTATTCGTCGCTACTTATTTGTGAGTTGAGCTGGATGCCCGCTCATCCAGAAGAAGAAGAGGGATATAGAAGAATGAAGGGGAATTTAGAAGAAGGAGTGGGGATCTTATGAAAACAAATAAAATTATAAAGGAAATAGACAAGATAGAAGCACGGAGGTTGTTTCCACTGGCAGGTGAAACTAGAACTAGGAGCATAGTCTCAAAATAAGGGTGAGCAGATTTAAGACTGAATTGGAGGGGGGCATCTTCACCCAATGGGTTGTGAATCTGTGGAATCCCCTGCCCAGTGAAGCAGTTGAGGCTACCTTGTTGAATGTTTTGTAAGGCAAAGTAAAGGAATTAAGGGTTATGGTGAATGGGCGGCTAAGTCCACAAAAAGATCAGTGATGATCTTACTGAATGGCAGAGCAGGCTTCACAGACCAGATGGTCGACTCCTGCTCCTATTTCTCACGTTCTTATGTTCTGCTCCAAGGATACCTGCAAATGATCTGGGATATTGATGGACATCGATGTAGCAACAGTAGCTACCAATGACGTGATCTGTGTAGCCCGATTATGTGGAGGAACACTGGAGGGAAATGAACAGCTCAGCTTGCTGGGTAGACGACCCAGATCAAACAGACTCCAGCCAGTCCTGCACCTTCCCAGCCCATGATCATCCTTCACTGCGAGTCATCTTTGACGGAAAACACAGAACCTCAACCACGAAGAAAGACAAGGGCAGCAAACGCGTGCAGAGATCAGCGCCTGCAAGTGCCCTCTCCAAGCCGATCACCATCCTGACTCGGAAATAACTCACCGGCCCCATCGCTGTTGCAGGGTCAAAATGAGATTTCCTTCCACACAGCATTGTGGCATCTGAGTGTAGACAGTAGAGGATGCCAGAAGGGTGAGGGGTAGGGTGCTAGACCGATGAGGGGGCAAGTGGCAGTTAGATGGTTGAGGGTTCAGAGGAGAGGATTGTATCGGGCAGGGTTGGGTGCTGGGGAAAGGGCCAGGACCGGTCAGTGGGGGTCATGGAGCTGAGGAGGGGTGAAAATTGGATGTCAGGTCAGGTTGGACTATATGTGTTGGGGTCAGGGGTTTGGAATCGGGGATTGTGTTGGGTCTTGAGAGAGAGAGATTTCAGTTGCCCATGCACAGTCAGAGTTGGGGAAGGATGGGACATGGCGTTACTTTTTTGGGGAAAAGTTTGGGGGTCACGAGCCAGTCCCATGTTCCCAAACTAAACTAGTCCCACCTGCCTGCGCTTGGCCCATATCCCTCCAAACCTTTCCTGTTCATGGATGTGTCCAAATGTCTTTTAAAAATTGTAACTCACCTGCATCCACCACTTTCTTCAAGTTCATTCACACACAAATCACTCTCTGTGTAAAATAGTTGCCCCTCATGTCGTTTTTAAATCTTTCTCCTCTCACCCTAAACCTACACTCTCTAGTTTTGAACTCCCGCACCCTGGGGAGAAAGACCTTGGCTCTTCACCATATCCATGTCCTTTGTGATTTTGTAAACCTCGATAAGGCCAGCCCTCAACTTCCAATGCTGTCGTGAAAGAAGTTCCAGCCTATCCCGCCTCTCCTGATAACTCAAACCCTCCATCTCCGGCAACAATCTGGCAAATCTTTGCTGAACCTTCTCCAGGTTACCTAATAGGGCAACAAGAACTGCACAAAATACTCCAGAACAGGCCTCACTGATGTCCAGTATAACCTCTGCACAACATCTGAGCAATGAAGGCAGGCATGCTAAATGTCTTCTTAACTACCCTGTCTATCTGTGATGCAAATTTCAAAGAAATATGCACCTGCACCCCTAGGTTTCGCTGATCTACAACACTCTCCAGGACCCTACCATTAATTATATAAGTCCTGTCCTTGTTTGTATTACCAAAATGCAATATCTCACATTTATCCAAATTAAACTTCATCTGCCACTCCTGGGCCCATTGACCTCTTTGATCAAGATCTCTCTGTAGTCTCAGATAATCTTCTTTTGACAACAGGAATCCTTGTCCTCAGGTTATTGACTGTTTATTGTCTGCTGGCAACTGTTTCCTTTGTTTCTTCAAGGAAAGTCCTTGCTGGATTTCGAACTCTGTCAAATCTCCACGGAATCTCCTTCACCCTCAGGTGAACAAGTTCAGCTTCTCCACTAATGAAGTTTCTTGTCCCTTCAGAGAAGATTTACAATGACATTGCCAGAGTCAGAGTGTTTGAACTATTGGAAGAGGCTGAATAGGCTGAGACTATTTTCTCTGGAGCGTCGGAGGCTGAGAGGTGACCTTATAAAATCATGAGGGGCATGGATTCAGTGAATAGCCATGGTCATTTTACCAGATTAGGTGAGTCCAAAATTAGAGGGCACGGGTTTAAAGTGAGAGGGAAAAGATTTAAAAGGGGGCCTGAGGGGCAACGTTTTCATGCAGAGGGTGGTGCATATATAGAGTGATCTGCCAGAGGAAGTGGTGGAAGCTCGTACAATTACAACATTTAAAAGGCATCTGGATGGGTACATGAATTGGAAGGGTTTGGAGGGATATGGGCCAAAAATGGGATTACATTAATTTAGGATACCTGGTTGGCATGGACGAGTTGGACCGAAGGGTCTGTTTCAGTACTGTACAACTGTGTTGCTCTATAACTGGTGCAAGTGAGTAGTTACTGGTCGTGCATTAAGTTGTGTCTTGGTGAGTCCCACAAGAAGCTGCCTGGGTTTAGAAATGCCATATGCATTTCCTCCTGTTACCTAAGCTACAACTGGGTTCTGCTAATAAAGTTGGTGCATGCAAGAAAAACTCAACAAGACTTCCCAGATTCACATGTAAAAGACGAGTTGAAGACAACCTCATTCTTTCACAGTCTGGAGAGAAGGGAGGTGGTGGTGGTGGTTGGGGGGGGGGGGGGGGGAGGGTGGGTGCGGGGAGAAGGGAAAGAATAGGAAGATGAAACAAGATACTTTAAAAGATAGCAGAGTTGCATGCTTGCCAGTGGTTCACAAGACAAAGAAAGTTTCCATTTTTATCCAACATTGTGTTGTCAGAAAACCTACATGGTGCAGTTTCACCATTATTCCCAACTCACGCTTTTGTTTCTTTTTGTTTGAAAGAGTGGTGTTCTGAGGGGGAGGCACATTGAATTCTTGATAAAGCTACCAAAACTCTTCACATGTGACAGTGGAGAGCGTCAGCAATTCGGGTCCTTGTGGAGAAGTCACCGTCCCAAATTAGCACTCTATTGGATTGCAAGTGAGAGTGAACACAACTGGAGAGCTGGGGAACAGCTGCCAATGTGTCAGAGTTTTAATTGCTTCCTTGACTGCCCACTGAGATTTCCACAATAGCTCCAGCAAACGAACAGAAGCCCTTCATTTGTGTTTGCTTGCTCACCGGCTTCTCTTCAACTTCAGGGAAACACACTCCTTTTGCCATTCTGCAGGTTAATGCAGCTCGCTTTCTTCATGGGACCCCAGTCCCACTCCAGAAGGCATCCCCCATCTCACTCAATTCAGATATTTTCCAATCAACCTGTACAGAGATGTGACTGCACCACTCTGGAGAAGGTGGGGCTTGAACTCAGGCCTCTTGGCTCAGAGGTAGGGATGTTACCATGAGCCCTTCTCACTCAATTCACCATTCCTTTCTCGACGTGTGTCAGCCATGGTTCAATGCTTAGCAGGCTCATCCCTTGTGACAGAAGTTTCCGGGCTCAGGTTCCACTCTAGAGACTGGAGAACAAGACAACAATCTAAAATGACACCTCCATGCAGGACCAAGCAAGAGCTGCATGGTTGGAGGTGCTGACTTTCAAACAAGATCTTCAATGAGGCCCTATGTGCCTTCTCAGATAGATCCCAATGTATGATTTAAAATGAGACTTACGGTGACTGTTCCTAGATGTCCTGGCCAATACTTATGTCTCATCAAAAATCACTGAAGCAAATGATCTGGCCACGATTTCCTTGTGGTGTGTATGAACTTGCCATGCACATGACGTTAGTGGCTGACGTTACAACAGTGATCACACTTTGAAGCTTTTCAGTGGTTGTGAACCAGTCGGGGATGTCTTGACTTGTGAAGTACACTACACGAATGTAAGTCTTTGCCTGAAACTGTTGTGTGCAGCAGCTGAGTGCGACTTTATACTCCCTTAGTATTTGCTCACTTTTTTGCATCAGTTCCCAATGAAGGGAGTCGCTGGTTAGATCCCACAGCTGTGATTGAGATGGAAGGAGTGCACAACTTCCTCTCATCTCACTACTGCACATCTCAGAAAAAGATTAAAACTAACCTATTTTTCTAATCAACCTGTTCAGGGATGTTATTACACACCCCTGGAGCAGGTAGGACTTGAACCCAGGTCTCTCAGTCCAGGGGTAGGGATACTACTGCTGTGCCACAAGAGGGCCCCACAGATTGGAAGAAGGGTTTAGGCCGGAAGTGTCAGCCTTCCTGCTCCTATGACGCTGCTTATCCTGCTGTGTTCATCCAGCTCTACGCCTTGTTGCCCCACAGATTAAATTTAATTGCTTTGACATGTAATTGTTTTATCCTGTTTCTGATACGGCCAATTGTAACCTGTCTCCTATACCTGAGAAGTGCACAGTGTCATCACACACAGCGCCATCTGAAGCATAAAGTACATAGGTACAAAACCTTAGTTTTAGAAATAGAGAAATAAAGAAATAAGTTACAAACTTCAGCACTACAGCCTTCTTGGCACAAAAGTAGACAAGTCAAGAAATGAGATAATAAGGTGTAGAGCTGGATGAACACAGCAGGACAAGCAGCATCTTAGGACCAGGAAAGCTGATATTTTGAGCCTAGACCCCCTACATATTATCTCTGATACAAGTTGACAAATGAGGTCAAAATGTCAAACATTACATGGTTTGAGTCCCTCATTTCCTGTCACCATTCCTGTCTTCCAAAAGTGCAGTTTCTGTTCTGTGTCAATGCTTATGAAAAGATAACGGAGATTCAATAATTATCTTTAAAATCAGTAAGGTTCTGGTTGGGTGAACAAAAATTAAACATTTTCAGTGGTTTTAAAAAGAAGTCAGGAACCAGAGGATAGAGACTTAAGATGAGCGACAGAAGGAAACTTGTTTTTCAATCCCACAAGCTGCTGTGATCTTGCTGAGATGTTGTTTGTAGATCAGTAATAAACTTAAAAAAGTGAAGTAAAGATAAAGCATTTTCAAAATGGAGGGAAAAAAACCAGGGCAGCACATAAACAGGACAGCCTGACCAACTATCTAGCACAACAAATCTACACTGAATGGGTAGCTCTGTGTTGTATCATCCATGATTGTATAAAGGACACAGTCACATGGGATACAAGATTTGTACGCTCATCCACAGGACATCCTTTCACAAGCTGCTGGACTGTGAGCCAAAACAACATGGTTTGCATTCCCTCACATTAGATTTTATGTAACATCATCCTCTCTCTCTCTCTCAAGTTCATTAGCAGTCACTGGAACTTGAATAATCTTTGGTGTTCTCTCATTTCCATGAGCTGTCAACAGTGTCTTTCACACACCAAGTACCAATTAATCCTCTCCTGCAGTCTCATAGCACATTTAATGTCTGTGAATTGGCCAATCACTTCCCAGCAGAGAACTCTCCAGTGATTTATTTGTGCTCTAGTCGTTCAAGCTTGTTCAGATCAATCTGCTCCTCCCATTCATACAGCACATCCATTACCTGCTGCTCATCATTGTAAGCTTAACGTTTTTGCTGCGGCCCAGACCAGAGCCCTTCAAAATATATGAAGAAGGTAACCCAGACCCTAACATTTTCTGATTTTAAAGGCAAACGTCATGTTCTGTGTTCCAGATGTAATTCTATTGGTCAAAGTACCTAACGTTAAGCATAGCACAATTTATTCAAACACTGTGGTAAAAATACAATGAAAGAAAGAAGAACTTAGAATAATTTAAGTCTGTTGGAAAACTTAACAGAATAATAGATGCACTAACTATTACGAATCAACTGCTTCAATACAGCAACAACACAAAAAGACACCCTTGGCAAAAAGCCAAATTCAGAAAACAGGTTGTCTCACATGTACTTCTCTAGTCCAGGAGGAAAGAGCATCAGAAGACAATTCTGAGAGACAGAATGTAGCAGCCAGGAAAGATTACAACACTGTAGAGACCCCAGCAACGGCCGAAGGCTGAAACTAAAAATCCAGGATCTGTTACAATTTTTTAAAAATCCCAAGGCCTCAGAAGTTGTTTATCTTCTCATAGGCTGCTTGGTACCCGCCTCCTGCGCCCCCATCTTTCATGAAAAGAACCCAGGTCAAAACACCCCTCTCCTGTCGTCGTGCTTTCTTTGGGCATTCATGAAAACAGCAACATGCATTTCCATCCAATCAGTTAAGGATACGCTTGGCTAAACAAACATAATCATTTGGAGCAGGACCAGGTCATTCTGCCATTCATTCAGATCATGGCTGATCTGATTGTTTCACATTGCTGCCTACTGCTCATGCCCTAATCCCCCTGACTGAGCAGGTATTCAAGTCTCCTTTGCCAAAATGGTTGAGGACACCACTGAGAACTTCAAATGCACCCTGGTGAATAACAGTCCTTTAACATAGATTTGGGTGTCAAACCAGGAGCTCCCTGGTCTGCTTGGTTCCTGGCTCTCATTCCGAACAGAGGTACTCAGAACAGTGGGTGATTGGAGTGGTTTATATACATGTCCCCTATTAACTCCACTTCCTCCTCGCATCCCTCCTCTGTGGTAACAAACGGGTGTAGTACCGTGGTCGGAGGCACCGTGGTCCACTGACACGATAGTAACCGAGGCCTCATCAGCTTTCACAGGCAGACAGTGCAGACCCTGTTGTGACAAAGGGGAGAGGGAATTCTTGTTGATGTCCATGGACAGAAGTCTCAACACCATTGATGTATACGTGAACTAACCATTACTACTTGGCATTAGTGGGAGTTTGCTGTGTGCAAGCTGGCTGCTATGACTCCAGCATTACAACAGTGACTACATTTCAGGCTGTATTCCATTGCCTGTGCGGTGCATTGCCAGGTCTTCAAGTTGTATTACTGTAGCAACCTACAAAGTCATGGTTGTATGTGGATGGAAAAAAAAATGACAGAATTTGACACTTACGCTGTAAAGCATATTTCCTGAAAGTTATGATGGCAACCTTTTGAAGCAAAAAGCAAGATCTATATTAGCTGTCTCGAAGCTGACTTTGAGCAATTGGTGTCCTTTGACAGGAGTGGAAGTACTGTAATTCAACCACAAGTGACTTATGGCAGCCTTTAAACCGAGTTAGAGGGACTGCGTAACTCATTGCTGCTGGCAAGGTATTTTGTTTATTCCGAGGGAGTGAATGTTCCTAGGAATCTGAGCTCAGCATTCCAATAAATCCAAAAAAAGCATGGATCTGACAATAGCCTAGTGATAACTCACAGCAGGAGATCATCACTGTTGGGTGAATTATCACTTTATCATGGAAGTGAATATATTGCGTGTTCTCAGTCAGGCGCACAAGATGTGACATTTCTTACAGGCTACCTGGTCTCGCAGCCACTGTGAGTCAGAGCTACAGCACACCTTGTAATTAAACACAGCACCAAGACATCGCTTGGCTAGTGGTGAGAAGGGCACTAACTGTGAGATCCTTCATTTATGCCCGCTGTCTCTGCACCACCGCATGCTACCTTGAAGCAGCAGCCGGGGTGGGGCAGAGGTTGTCACACATCTCCTTTTAGAATGTGCCTTTGCAAAGGATGTCCAGAGAAAGACGCAGTGGTTTTTATTGAGGTTCGTCCCAAGCAGCTCCATGACGCAGGGCTCTGTGGCCTATGGTCTGTTCCCCAGGGTGCACACTTAGCCACACTGGAGGACCATCAACTCAGCGAAAAAAAGCTCTTTGGTCTGCCTGAAACTTGTTGGTCCTCCAGAGCAAGAAGCTGACCCAAACCGAGAGTTGCAGAGTGGCACATTCCAAGATCCAGGACAACGTGCTGAGGGAGGCACTAAAGCTTGGAGCAGCTGCTGCCAAGGCACAGTGGGGAAAGATCACTGTGCAGCATCAGGCTGCCAAAGTTAAATGGGAGTCCTGACAGTTATCACATACTCCTGATGCCTCAAATGCATGTGAACATAGTCTTATGCATGACTAGGAGATGCCTTTGGTTTGTTTGTTTGATAGAGTCAAACTCCAATGTCTGCTTGTTTCCTCATGTGTTACTGTACAGAACCGAACTGCATTTGTGACTACATATCTGTGTAATGAATATTTTTATGCATTAGGCATATTTTTGAAATAAGAAGAAAATCTATTCTGACCACCACTTTCACCACTTCTTGCATGCATTTTAATACAGCCCACATTGACAAAAAAATAGAGACGAAAGGTGCCTCTGAATGGGAAATGATTTGGCACCCTTCCTGTTCCCAGTCATTGCAGCCATAAATGCCAGTGCTAGTATGTCCACAATCAGAAATGTTCCATCAGAAATGACACTCCTATCAGGACCAGGTGGTGTTGTATGCTCCAAGTCGGGGCTGGAACACTTTGTTCAGACAGAGCAGTGACAGCAGCTCTCAACATGAAGTCCATCTGCCCAATGAACATTTCATGAGACTGTGTGGAGGGGGCTTTACTCTGCATCTAACCCAGTGCTGTGACCTCCTTTGGGAGTGTTTAACAGGGAGTGTGTGGAAAAGCTTTACACTGTAACCAACCACGTGCTCTGCCTGTTGTGGGTGTGTTTGATGTGGAAACTGTTGAGGGAACTTGATTCTGCATCTAACCTTATATCGAGTTGCTTTCAGAGTCATTGATAAGACAGTATCCATGGAGCTATACTCTGTGACTAACTCAGGTCCTGCCTCAGCTCAGCAGGTCTTCAATGCGGACAGTGTAGACTTGTATCTTGTACCGACACAAGGCTGTGTTTGCCCTGCAAGACTCTGATGGAATTGTATATGGGAATTCTTACTCCTGTTTCCAACCTTTGTTGTAGCTACCTTGGGAATGTCTGATGGGAAGGTATCGAGGGTATGCTCTGTAAATCAGGAGTGTGACACTTGCCTAAATGATCCTGGTGGCACCGATAGTCCGGAGGCTCGGTACGAATCCAGGATAAAAGACTCAACAAAAACCACACTCCTTCCGTCACCATTGCACCAATGCATCAGTGTGTAACTGCACTGTCGTCAAGGCTCCTTTGACAGCACCTTCCAAACGTGCAAGCTGTACCACCTAGAAAGGCAGGGGCTGCCATTCACCATCCTGACTTGAAACTATTTGGCTGTTCTTTCAGTGTTGCTAACTCCTTTCCTCATAGCTTGACAAGGACTGCAGCAGTTCAAGAAGCAGCTCTTCACCACATTCTTCGAGGAAACTGGGGATGCACAACAAATGCTGGTCTTTCCAAGTACACCGACACCCCATGTATGAATGCATGGATAATAATTTGATATAAGGCAATGCACTACTGGTCACTGCAGTTGGAGACAATGAGGTTTGTTAACTCACTGCAAGAAATCTAATGAAATTCACTCATGCCAGACAGGAGAAGCCATAGCGGGGCTATGAACGAATTGAATCATGTACAATTAGACGCAGGGTAAATTTTCACTTTTAATGTCAGTAACATAAAAACAAATGGGAATTGCAGATGTACAAGGGCAGGCTGGGAGGGCAGGAGCAGCATTAGCAGAAGGTTGGTGCCAGTCTTAGATAAATTACAGGCAATCCCTATGTAAGCAGTGGGGAAACAGGAGACTGTGTAAAACACCCGGATTGAAATGTGAAAATTTAAACATGTAATCTTGTGCAGTTCAGATAAAGTTTGGGCAAGGGCTGTCTGTTAACCCTGCAGAGTTGGTTCACAGCGATACTGAGTTTCATAAAATCATGATGGACAGACATGGCAAATGACAAAGGTTTTTTTCCCTAGGGTGGAGGAGTTCAAAACTAGGTGGCATATTTTTAAAGGTGAGAGGAGAACAATTTAAAAAGGACATGAGGTGCAACTGCTTTTTACACAGAGATTGGTTCATGTGTGCAAATGAACTGTCAGAGAAAATGGCAGATGCAGTTGCAGTTACAAAGTTAAAGAAGACATCTGGATAATTACATGAGCAGGAAAGGTTTAGAGGGATATAGGCCAAACACAGACTAGTTTAGTTTGGGAACATGGGACAGTGTGGACTGGTTGGACTGAAGAGTCTGTTTCCGTGCTATATGACTCAATGCTAAGACAAACTCTCCTTGCATACTTCATGAAAATTCGTGATGGTTGGTCACAAAATCTGAGTCTTCTCCTAACATATGGAGGGAGATAACAACAAAGGAGCCAATGCAGGTGAGGAAGGGGGCTGGTGCTCGGATAAATCACGCCTGAAGTGGAAATCACCAGTTTGAGGGCCAACCCAGAAATCCCTGCACGTGAGTGTTGACTCTCGATCTTCATTCATCAAGAATGGAGATCAGACATTGAGGACTATACTCAGAGAAATGCAATTCAGACAAGCTAATTTGATCTATGATTAGCACGCGTCCAATGTGGCTGCTTTTGTTGCTGTGACTGTAACGGAAAACCTTCCTATTTGTTTACAGATTATATGCCATATAAATAATTATCACTTTCTTGTTCACCTTGTTTCAAGCCATCTGGCCACTATCACAATGCTGTTTGCTGTGTCCGATATGATGTTCTCATTTCCTGCGATACAACAATGACTACACTTTGAAAGTACTTCTAGGGCTGTACAGCCCTTCAGGGTGTTCTGCATGATTGTGCAAGGAGGAACAGACATGCACGTTGTTTCTATTTTAATTGTCATGTCCCAACTTTTCTCTTTTTTTTTTGTCCTTGCAATTCACTGTCCTTGCTTACAGCACATGTGTGGCTGAAGGAGTTGGGAAGAATGTATTCTCACCCACAGTGTTAGGGTCTACACTTACAATTGAGGGCCTGCACTGCAGCTGTGCATGCTGGTCTGGAACTCTCTCCATTGCCAGTGAGGCTGTAGTAGAATCCATAAACACCTGCAATTATGGGGCCGAAGGAAATCAATGGTCGCCTTGGAAGCTCAAGATCTCAGCCCTCAATCAGGTTTTCAGCATCTGACCAGGAGTGTTTCTGACTAACAGTGACACCATTAATCTCTATTATCACATGAAGAAAATGAAACTCTCCCCTTCCACTCCACCCAGCAGGAAACGATCCAGTTCTCAAGATGGGTCACCGGTCTCTCAGCGTTAACCTGGGGTAGAGAATTCCAGACATTCAACATGCTCTGCGACAAGAAAACCCTTTGTGTTTCAGTTTGACATGAATGTCACCTTATTCTATAACTATGTCCCCTAGTTTGAGACTCCCCACAATTGGAAATGTCTTCTCAATGTCTACCCTCTCAAGCCTGCTCAAAATCATGGTAATTTCAATAAGGTCACCTGGCAACCTTCTGTGAATAAATAAAAGCCAAACCTGTTTGGCTGTTCTCAGCATTTCAAGATGGCAATGATGGAGCAGCAGTACTCAGAGAATTGTCCACTTCTGTCTGCTTTTCTTTTCTTTGTATCTATTTTACTACTTTTGCCTTTTAGTTTTGCTTTTTATTTTCACGCAAGTCTTTTCTCACCTTTCCGTCTCGGTAGCAGTGGCATCGGCAAGAGTAGCCCCTGCATGGCATGGGGACAAATATGGTGGCATAGGCCTGGGGAGCGGCAAGGCCAACCAAATGACAAAGGCAAAAGCGTTCATCGGAGGTGGCAGCCCAATGCCGGGACGAGGCGAACATGGCTTCATTGGGGAAACCAAGCGAAGTCTTGGGGACCGCTTTGCAGAACACTCTCCTCTCAGTTCGCAAAAAACAACTGCACCTCCCAGTCGTGACCATTTTAACTCCCCCTCCCATTCCTCAGACGACATGTCCATCATGGGCCTCCTGCAGTGTCACAAGGATGCCACCTGAAGGTTGCAGGAACAGCAACTCATATTCTACTGGGGAACCCCGCAGCCCAATGGTATCAATGTGGACTTCACAAGCTTCAAAATCTCTCCCTTCCCCACTGCATCCCAAAACCAGCCCAGCTCGTCCCCTCCCCCCAACTGCATCCCAAAACCAGCCCAGCTCGTCCCCACCTCCCTAACCTGTTCTTCCTCTCACTTATCCCCTCCTCCCACCTCAAGCCGCACCTCCATTTCCCACCTACTAACCTCATCCCGCCTCCTTGACCTGATCGTCCTCCCCGGACTGACCTATCCCCTACCCACCTCCCCACTTATACTCTCCTCTCCACCTATCTTCTCCTCTATCCATCTTCGGTCTGCCTCCCCCTCTCTCCCTATTTATTCCAGAACCCTCTCCCCATCCCCCTCTCTGATGAAGGGTCTAGGCCCGAAATGTCAGCTTTTGTGCTCCTGAGATGCTGCTTGGCCTGCTGTGTTCATCCAGCTTCACACTTTGTTATCATGGCTTCACTCCAGTTTGCCGCCTCCTGCTGAATGAGAGGTGGGTCCCTGGCTTAATCCTCCCACCCACACTCACTGGCTGAGCCAAGGCTCCAGGCGCATGGCAACGTGCTTGGTTCCAGCACAGGACCCTGAGGCAATGGTGGCGGCTGCATCAGAGAGATTGGCCCAGCATGAACTCATGGCGGCTGTGGCAGTGACGGAGGCAAAATGGAGTTGGAGTAAGGCAGCTTCAAGGCAGAGATCGACAAATTCTTGATCTCACAAGGAATCAAGTGCTATGGGGTGAGTGCAGGGAGGTGGAGTTGAAATGCCCATCAGCCATGATTTAAATGGCGGAGTGGACTTGATGGGCCAAATGGCCTTACTTCCACTCCTATGTCTTATGGTTTTATGGTCTTATGGCTCCCTGTTCCAGCTGTGGAGAGTCAGTTTAGCAGCAGAGACTCGAGGCATTGGGGTGGAGGAGCCTGGATTCAGGCCCATGGCTGATCGAGAAGTGGGAGCTGTTCCAAAGACCACTGAACTCTACTGAGATAAGACTGTAAGATGAATTTTATTTTGATTTGTTTATCTGGCTTTATATTCTGTGTCTGGTTTATTTTCCATGTTATAATATGGTGCCAGAGAGTGGCAATACAAAACAATATTTTTCACTGTATTTGTAACAAATACACATGGCAATAAATCAAATCAAATCAAATCAATAAGGTGATGCCCATCCCAAGAATCAGACAAGTGAATTTCTTTTGAATTGTCTCCAATACCAAAATATCCTGACTTAAATACAGCGAAGGATGGAGGCACAGTGGTTAGAACTGCTGCCTCACAATGCCAGTGACCCAGGTTTGATTCCACCCTTGGGCATCTGTCTGAGTGGAATTTGCACATTCTCCAAGTGCCCGCGTTGGTTATCTCCGGTTTCCTCCCACAGTCCAAAGATGTGCAGGATACAGTGGATCGGCCATGCTAAATTGCCCATAGTGTTCAGGGATGTGTAGGTTAGGTGGGTTATAGGGGAATGAGTCTGGGTGGGATGCTTTGAGGGTCGTGTGGACTCGTTGGGCCAAAGGTCCTGTTTCCACACTGTAGGGATTCTATGATCTATGACATTACTCTGGGTGCGCCTTCAGCAACAACCTGTACAGTTGTAATATTACATCCCTATTTTTAAACAACAAACCCTTTGCACCCTCAAGGCCAAAATTCCACATGCCTACGAAATTACTTGCTGCACCTGCATGCTACTTCTTGTATTTCAGAACACTCCAATTCCTCTACGCTGATTTCATTTCTCTTAAAAAGAGAGACTCTCTCTCCATTTCAGGACGAGTCTGCCCACTGAGACAAAGGGACGACCTCACTCTTTCCTTTAATCTGCCAAGATTTTGCCCAGCCACTCAATCTATGTCTGCCCACTCGAGACTCCGAAGGCATTGTGTATTGACTGGATAAGGTTCATTTTCAAAGATGTAATTGCCTTGTGCTGTGATGGTATCCTGGGCAATTATGAGCTGTTCAGTGCTTCATTATTTATTCATGTGAATTTTTATTTTGCATTATTAATGCTAATTATTCTGACTAGTTAAACACTGCTGCAGGGAACTGAGAAAAACTGTTCATGTGGCATCACAGCCTATGTTTGATACCAGTTCATCCGCCAAGGTAAATTCAACTGATGCGTATTCTTTTCTTTATTGTCTTTTTACAGACTGAGCATGAAGGGACAGAATGTGATCATCGCCTGAAGCTAGCCCCCAGAGCAAATGCACCCAGAACGACGTGTTCGGTTTAGTGGCAGCATAGTGGCTCACTCGTTAGCACTACCACCTCTCAGTGCCAGGGACACAGGTTCAACTCTACCCTCGGGCAGCTGCCTGTGTGGAGGTTGCCCATTCTCTCTGCATCTAAGAAAACAAAGTGCAGAGCTGGATAAACGCAGCAGGCCAAGCAACATCAGAGGACCAGGAAAGCTGACATTTCAGGCCTAGACCCTAGAGACCAAACTGCAGGATGCAGCATCCAGGGTGCTGTTTCCTTTTTGGCCACAGGCCAACAGTGCCACTGCACAAAGGCATCGTCTACCCATTCCTGTAGATTTCCCATTGCCTGTCCTCGTGGGTCAAGAGATAATTAATTTCCTCTGTCCATTTCCCACCCACATTCCCATCTGTGCGATTCCCACCATCCAGCAACGAAGGCATCACGTCACTATGTTCCAAGGACTACCGAGGAGAAAGTGGTGGTTCTCTACTATGAGTGGGAAATGAGTCCCAAGGGAGTGGCAGCTCCTTGGAGGTTTGTGGAGAAGGTCCAGATGTTGCCCCACTCCTCCACCCCAATAATCCATAGATCCTGACTTCCTCTGTACATCTGGAATAGGGGATGGAGTTCCAGGCAATCCAGGTTGACATCAGATGATGTCTGAATTCTGCAGGGCAGCCCAGAACCTGCAGAGTCATTAAACTGACTGAATGGAGATGGATCTGAGCAGGGAAACGTGGTGAATAGTTTATTCATTCTCCAGAGAGACCAAAACTCAAAGCTGCCAACACCAGATTGTTGCTAATTAAATCCAGCAGGAGATTCAAGAGGAATTTCTAAACCCAGAGAGAATTTAGAATGTGGGACTCACTCCCAGAGGCAGGTCTGAGGGTAATGGATTCAGTCATTTCAGGAAATCACATGAACTATGAGGGAACAAACAATAGGTTATACTGGGGTGGTGCAAGAGGAAGAAGATTCAGCTGAGCAAAGATGCCTGCACAGGCTAGATGGGTCATTTTATGTAAAGGCATGCACGTCTGTTTGTGAGATAAAGCTAATGAGACACAGAATACAGAAAGTCACAGAAAGTAACACAATGTCACATGATCATCCCGCTCTCTCAGCCTCATGGCAAGATAAAGTTGCAGGAAGAGGTTTCTTAAGCAAAATCAATATTTTCCTTTGTTCAGCAGGCTCTGTTGATATTCTTTCGCAGCAATGACAAGACCAACACTATGAGGGGCAGTGACCTGTTGCTGTCCCCAATGCCAAGTCACAGCTTGTATGTCCCTCCCTTTCACCTGAAAGTCAACATCTCCAGGACCAAACACGGTCAAGATAACAAACTAAATCATCTTTTTCTCTTCTGGTGCACTGGCACTCTCTTCCCTTTACTTGACTCACTCCAAACTCCATTTCTGCTTTGCTACCTTCCACTATCCTTCCTCAGGACTCTTCATTGAGCCCTGACCACCACACCCTTCTCAACAACTCTGTCACTCCTGCTCACGTTCCTGTATTCTTGTGATGAACCCTCTGTGTACCTTTCCTCCTCTTCCAAGAGGGACGCCCTGCAGCAATGTGGAATGGGGTTGGTGCGCAGAGTGTGAACAGGATCCTCCTCACCCCGCCCCCCCCGCCACAGAAAATCAACAGATCTTGTGTCACATAATGCTCATAGGATAAACCAGGTAAAAATGAGGCAGAGAGTGGTAATTTCATTTATAAGGGATGCAGAAACACAATGAGCTCAGGATAATGTCTTTCTATCACTGAGTCAATGCCTGCTCAATCAACAGAAGAAAACTGAAATATCTCCGAACCGTCAATAAAATATCTTCAAACAAACAGCAGGATGACACAGTTGAATGAATTTGTAATCTCCTGCATCACTGACTAGTTATCAATAGGTTATTGTACCACACATGCTAGGCAGGCAGAGGTTAAATTGTAATAGAGTCAGGCCTTCCCTGGAGGCTCTGCTTGATGTACAAATGTCTGACTGCAATTATGTTCTTGTGCTTTCCAGCTTGGCAAGAATGCGACGTGCTGAATCTAAACACGTCAACTGTTCCGCCTTCCAGACATTGACAGCCACAAGGTGGCTGGCTGAATGGATTTAGTCCCATGCAGCTTCCAAATGGAAAAGCTGACCATGTATCACTTGTTAATAAAATGTGAGGCTGGATGAACACAGCAGGCCAAGCAGCATCACAGGAGCACAAAAGCTGACTTTTCGGGCCTGGACCCTTCATCAGAGAGGGGGATGGGGAGAGGGAACTGGAATAAATAGGGAGAGAGGGGGAGGCGGAC